>NW_027526203.1:358710242-358845242 GCF_048455015.1 Haemaphysalis longicornis | reverse complement strand
AAGTGGTCTACACGGACGCGGCAAACTGCGCTCGTGCGAATGCCACAACGGCCGTGGGGTTCGCAACATTAAAAAAGGCCATATGGAGCCTGACTCTCCTACACACTACCACTTGACGAGCGGATAAGAAGCGGCCGTAGCACTGCTCATTTGGGCACATCGACGCTACTACCACGATCGCAAATTTGTAAGAGGCGTTCATCAACGGAAGACTCTCCACGACCGCATTCAAACTTCTCCGACAACAGCCACCCAAGGGAAAGTTTTCCTTCGTTTGAGCACCCCTTCACTCCAGTCTCTGTTCATGGAAACTTAGTCACCCACACGAGTACTCAAACTTCTCCGACAACAGCCACCCAAGCGAAAGTTTTCCTTCGTTTGAGCACCCCTTCACTCCAGTCTCCGTTCATGGAAACTTAGTCACCCACACGAGTACTCAAACACTATCCAGACGGGCCCCACGAGACAATCAGCAGAGGGTTGACCAACTGCTACTTACATACTTACATATCACCCAACCCTATAGACTCCCGCAAGGCGCATACCCACGAGGCCACATTTCTCCGGCGAATGAGCTGGAGGTGGTGCCCCGACAAGTTCACAGGAGCACTTTGTTACACCCCACCTGCTTACACGCCATTTGTCCCACACTTTACACCGTCACGTGCGCACACTGTGGAGAGACCGCCACATTTTACCACATGGTGTAGGCCTGTCAACGGAACACAGCGATTGATACAATACCCAACTCCAGATACGAGCAGTGGGATATTAAGACTGACCAGCTCAAGCTTGAAATCCATCTACGGCTCGTGAATGGGTGCGGACGGCAGCAAAGTCAACCAGGGTCCTGGACCAAGGTCTCCACCCACCACGTGCAATGCTGCTAGAAAAATTAACTGAAGATCCATTGTTGGATCTTTGGGAATGCGTGCGCACCTCGTCCTTCTCCCCCACGAACGTGAGACTCCGCCCGGTGAGCACGCCCAATTCCTCTTGCTCCTGAAGACTGCAACGCGCGGCGACCCTCGCATGTCCCGCGTACACCGTGCTTAACTTTCTCAACGCCCTAACCGTTTCAGTGGCCACACGTACCTGCTCGTTTTAGCAGCAGCATTGGCTGCCTGTCGCTCTCCTTGTTGTCTACCAGTACCGACAATTCGTCACCGTCATTCCCGTCCCTTCCTCTTCTATCACCCTGCGCTGGTTGCTCACTCCATTTTACAACCCGTACAAGCGGTGACGGAAGTCAAGAGGCCCGTCGAGACGTCGTGTTACTGAACCGGCGCCTCGGCAGAAGCAGGGGGCGACCTGCACTTTGACTAGTCGTCTCTCTGGCAATGTCGCCAGCGTTGCGACGGTAACGCTTTCCACGCGCTCTTCCCACTCTCTCTTTCTGCGCTCTTCTGTTTCTCGCTCTGTGGACAGGTCGACGTGAAAACTCTGCCAAAAAGCTCCATCTATTGCTCACGCAATAATGAAAGCATATTCCTCCTCCTCCTCCTTGCGCAACTGGAACGAATTTCCATCAGATCGTCTGATATTTTTTTAGTTTATTTCCCCTAGCAAATTGTGGTGATAATATCCTTAGACCGTCGTGCACCGCATAGAGTTTCATACAATAACAACTACAGAGGAATGTGGCGCTGCGATCTTCCGCCGCGGTGGGCGTGATGGGTAGTTATGGATTCAGATTGGCACTCGATGGCTTGCGGAAGTTATTATGGATTGAATCGTGCAGCCAGTTTCGTTTTCGTTTTGAACCTGCATGAACGCATTTTCCTATGTTGGAAGAAGCGTTCATAAATGCGTTTCTCCTTGAACTGATTGCCGCACGCGCACTAACGCCGCCCCGAGTGGAAATGTTTTGTAACTATAGTTGCGAACCGGGTGGGTTATGAATTCATTGCCGGTACAGCTAGGGTAGCACGAAAACACAAATGACGGCGCTGTATGCGGCGAAGTTGCCTGCGAATTAGGAGCTTCTGCGCTTCTCATTCCGAAGAGCAATGTATTTTCGAAGCTGACGACAGTTGCGAACTGTTAGGAACAACCACACTTTTCGTGCGAACGCCGGCTTCTACGGCGTAGACCAGCAGTATCGGCGGCTTGATGAATGTCACTAAGTCCGGCTAGAATAACTTCTCTAAAGGCAATCGGTTCTTTTTTAGGAGCGGAAAACTATTTTTGTATTAAAAACTGCGAGCGCCGAAACTTTTACAAATATTTTTTAAAGGAGTCCGCGTCCTGCTGTAGTTGGAGGAAAATGGCAAACCTACTCCACAAACCGCGTCGACTCCCCGTCTGCTTTGTATTTAAACGCTCCGTTTTATTTCATACAAAACCAATTTTTGGTCACCAACTTTTTTGTTCACCATGTAATTTGTAAACGACGATCCAGACAATAAGAGTTTTCTTGTCAAAAAAATACAATTTGCGCAGCCATAGGCCCGCTTCGATCCTACGCAATCCGGTCCCAGAACTACCCATCATCCCCATAGAAGCGTAAACGCCGCCTCGGCGTTCGCGTTGACACTAGCGCCAGTTTCCCCTCTAGTTATTACTGTATGAATCTGTATGGTGCGACGACCACCAATGGGTGCAGCCAGAGTCGCTTGGCTTATTCCGCTGGCCTAACCCTAACATCGAAACTAGCTCTTGGCGTCAGAGTATATTTCTCCGGTGTAATTAGACTTTCCTATAATAACTGCTACATATTACGGGAAGAATTGAAACTTTGGCCGGCTGGGCGTATTGATTGATTGTAGGGCTTAACGCGCCGACGCAACGCAGGCAATGAGGCGCGCCATAGTAGAGGGCTCCAGATTAATTTGACACCTGGGGAACTTAAACGTACGCCTAAATCTCGCACACACACACCGGTTGGTACGTAATTTTAAACGAAAACAACAGCATGCCAGAAGTGACAGGGGAAGATTGGGACAAACAGCTTCACTGACCCTAAAGCTTCCATCTACAGTCGGTTTCAGTTACATGTTGCACCGACCGCACCTCCCCTTTTAGTTCTACCTTGCACTATCCGCGGTGTCTACTTCTCTACAGATGCCACTATGATGATTCCCTTAAATGGCGGAAGTCGGCTGTATTTGTACTCTCGGAAGCAACCGCCAAAGACCGTGTAGATGGGCGAAGCATCAGTGGTACAGTGGGACGTCTAGGATTTCAAGTCCGCGAATTCGGTCTTCGAATGTGTCGTGGACACGACGCAAACCGTATACAGCAGAGGGAGTTAAAATTTTGTATTTCCTTTACAGATTATTTCTGAAAACTAATATTAATTATTAATTAATAAATAAACAATATGTTTATTTATTTATTTATTTATTTATTTATTTATTTATTTATTTATTTATTTATTTATTTATTTATTTATTTATTTCAAACGGTTTTAAATACCTGAATGGTCACACCGTGGCATAGTAGACGCCCAGTATGTACGCAAACCACCGCGCGATGCTCTTATGGCAAACTAAGGGTAACACTCATATTTCCAACATGCAGGCATCAGCTAGTGCAGAAAAATGGCCAGTTCTGTGTTACTACCAGTGCGCGCGCATGCTCTCTGCTCCGTACCAGGCATCTGAGCAAGCGGCGGCCATGGCAAACTCCGTGGCCTTCAGCAGCAGCGTGGAGAACAGCGCATCGGGGACTGGCAGTACGGACCTGGGCTCCTCGTGCCGTGGCCGCCTGGCGAGAGGCAGCACTGGGAGCGGCGCCTGCGAGGGTGACTCGGCTGAGTCCCTAGACGGCGTGCTCATCCCACCACCGCTAGAGTACGGCGACGGCTGCCTAGATAGTAAGTGTGCTGCCCTCTGTGGTGGCGTTTTCTGATTAAAAAAAAAAACGGCAATCAAATCGCTTTTGCCTCTCAAACAGGAAGCTCGGGGGAGGAATATTCTCCCGAGCGCCTTCGTTGTGATGAAATTCTTTGTTCAGAAATAGACGGCGTTTAAAATAGCTACACCGGGAACCCTGACTGTGATTTGAGCCCTATAGGGTTGTTACAGTCTAAAAGACGCAAATGTGTCTTAAGGCGAAACCACATGCAACGTTTTGGTCGCGTCTTGCGGCCGTCTGCGGTGCCTGGCGCCGACGCGGAACGGGCGTTGGAGAGGGCGAGCAACCACAAGAGACGCGCGAAGAGCGCTTCTCCGATCCAAGTTACCATACTTACTTTGGTAAAGGCAGCATCGTTCTGTTTAAGTCATTCCTAATAAACTCAAGAATAATCAAAACTTCAACGAACAAAACACGTTAAATTGATGTTCTATTAAATAAAGTGCTAAAGAGCCGCCAAATAAAGAGCCGCCATGTTGCGTGCGGAGGGGGACCGGAAATTGAGGATAGCAACATCCGGCGCAGACGCCGAAAACGGACCGAAAATTTGGGATGCGCAGACACCGGCACTCCGAGCGCGCTGCTGTGTATTTGGTGGCGCGCGCTGAACGCGCGTCGCCGCGGACGGTCTCCAAACGCGACCAAAACGTCGCATGTGGTTGCGCGTTTAGAGGAGCACGGCTTACGATCTTCACGTACACCGTCCGAATGCGGTAGAGATCGAGCGCATGCACTTGGATCGGCCATTGAAACAATATATTTTTAATGCGTAGCATTCGGTGGCTTTCGCAATGTCACGAACAAGCACTTTTAAGTGTCTCCCCGAATTCATTTAACCGGATGTACTCCAAGCTTGCTAGAAGAGAAACAGTCACAGAGGGAAAAATAGAAGCAGCAGTAGCAGTGGTATCAATTTACTTGTCACCAAGCCGCAATGCCATTGCCTTACAAATCACACTAACGTTACATATCAATCATGTAATAGCACGAGAATGTAGCTGATTAGTGCGTTTGTTGTATCAGGCTGGTTCCCAAGCGAGGTATTAGGGAAGCGTAAACAGCGCCGTCGGGTATTCGTGACAAAGGGTGCTTACCGCTGCCTATTTGATGCCCGGGTCAGAGCGCTATCAAAGCCCCTCGAGCCAGGCCGCGACTGCCAGCAGGGCAGTTCACGCAATACCGCTATAGCACCCGCAGGGCCGTTCACGCAGCGGTCAAAGGGCCGCAATCTCGCCTTTGTTTACCCAAAGAGGGTGTGTTTGTGTTCCGGAGCGCTCCATTTACTCAGGCGCGACAGTGGGTTTCGAATAGTACACTGCCAGAACCAAGTCAGAGTTGGCAGTATAAATATACTTTGAGTTCAAGGCGCGTTGTTTATTTCCTTGGGCCTTTTGTTGTTGTTTTTGCTAACTAAGAACTTTATAGGTGCCGTTTACGCTGGCGCAACACTAATCAATACCGGAATATTTTGTAAGCAGCCAGGTGAAAAATTAAACCCAGCAAGTTTTGTCACAAAGGCGGTAAGATCTAACTTTATCGTACAGAACTCAAATCACTGTTAGGGATGGAAACAGCGTTGTGCTAATGGAATTTAATTTACTTCGATCTCAGATATCTTAATTATTTCAGAGCTATGAAAATAGCGACATAAGCAAGAGCCTAGCTTACATGTGGAATCACAATATTTTCGCAGTGAGGGGGATGGTGTGAGGAATTAAGAGCAGATCCTTCCGGATTTGGGCTAGTCGGGACTCCAGCTTGCGGACAAAAATAAACTCTGCGGAATGACAACAGAAGAGCAAACATGCAAAGAAGAAGAAGCAAAAACAGGCATGCCTTTACGGTCCTTTTAAGGAATATAACTATATTCTATGATGGGTGCATTACAGCTGGGAGTTCCTACATTATGTGCGCTGACTTTGCTATGGGGATCCATTCACCAGCACGCAGGCATGCGCGCACTCGAATGCCCTCCCCATTTATCCATTCATTCATTCACAAAAAAAATTGGAAGATGTCCCTGTCAGAAACTCTCAATATGTGCGATACCGAAAGGGGTGGCTATGAAGTTTAGAAATAGACGGAAACCCGCCTGGCCACGGTGTACAACGGCGAATGAAGAACAAAACGAGATTGCACCTCGTTTCGTTGTACAGCGGTGAGCTCGCTAGGGTGAACACGGAGCGCGTGGCCGCCGGTACTGTCGGAGCAGCCTACCGTGGGATGCGCAAAGCAACACGCATGCTCTGTGCGCGTAGAGCGAGGCTATGCCAGCTATGCTTTCAGCATAGAGAAAGAAATCCTTCAGCGCACGCATCGCGTCATCGGAGCGTCTGAGCGTCGTCTGCTAACTTCATCTTGCTTGTAGCGGTGGAGCAATCGGCCGCTGTGGAAATGACGGGAAATTGCAATCCGCAAGAAGAATGTTCTGAATGAGCGGTTCTTGGTTCATTAGCTTGAATGCAATGCAATCGGTTCGACCCATTGCAACTCGCCAACTTGCTTCAAGCAGACTCGATAAAAAACGACGCTCATTTTAGCAGCACTTTATTTTTTGTAAGTGATTGCCACTGAAACCGAAGGAACACGTGCACACAATTTTTATCATAAATCAATTAAGAGCTTGAAGTGAGCTCGGGCACTGCAACCTCACTTCAATTTACGGTGAAAACTCACCTTTATGGTTTTCATTATACATGTTCATACAAGGATCAAGGATTCGAGGTTCAAAGCGAGGCACCGTTGGCAGACGACGCGCAACATAGCAGAAAAAAGTTGCAGAGACATCTACGTTTCTATCCTATAGGATGTAAGGCACGATAGCGATACTTCGACTCCCACGGAGTGTTTCCGTACGCAGTTGCTGCATTTCCGATCAATGCTTCTCGAGCACTAAAGGTAATCGAAGAGAGGAAGGTTAGCAACGAGAGTTTTTAATCCCCGTGGCCCAGGAAAGACAAAAGCTCTCTCCACTACTGTGGATTAAATGTGAGCGTAAAAGGTTGAGTATGCGAGGTGTTGGTCAGTTCGAGCCAGGAGGAGTCAGTGTGTCAGTGTGCCAAATTGTTTATTCTGCGATTTTTAGGCGGGGCTGAATAATTTGCTTTTTACGAAGAGAGAGAGAGAGAGAGAGAGAGAGAGAGAGAGAGAGAGAGAGAGAGAGAGAGAGAGAGAGAGAGAGAGAGAGAGAGAGAGAGAGAGAGAGAGAGAGAGAGAGAGAGATCTTTGTTCAGGAAGAAATAGTTGTGGTTTAGGAAAACGGAGTAAAGAGGTGACAGGAAGCTCAATGGTAAAAACTGAAGAATATAGGGCACCAGATGCAGCACCTCCTTCCCTTGTACTCCTCATCAGCTCGCGCTGATCTTGAGGTAACGAGCCGGTCAAAGCTGCCCCCCATGTCTTGAAGGAGGGGAATAGGTTATGCTTGAGTTGTTTTCCCCTGACCATACCGTTGGACATGGCTAGGGTGCGCGCAAAAGAGTGGAAGGTTTCCCGATTTTGGCCGAGTTTCAAGTTTTTACCCAACACCTTAACGCACATAGATTTGCAGATACTTGTGTTGGTTTTTCGTCCACAGAGTTTGTGATTCTTCGGCATTGAAACCTCGTTGTAGCCAGGGGAAAGATCGTGTTCCTAGGCATAGGAGGAGGAAGAATAAGTGTTCCTTTTACGAGCGCTGGTGCTGCTGTTCGGGCACCTGCCCTGTGGGGGGAGGCTTTTGTCAGGGATGCCCTGGTATTGGCTTGCAGTCCACGCCCTTTCCACCAGTATGCGCTGGGTCCCAGGGTCCGGATTTTCAGGCAGGCCACCCACTGCTCGTAAGAGGGGGAAGGGTTGGGGGGTGGACCTGGGGGTTTGTCGACACTCCAATACTTGACTGTATAGGGTACCGGGTAAAGGACAGAATTACAGGTGGCCATGTATAGGGTCGGTTCCACACCCCGGCTTATCTAGGCATTCGTTCCTAATGTTTGTCGAGAAGGGCAGTATGGTAGTCGTAGTCACAAGGAGCACGGTATGTAAGTTCGTGGTCCTCTTGGTCAGTGCGTCGTTCTCTTACAGACCATTGTGTCCGGGTGTCCAGGTGAGGTTGTTAACTTTTTTGCATTGTGGATGAGAATACCTTACCGAAGCGCTTAGGTATTCTGCCTGCAGAGTCTGTAATGATGTTACGCTTCAATTTGATACTTCCGCTATTCGGATTGCCGAGAGGATGGCTCCACTTCTTTCTTCCTGTATGTTGGAGGGTCATGGAGTCACAAAGATTTCCAGAGTAGTCAAGAAACTAAAATTGCAGCCTCGTGCTTTCGGGCATCCCGGAGTCGTTGTATGCGGTGGTCTCATGATTTTGGAACTTTCCCCGAATGACCTTGATCCTGCCATATCGCCTCTTCCTGTTTACCATTAGATCCATAGTTTTGGTAGAGGAGAGTTTTTACGCGTAGTCGCTGGGACGGTGACTGCTCTATCATGGCTAGCAGCAGTTTCTTCTCAAACGGGGGATGGGTGCCTGTCTTCTATACGATGTACTACCCCCACAGTTTGTTTTTCCATCGGCTCTCTTGGTGCTCGGAGAGTGGTTTCGCCTCGTTCTTGAAATGCGTTAGGAAGACACAAGTTGAGGACATATTCATCATGATCATCACTAACATCCTATTCAGGACGACTGCATGCTGAACGCCTCCTCCATTGACCTTCACCCGCTCCTGTACTGCGATTCTCGAGTCCATTCTTTGCTCCGAATATTTTTAATTTATCCCTCCATCGAGTAAATGGCCTTGCCTTTCTTCTGGACCCGTCTATGCATGTCCATTCTGTTAGCCTGGCGGTCCAGACGTTGTAAGTTGGTCTTACATTCAAAATTGCGAGGTTGAGGACTGCCTCATATGCTGTCCTAATGATGGTGTTTCTTTCCCTTTCTTTAGTGCAGGTTAATTTGTGGTAGCGTAGCGTCTGCAATATTCGGCTCATGATCAGTGGCTGCATAAGCCTTATCGGTTCTTCTTCTGTTTTTTCTTGCTTTTCTCTTGGTTGGGTGTTTTCTTTGTGGGCTAAAGATTGGTTAAATATTTTTTTAGCGGTTGTGATTTTGGCACCACCGCTTTCTCCAGAGCCACGATGAGCATTCTCACGTGACTGTTCTCTTGGAAGACATCCGTACTTATTTTTATGGTGTTTTTTTTTAATTCCGCCGCGTGGCGCCATTTGTCGTCTGCTAAATCGAGCTTGCAGCGGAGACAGAACCGTGGGAATATTGCAAAGTATTTTGAAAACCTATGTGATTAGAATCTATATAGTGGGCTTTATTTTAGTTTTTTTCTGCTTATAATGTATGCCTTCCTTGATTTCTGAGAGACTGACGTAAATCCTTTTCCCCCTGCTTTAGTTAGGTCACCCAATGTTGGTGCCGGCCGAAGTTCCCGTGGAAAACACGCCGCGGTAGCTCAATGGGTAAGGCGTTGCGCTGCTGAGAACAAGGTCCCGGGTTCGATTCTCGGCCGCGGCACCTGTTTTCCCAAAAACACCATTGTGCCGAGATTTCAGCGCACGTTAAAGACCCTAAGGTGGTCTAAATTATTCGGGAGACTTCCACACGGCACGCCTCGTGTCCCACGTGTAGGTTCGGCGGATGAATTAACGGAAATTTGTTTTTTTTTTATCCCCTGGTGAAAACACGCTTTGGTGTGATTATGTAAGTTGCCCGCACAGCTGGTGATCGTGAATGTCGAGCATGCTACCACCGAATGGGCATAGAACAAACTTCGCCGCGCAGGCGCGGCGCCTGCTGCAAACGCGTGTCCTTTCTTTCGTATCCGCCGTTGTTTCATTGTCCTCCTTCCCAAACTTGAGTTGCCGTTCGCCACATTACGATTCGGTGGAGCCCTCAAATCTTGCTGCCTCAGTCGTAGCTTCCGAGTGGCAGCGGTGACGTATTTCCGTGGACGTCTGATGAGCACGACTGATAGCGGACGGCTAAGAGCCACTGGGGGATGGGAAAATGAGCCAAATAACGCTAACGCGTTGAAACAGCAGACGCTCCGATGAGGCGATGTGCGCGCTGACAGCAAATTCTGGCTCGACACGCATGCGTGATGCTTCCCACAGCCTACGGTAGGCTGCTCAGATAGTACCCGCGGGCACGCGCTCCCGTGTTCACCCTAAGCGAGCTCACCACGGTACTATCGTGATAAATTGAAATACGAACGGAGCGCGTGGCTTTCAATACATGCCGTGCATCCTGGCGACGGACCGCGCATGCGCAGTGCGAACAAGTTACAAGAGTTTGTGTCCAACGTTGATATGGAAACACCGTCGTTCGGCGTGTGGGCGTTTTGGTTTGTCTTCCCACCGCGTTCGGCGCCCGCTCACGCAAGCGTCATTTAACTTTGTTGCTGCGATGACTGAAAGCGGTGTACGCAACTATATTCCTTTATTTTTTATTTCGTGCTTAGCGCCCAACGGACGATCGAAATACGAGGGTGTTCCCATATCAACGTTGGACACGAACTCTCGCAGCTTGTTCGTACTGCGCATACGCGGCCCGTCGCCAGGATGCGAGGCATGTACTGAAAGCCACGCGCTCCGTTGTTCCTATTTCAGTTTATCACGATAGCACCTAGTTGTACACCTTGATCGCCTATGTTCATTTAGTAGAGGGTGATGTCAAGAGCAAAGGAGCAAAGAAACGATTAATGCGAGTATGCAAGATACAAGAGGCGAACACTCGACGTCCAGTCGCACGCCTCTTCAACCGCAGTGAATCGTTGTGGATGGTTGCGAAGCTGATCAGGGGGAGGGAGAGGGGTGGTCATAGCAGAATCGGTGGCCAAATGAGTGACATATCTGAAATTGAGGTTGTTTTCAAAGTGCACTAGGCGTAATTAGGAGTTTATGGACGTTTATATTAACGGACAAACGAAATGTCGTTTCCGCAAATAAAGATTATTATTATTATTATTATTATTATTATTATTATTATTATTATTATTATTATTATTATTATTATTATTATTATTATTATTATTATTATTATTATTATTATGCATCTGTTGTCTGGAACAGCACGAGCAAAACAAACCGTAAGCTTGTAGAAAGGGTCCAAAATAAGTTCATATCTATCTTCAACCATCGCTTTGGCGATAGTAGTAATTATAACCCTGGATCGCCCTCTTCATTGACGCTATCATGCTTAACTTCCAGGCGGAACAAGGCTGATATTCTCTTCCTCTTTAAAATTATGCACGGCATAGTGTCTTGTGGTGAGCTGCTACAGCATGTTCGTCTTTACCCTCATAAACATGGTTACCAGGATTTAATAAACTTGTTATAGAGATTGCTCAAAAGAATTTTATAAACTTTTTGTCAACATCCTATAGAATATTTCTATTGAGTTTCCATTACAAATTGGCCACCGCGTTTTTATTAAAAGTCTATAGAGCCAAGTCAGTAGACCTTATCGGTTCTGAATGTAGTTCCTTATGAGTTTCTTACGGGGTTTTTATAAAATAAATTAAATAAGTTTTTTATGCAATTCTTACTGAGTACAGTCGCAACAGCCTGTTGCATGGGAGTCAGGTTTGAATACAGTTTCTGGCGGATTTTTATTAAATTTATGGCAATTATTTTTTATAAAATTCCTATTGAGTATTGTTGTAACATCCTGTTGCGTGTGAATAAAGTTTCAATAGACTTTTTTATGAGTTTTGGTTAAATTTGCCTGCATTAGCTTTCTTAAAAGTATGTTTGAGTATGGTCGTAACAACCTGTTCTATGTGAGTCAGCTTTGAATAGAGTTTCTGACGGGTTTCTATTAAATTTATCTCAATAAGAGTTCTATAAAATTCTTATTGTGCCCAGTCATCACAACCTGTTGCATATGAGCTAAGTCTGAACAGAATGTCTGATGAGTCTAATAAATATATCTCTATTAGCTTTGTATAAAATTCTTATTGAGTATAGTCGTGATATCCTGTTGCCTGTGAGTTAGGTTATCTGGCAAGTTTTAACAGAGGAGCTTTGCAGGGGCTAGAACAGTCCGGCGGTGATGTCCGCCATCCCAGGCGCCACCGCTACCAAGTGCTCCCAAGACGTAGAGATGGGACGTCCATCGCGCGATCTTGGTTGATGGGGCGGGGCAGGCGGCGCAATAGCAGCCCACATATATGCACCGATAAGCTACCAGACCTCCGTGGGTGGGCTATAGAAACCCAATACAGAGTCTATTGAAACTCAACATAATGAAGGCAATAAGATGCTTACTGCGTCTTCGTTATAAAAAGTTTATGGCCTGTCTAATGACCACAGTCCACACATTACGAGTTCGATCGACCCTATAGAAAGGCAATACAGAGTATGTTAAAACTCAATATAGTGAAGGCAATAAAATTCATGTTGCATTTTTGCAATAAACAGTTAATTGATTTTATATTGGCCGTAGTCTTTAAGATGGGAGATTTGGTTTACTCGAAAGAAACGCAATATGAAGTGTATTAAAACTCAGTGTCTTGAAGGCAATAAGATGTTGGTTGAGTTTGTGCAATACGAAGTTTGTTGACTTTTTAACGAGCACAGTCTATAAGCGATGAGTTTTAATTGACTTTTTATTGACTCTATAGGAACTCAATAGGGCGTCTATTAAAACTCAACGTCCATTTTCATGAGGGACAGCATGTTCGTCTTTATGCGCCGCAAAAGTGGACCAGGAAACATGATACCTTTTGCAACCCCAATTGTCTGCGTGTCTTGTGCCCTGTGTTCCGACTGCAATGCACGTACAATCGGTACTCGGATTACCTTGATATATTTAATGATTGCCCTACTCTGTTTCGCAAACATGTCTGTGAGTTTGTATTGGCGTAACTGCCAACTTTTCTTATTCTGCATTTGTCTTTTATCCTTGAGTTCATGCACTTAAATGACTTTCATTCCGTTACTTCAACATAAGCTATCCTTTCGTTTTTTTGTATTTTGTATTTTATTTTGTATTTGAAAGATGTGTACATTATGTTTCGTGTGTTTCTGTTTCCGTGCGCCAGCACAAAGGCCTCCCCGGCTGTTCCTGGGCACGCAAATAAATGATTGATTGATTGATTATTATTATTATTATTATTATTATTATTATTATTATTATTATTATTATTATTATTATTATTATTATTGTTGTTGTTGTTGTTATTGTTGTTGTTGTTGTTGTTGTTGTTAACGGCAATCACAGAATCAGCAGCAGCTGTGATAGAAACAACTTGTAGGAAACAAACGGGAAAACTAACTCAGAAAAATAATTGCGAAACGCAAGGACACGGAAGTTTCGAGTACGGCGAATCAAGTTGAATTAGCAGAACGGTTGAAACTGGTTAACAGAAGTAAAATTAACGATATTAGTGCGTGCAACACGGCCGCGATCGAGGAAACGCTGAAAATAGGAGGAAGCTTAAAAGCAACAAAGTGGAAGCTCGGCAAAAATTCTATGTAGGCACTCAGGGACGAGCAGGGCAACATTACGCACAGCATGCACCAGATAAGTAACGTAGCAGAACGATTCTACACCAGGCTAATGTACGCCAGCAACGTTGGGCCGGGGTACACTACTGAGCGTACAAGCTTAACTTGCGATGTTCCACTAGTAACTAAAAAGGAAGTTGAAAAGGCTATCAAAGGCGTGAAGCGAGCAAAAGCTGCGAGGAACGACGGAATAACCGTGGATCTTTTAAATGAGGGAGGAGATAATGTACTGGAAAAGCTTGCTACACTAAAAACACCAACATAATTTCGATTCACAAGAAGGGAGATACCAAAGATACTGAGAATCACAGACCCATAAACCCACTCTCTGTTGTTTACAGACTGTTTACCGAAATAATAGCTAACCCATAAGTGGCAGGCTAGTTTCTCAACAACCAAGAGAGAAGGCAGGCTAAGAATACTCAGCAATGGACCACAGCCCTGTCGTCAATGAAGTAATAGAAAACTCTGTGGGTTTAGGAAAGGATACTCAACAATGGGCCATATCCATGTCGTCAATCAAGTAATAAAAGAAATCCGCAGAGTTTGGTAAGCCCCTTTAAATTGCATTTGTAGGCTATGAGAAAGCGTTTGATTCAATACACACCGCAGTTGTGCTGGAAACTTTGAAAGACCAGGGAACAGACGAGACCTTCATAATACTCATAGACACTATAAGGGATGTACATCTAAGATGATGCTTCACAAGAAAAGCGAGAAGTTGCTGATCAGACAGCGTGTACTACAGGGAGATACCATCTCGCCAAAACTGTTCACAGCGTTCCCAGAGGGGATATTTAAGAAGCGTGACTGGGACAACGCGCGATTACGGATAAATGAAGAATACTTGAGTGATTTGAGGTTTTCAGACCAGATGCTCTTACTCAGTGAGTCGGCAGAACAGCTACAAAAATTGCTTGAGGAACTACAATACGAAAGCGTGGCCATGGAGCTACAAATAAATTTTAATACATCTAAAGTAATGAGTAAAGTAAAGTAAAGGAGTAAAACAAGACAGGAAGCGAGCTTCCTCGATAATGGAACAAACTCGCGCAGTTGATATCATAGCGGAAATAAAGAAAAAGAAATGGTTTTGGGCAGGCCACGTGGCTAGACGAAATGACAACCGATGGACCACCAGGGTAACAGTAGATACGGAGGGACGGGACTAAGAGGGGAAGGCCAATAACTCGATGGAGAGACAAAATAAGGAAATTTTGGGGTGAATGATAGACCCGAGCAGCACAGGATAGGAGTGGTTGCAGGTCAATGGGAGAGGCCTTCGTCCGTCACTGGACCTAAATAGGCTGTTGTTGTTGTTGTTGTTGTTGATGCTCATGATGCTGCTGCTGCTGCTCATGATGATGGTGATGGGGTTTTGTGGCGTAAGGCCAACAAGGGCAAAGAGCGCCAATTTCGTTTTAAATTTAGTGTATTTAAATGTGGGTTACAGCCGTTTACGCAACCCGTCTCCACTTTATTCCAAGTTTTTTTTGTGGTCCCATGGCCGGTGCATGCAGCACAAATCCTCCCCCGCCTTTAATGATATGCCGCTTGCAACGACATTGGCCTCCCGTCCCGGTTGCTTCTTTTTAATGATGTTTTGAGACTTGATCTGTGATTATTATTGCACAACAACGACGCTTACAACCACCTTCCAGGAATCTTCTTAACTTTAACAGGATGACCTGACATATTTTCTTAAGATAGATGTGCTATAAACCGCGGGTAGGAAGTGTCTTGGTGTATTCGGCTGCCCAAAATCGGGTCCTCATAATCGGCCTCCAGAAACCACGCCTTCGAGAAAACACCGGAGGGGTTGGTTGAGACTAAGGAACCAAGCGCCGGCGAAGCAGTCGTTAAGACCTCACCTAGTCACGTGCTTCGCTTGGGCTGAAGCACACGCACAGACGGCCTGGCCGGCGCTTAACGATCACGCGCAGGCGAAGCAGTCGTGTGACCTTTGCCTAGTCACGTGCTACCGAAGGGACGAAGCTCCGAGCAGGTGAGGCGGTAAGAAAGGCAGTTGGCAAATAGGTAGAATTTCACATGAATATCATGTAATTGTGAACGCGTACAAAGAGCTGTCGCTGGCACTGAGCGATCGCTTGAATATCTCTTTTTTTTATCTGCCCCTGCAGAGAGGAGCCCATTTTCGTTCTTTGCAAAGTCCCCTCAATTTTGATATCTGGTTGCGTTTACGTGCCCGACATTCCGAACGAAATGGTGCGATGTACACATACCTTCCATTTTTTCCCCTTTACGTAGGCAACAGAAAGTCGCGCTGCAGACGAGCAGTGAATTATTCGCCCACGTGGGCTCCCGGATCTAAGTTCTTAAGTGATGAATGCGTTTTTAAACTTCGCTGCGTGAGTGCCATGGTTTCTTAGCGAACAACAACGCAATCGCCTTGCGTCTCGGTGGAAGGCATGTCAACACACGACGGGAGGAAGATTTATTGTCCCTTGAGAGGGAGTGTGAGCACGAAGCTATCAGAGAGTGGCAAAGCAGAAAGGAAAACAGCCGTGTTGCGACTGAATTGCCTGCGATTCGCTTAGCGTAGCTTACTGTGTAGCACGAAGCAATTTTCAAAAATGCGCGAGGCTAATAATTTAGTGCGAGATCAGAAAAGATATAAATGCATACAACGCAAACTTAGCATGTTTTTCGAAAAAGGTTTCCCGACTAAAGTTGATATAAAACTTTATCACGTCTCTGTACGTTGTACGACACTTGAGCCATAAAAGGAACGTAACGTGAAAGTATACAGCAAGCCCTTGTTATAACAAAGTTCATGAGACAAGAAACTGTCTTCGTTATAAGAGGTAAAGTCGATGGTTGGACGGCATACCGTCTGGTCAGGTAGCATACTACAAAACAAGAAACACAGGTCACTGACCAAGTCAAAAACAAATTGACGATTGTGAACAAGGGAGCCGTAGCGCTCCCGAAACGTCAATTTGTTTTTGACTTGGTCAGTGACCTGTGTTTCTTGTTTTGTAGTTATAAGAGGTAATTCATTGAAACCGGCGATGATTGCACTCCTTGCACTGTTGTTGAAGCCGCAGAAAAACATCGAAGAAAGCGAGGATTCGAATGGACCGATTTTATTATAACGATAATTTGCTGTCTATAGGGAGCGTGCATGTGAGTATTCAACCTCAGGAATAGTTGCGAATTTTATAGTTTAAGGCAATATTGTTACTGCAACGTACATGCGTTCTGTTGTTAGAACATAGGCGTGTATATGTTCTTTTTTTTTCCTCATGAAGGAAGCCTGCCTAATAACACGCTTCTTGCATGCACATTATGTACGCCCACCTGCTATGCCCTCGAATGAGACTGGTAGTCTTGTAAATAAATAAATAAATAAATAAATAAATAAATAAATAAATAAATAAATAAATAAATAAATAAATAAATAAATAAATAAATAAATAAATAAATAAATAAATAAATAAATAAATAAATAAATAAATAAATAAATAAATAAATAAATAAATAAATAAATAAATAAATAAATAAATGTTAAGGCATTTATTTACTCCTTAATTGTGTATGCATTGTATAGTTAAACAAAGCAGCGTCAATCACATGTCTCGTTCTTCTGCGAAACGCAGCGTTGCGGTATAGATTTCTTTCCTGTTGCAGTATCCGCGCTACTGCGGAAACAGACGTGAGAACGTTTACCCCCTACATCATTCCCAGAATCCCCCCCCCCCACCCACTTCACATCAATAACCCCTTCCCTGCATCTGAAACTGTTCTCGCCAATTCCTTTCCGGCTTACGGCGACGAGCAGTAGCTGTTTCTCGCCTTTCCTTGTTCTTACCCTAAATAATTTGTGAATGTGCCAGGACTTTTTATTTAGGCAACCAATATTCAGTCACCACCATATCACGAAGTTGACCGCTTGGGAACTTAATGCTTGAAATGCATAACGCAGACACACGCAATTTCGTCCAGGTGGTGGGTGGTACCTCGCCTTGTGAGATCGCGCTGAGCGAATTTTCGGGCAGACGTGCAAGGGCGAGCTTTCATTTTCAGCGTGCGCGAATTTGTACAGCTTTGTAGCCTGCCCGCAGAGAGCTGGGCAGAAAGGCAACCACAGCCTATAATTTAATCAGGCTTATTTAATAGTTCAACTGTATTGAGCACAAAAGCCTACCCCAGAAAACATTGCTCATCGCTTTTTGCAGTGCTGTGAGAATGCTAACAAGTTTCTTCCATAACACGCGAATGTTGTCGTCACCAAAAACGGCTTCGTGCAATGTGCGTTATTATGCTGCATCAAAGTTACAGAAACTGGCTGCAGATATGTGAAACTCGAGGCTTCTCCCCTTGTACTGGGTTAAAAAGGCTACGTCGCTACCCGTACTACTCTCACTATATCAGAAACATGGCGTATACTATCGGTGCGCATTCCTATTTACGTATATTGGCCATTTCACTGAATCATTTTCTACGTAAATTTTTTGGCAGACCTTAAGACAAAAACCGGAAGAACAGTCTCCTCTCACTATGTCAGAGTTACGCGAATCGACCAAGTCTCTTCTATCTGCTGGACTAGGTTAAGTTTGTGAGCCCATAAAGTTGGATCGTAGGCGCAGTTATAGTGCCACAGAAATGAAAATTAAGCGCCATCATTTAATATATAACATACTGGCTCTTTTGCTTCATAAAAAATACTCAAAATTAAATTCGGAGTCCTTACAGAGCCCCCCCCCAAGAAATTTCCCAATATGTTCCGTTCTATATCTCTCCACGAGACCTTTCCTACTGTAACGGACACTTCAATGAGCTTTCCAAAATCAGTCGCTATAGTAAGGTAAAATGACACCACTAGACAACCGCCCCCTCTCCTCGCCTGTCATACACACACAGAAAATCATGTATTTGTCCTTTAACTTGCAAAACTAATCATGATTCACGGTAGAGTCATCATGAACAGCCTATAAGCGTCCACTGCAGCACTGTTTACTATCCCTCCAATCAGGGTCCTAAGCCACTCGGAAAGTCAGGGGCATCAGAGCTCGCTTACCGAGCCCAGAAACCATGCAAGATCCGACGCGCCCATCAGAGTATGGCTGAGAGACCCTCATTAGGGCCTGTGGACCTCACAAAAAAAAAAGGAATGTGTGACACCAGAGAGGTCTGCGTGTGCACCTTTAATGCAAGCCTTGTTTATTTTATTGATAGGGCTGGCAGGATAGCCTGTCATGGTCAATGGTCATTTCGTGCTTTGTTGCCGTGTGTGTTCAAGGGAAGCACTAGCTGCCAGAAATTGCCATCGCCATCATCTTACGGCAGAAACAAAAGCGCTGCCACTTCGCACAGTCTGAAGTGCGCAATCCGACGGCAGCGCTGGCTCGCCGACGGGCCAGAAAAATAGAAGAAAAGTCCCATCTGGCGGCCCAGAGCGCCATTTTTTAAATGTCAACGTAGATGTTCAGTGCGAACGTACAAGCAAATTTAATTTCGCTCCGTTAGCTCGCCAGCAGAAGGATGAAGGGTAAGTACAAACTAGGTCCCTTCATAATTCCACAAGTTTCTGCTCTCGGAATTGATGTTTTCTTGCTTTCTTGGTAAGGTACATAAAATTGAATTTCACGCGTCGACGAGGCGAGGTTGCGGAGGGTGGTGTTATTGCTAGTTTGGGGGATGATTCGCCTCTATGACGCCGTGTACACACCAGCTTCTGGACTGCGTTTTCACGTGCGTGCGTGCGTGAGTGTATGTTTGCGTGCGCGGGCGAGACGTTGCGGCATGTGTGTGTGCGTGCTTGCGTGCGCGCGCACGCACTTGCTTGAAATTAAGCACACATAAATCACAGCATGGTTCGCTCAAGCAATTATATTTCACAGCCCACTTTTCATGAGTCCGTTATATTATTACCTTTGCGCATGAAAATGGAGAATGAGGTCAACCTTGACAAGCATTTCTTTGCGTAGAAAGGATTCGCTAGCAGAGAAAGTTGACCTAATATAGAGGTTACCCTGTGTGTGCACACAGTAATCCAGTACGCGTGGAAATATATTTTGCATTGAATGCTATTGACACAATCTTGCGAATTCATCAATGTTATTTTGTCATTGTGAACGAGAAATGTTTGTTCCGCCAACCAATTGCGACAACAGTCTATAGCGTCCTTGAAGCACTTCGGCGAATGTGCTGCGGATCAATAACAAAAAAAAAAAAAGAGCAAACGAAAAAAGAAACACTGGATGAAAGCACAGTACAAAAGCGAAACGAATTGAAAACACCGAGGTGCCTTAACTTTTCGTGCATAGTGTGCATCGACGACGGCTTAACGCATCCTTTTCCCGCTGCTGATAGGTTCATTTGCTTCACTCGTCGACCATTGCTTTTTTAGATATTCTGTCAGGCGTGAACGGTTCGCTTCTTGGGCGACCCCTTAAACTGAGCAGACTCCAGACACTTACGCGTGCTTTGAAAACAGGGCCATGCTTAAACTCGCAAACTTTCCAAGGAGCAAGATCGCCGTCTAGATTATTCATTTGCTCTCCTGCATGCACAGCTCTGTCGCCTTTTCCGTCTATGCTCTGCTCAGCACAGCTCTTGTGCCGTGAGCCTATTTTCAACTAGTCGAGTTTTTTTTTCTGATTTTCGCGCGGTGTTTGTTTCCTCTTTATCTTTTAACTATCGATTCGATGGTTTAGTACGTTCACGCACGAAAAGTGTTGACCTCCAGTAAGCCATAAATTTTGTTTACAGCCTGCACCGCTTAATGCTGCCCTGAATTTGCGCGAGCGCTACTGAAGAAAAGTGGTAGACTGAAAAGGTCAACGTATTGCCTCCTGTTCGCCAACCAATTTTAGTGAACTGTTTTACGGCTATAGCAATTGAGAAATTGGCTGACGCTTTCTTTAGACGGAGAAAAACAGAAAACTATACGGTTAACGAGATTTTAGTCACGCGCTTATTACTCCAATCCAACCAAATGTAAAGTTATAATATTCCGTGGACAAGAATTTTCGTGAAACAGCAGACACGGGAAACTAAAAAAAATCATATAAACTGCATTCTATTGCGCATTCTTGCCCCTATATCCATTATGTTTCGCTGTGTGCTTTCTTAAAGGCCAGAGTAAGCTATGGAATACTGTATGACCCAGTAATATGTCTCCATATGACCAAGAAGTAATTTCGAACAGTTCTCAGTGAAGGTAAGTGGGTTTCCTTGGCTTTAGTGAACTTTACACGCACCTCGCGAAATGGAAAGGCGCAAAACGAAGTGTCGGGAATACCATGGTTAGAATCGGATGTTTGTGGCTCGGGGCCAACTTTATGCATCCGGGCATTCTTTTATCAAGACCCTCCAGGAGTGGGCATCGCCTCCTCTGGGCCGGGCTCACCCAAGAGAGACTGTTATGTCCCTGTGGACTTTCGCTTGTACCACGGGGATACACAAGAGAATGTAGACGCTCTCACCTTCTTTACCGCCTTCCCCATCCCTGACTAGACCTTGAGTCTCCCCTTTCGAATAAAGAATAATAATAATAATAATTGGCAATGTGTTACGGTTTTGAACTACGCGGGGCGATCACGTTTTCTGGTCATTTGAAGATACTGAAAAGACAACAGCCAATTAACACTTATGTTTACAAAGAACTAGGAGTGTTCAAAAGTTTCGCGAATCAAAAGTATTCGCAAAATATCGGACATTGGCGAAGACGTTGTGCTGCTGAGCTCAAGGACGCGGGTTCGATCCAAGCCGCGGTGGCTGCTTTTCTGGCGCCGAGATTTCGGCGCACGGTAAAGATCCCCAGGCTGCCGAAATTAATCCGGAGCCCTCTACTACGGCGCCCATGTGTAGCCTCGGCGCGTTAAACCTCACAATCCACAATCAATCACTCCATCCATCCATCCATCCATCCATCCATCCATCCATCCATCCATCCATCCATCCATCCATCCATCCATCCATCCATCCATCCATCCATCCATCCATCCATCCATCCATCCATCCATCCATCCATCCATCAATCAATCAATCAATCAATCAATCAATCAATCAATCAATCAATCAATCAATCAAAATATCTGGAAATTAGGTCCGCGTGAAGGCTAACTTTTTATACTAAATGTGAAGTGCGTAAGGTGAACGCCATAGAGGAAACAGCAACACGCACTTGTCCTCTTATTCTGCGCGCATCACCTATAATGTGCGATACAAACTCGTCCAACGGTCATAGTTAAACTTTTTCATTAACGTGGATAAACAGGCTGATGCCAGTTGGCGGAGAAAGGTTTAACAATGAATGATTTTAAAAGAAGCCCGTATATGCTCCATATAAACACACAGAAAAAGAAGTAAAAGCACCGAAATTAAGAATGCGGATCATCTACATAAAGCTGTCATTCTTGCATATTTGAAAATTTAATGCACGTTGGGGCCTCTTATTACGGAAATAATAATTCCGGGTGTTTAGACAGACTTGAAAGCGTGAGAAGAAGAAATTTTCAAATGCCACCACAATGGACTAACTGTTGAAGTGTTGATTTTTTTTTTGTATCACGTATATAGAACCTCTTCCGTCGAATTTAGGGTTAATGAGTCTCGGAAATGAATTTGAGGAGTATTTGCTTCCGTAGCCTAGACCTCTAGACGTGGCTCTTTGCCTGCATGCTTTGCTCGCAATCTTTTTCTAAATCTAAGTTTGGAAATGTCAGTAACATTTATACCGCCCATTAGCTTGGCTGTGTGAAGCTTTAGTTTTGAAAGTCGCGTACAGCACACGGCGAGGCTGCTCCAAGGCCAGAAGGGAGCCAGAGGGTTCGCAAGTTCCCTTTTTCGAGAAGGGAGAAGGCTCCCTTCAGAAGGCTCCCTTTGCGAGACTTCTGGCTCGCAGAAAGAAGAGACAGAGAGAGAAGGTAAGAGGAAACTCAAGCATGTTAAGCAGACAACACCGCCTGGTGTTGACTTCTATCTGGGAAATAAGGGTAAACGGAAAACAGAAGACAACAAGGAAGAGGGAAAAGCAGCATGCACGCACACGTTATGCTACCACGGCTTCCACAACCTACCACAAGGGTCAATATAGCTAGCGAATTCAGAGAGCACCAATGGCCTTCGTGGTGACGACGAGCATAACCACTCTCCAAGGATTTTCGGTTCGTCGACAGGGTGATTGTCCATTTGCCCACGACACTGCATAGTTGCTGCCATTGGGAGGTGAACTTGTGGCACAAAATATGCTCAGCTGTGTCTTCAACATTACGGGCGTCACAGAAAACGCTGTCCGCCATCATCCCGAGGAAGGAGCAGACGCTTCCAAACGCCACTTGAGCCGGCACGAGAGGGCTTCTTCACATCGCGGCAGACGTTCACGTCGACGCGAGGAATCGAGATGATCGAGGCGCATGCTCGAAATATCCTCCCGCCTCCACGGCGCTAAAGTTAGCCCACGGGAAAATGCATGGCGGGTCCTTGAGGCGTCCGACCTGGAAAGAGGTATGTTCACGCTTTGGTCTCGGCCCGGCCCAAAGGTTGTCAGTTTTGGGTGAGGTGTCCGATACCTGCTGTAGATGTCGGTCGGTACGGATGGCTACCACATCGGCTCTGTCCGTCTTTCATGTGTGTGGGTGAACCTTCTACATAGCTGAAAGTTTTAAGGAATCATCGGGAAGTAATCAGTAATCTCTTGATACCCCTTCTCCAGTGCTCTGACCATTCGAAACTTTTCTGTAAACCCCGGAAACTCATAGTAAGGCAACTCTACCTAGATGCTACACCGCCGAAGTCCTGCGGGTGAGCGAGCCCTCGATGTCGGGCCAGCAGTCGGGGAGGCCGGCGGGAGCAACAGCTGCAACGTCGCGCTCGACAACCCTTGTGTCACATCTGCGCGCTGCATTGCTCCGGATCGGTATCCCTGCGACGCCAAATTGACCAACGGCTTAACGCTTCGAGATCCTCATCGCTGATACGGGATGCATCCATAGATGGGGATGAACAACAGGAAGAGGCGAGAGCACACATCCCTCTTCCCGTCTGGAGACAACAATATCCTGCAGTGATTCTTGCAATCAAATTCGACACGGTGAGTCACCCCAGAGTAACCTCCACGGTTAGGCTACTCACAAAATACTCCATAAGAGACATTCCCACGCACGCCTTTGCAGAGTTGATTTGTGTCAATGCCCGCACGCCTATCTCGCCGAAATTGCTTCTCACAAGTATGACATCCCGGGCAACTTCGTCCCAATCACGTCATGCATTCAGACGGGATTTGAACGTGATCTGCCGCATCGCATCATGCATTCAGATTCGCTAGATTGCAAAATAATTAATATCCCGACAAAAAAAAAGAATCGCAGCACCGACCTAACACAGGGTGTTATAGAAGCTGAAACCAAAGATTCCGACGACAAGATTTAGTGCTGGTTTCGATGTGAGCATGCATCTGTACCTCGTGTACAGGTTATTTGATGAACTAAGAACAAGCAGGGTGGTTGACATTTTTTTCCACCCACGTTGCCCAGTGTAGTAAAATATTACGTGGTCATTGCCAAAAGCGCAGGATGGCCTGTAACTGCCCCCAGTTGAAACAGCAGCAGTCCGCCACACCTGTAGCAATTCACTTGACGTGGCTACTGAATAGAGCGCAGTATTGTGCAGTATGCAAAAAAGACTGACAGATTTCAGTCGCCTAATACTTCCCCTGCCGCTTGCCACCAAGAAAAACACGTGTGCCAAAGGCATGTCTGGTGGTGTCTCCTTTGCTGACAGAGTCGCGCCAAATGAACAGCCCCGGTGGAACCGCTACGATCGGGCCATCCACTTGAACCGACTCGACGAACGAATCCCAAAGCGGTACGCCACAAAATAATGCCAACTCACAAATTGTGACACAAATTTCGCCATTCAGGAAGGAAATCCAACAACCCAGATAAAAGAACCAAGAATTGAAGAAAGCGTTGGCTGAAATGACATCCCCACAGTTGACATTTCCCTCGCAAGTCGTTCAGCCATAAGCTTAGTAACGTCGCGACCGCAGTCCCAGTAAAAAAGAAAGCATGCCTACATCGCAACCGACGATGGATCGCAACCTTACGCAGTTGCTACACATCATCCCATCCGACGTTCAAAAAGAACGCAGCGTGTGCCAGGATGACACGTGTAAGCTCCGAATTCTCCTGCAAAGCCACTTTAAACAGACGTCTGCAATGATCCAGTGCAGGAGTTGCCAAATACGACGAAAGCGCGAGACACCTGAAGCGTCTCGAAAGGAACCACCTAGTAGCAATACCGTCGGTCAATAAGGGCTACACCTGTTGTGCCACAGCAAAACTGCCGCTGGTTTACTACATGTTATTCCTCTTAAAGCCAAAAATAGTGCCAATTTAAACCTTTTTGGTCCTCCTCGAAGAAACTTTCCCTGTTACGCAGTCTTCTTAAATCCAATCATTCCCCTTGACAATCGACGTTTTTATTCCACAGGTGGAACTTCTCTCGCACTATTCGAGGATTTTAGGCCAACTTGGCGCGTAGTGATATTTAATGTAACCAGTCCTTTCTATCCGGCACTGACTCTTAAGAACACGAAGTCACAGTCCTACATGCACGCCGTCAACCTGGAAATCTGACATTTAGTTTCTTTCCCTCTTATTGCACCCCACCCCCGCCGCTCCTCTCAACCATTATATTAGTGTACTACAGTCAAACCCGACTATAATGAACCCGGGTAGAACAAATTATGCTATATATCGAATAAAAATAAACCAGTTACGGAAATAGACGCCAAACATATTTTATAACGAAGCTCACATCTGATATATCGAGCTCGGCGTGCCTAGAATGGCCGCCAAAATGCATGGTCTCGGAGCGGCGATTGAGACGTTGATTGACCGCGACCACTGAGCAAAGGCAACGACTGAGACATTGCGCCTAGTATGGAGCGACGTGACGACCGACACTTCTTGTAACTGCTTCCGACACGCGGGAATCACGACGGAACCCGCCCAGTCAGTGAGTCCGGACCAAGAGGGCAGCTCGCGAACCTTCCCGATGCTGTGCCGAAAAGAGTGTCCTTCGAAGATTTCCTGAGTGTCGACGACGAAGTTGCCGTCACTGTAAGCCCCTCGGACGCGGACACTGTCAGCAGAACCGTCGTAATGCTGATGAAAAGCACCGAGGAGGCAGAGGATGTCGCGAGTGAAAGCCGTCCGACGCTTAATGAAGAGCTTTTTTCATTCGATGTCCTCCACCAATATTTCTTCAATATTGAAGGACACGGACTCGAACTGGTGGAAACAATGCGTCGTGTAAAGAATGCTGTGCTAGTTGACGCTGCCAAAACGAAAGGGAAAACAAAAATCCCCGCTTTTATTTGGAAGTAGGCAGTTAAGGCGGAAAGTAGGTTTATTATTTGCTTGGATTTGATTGATTGTGGGGTTTAACGTGCCGACGCAACGCAGGCGATCAGTTGCGCCGTACTGGAGGGTTCCAGATTAATTTTGACCATCTGGGGATCTTTAACGTGCGCCGAAATCTCGTACAGACGGGCGTTTTTGCTTTCGAACCCGCGAACTAGTGCTCAGCAGCACAACGTCTTAGCCACTGAGCCACCGCGGCGGGTTGCTTTATTATTTGCAATGAATCGATTGTTTGTGTATTATAATAACATACTTTGTTTTGTTCGTTTCTGCATGCGGGATGGGGGGAGGGGGGAGGGAGGGACTCGTTATAGGCAGGTTCGGCTATATCGAACTATTGGATATATCGAACTAATCGTGGCGCATATTGCAGTTCGCTATAACCGGGTGTTACTGTAGTATGTCATGTCCCCAGCTATGATCGTGGCGACTTCAACGCTCGCAGTGCCGTCTAAGGCTATCCAGACACAAACGTGGTCGTGGCCCCAAAGACACCATCAATGGTTACAACCGTATGCCGTTCCCAACAACCCAACTGTTTACACCCGAGTCTGTGCCCACCATTTGCAACGGAATGTTACGCTGTTTTTAGATGCGACGCTGAGAGCATCTCTTGTCGGCGGCCCTGTCCTTCCTGCGTGCGTCCGTCGTCGTCGTCGGCGTCCGCACTCTCCTCCGCTCACCCCCTCTCCTCTCCGATACCGAGCACTCTCTCGCGAAGGGCATTGGATTGGCTTGGCTTGGCTTGGCTTGGCTTGGCTTGGCTTGGCTTGGCTGGGCTTGGATTGGATTTGGATTGGATTGGATTAAAGTGGATTGTGTTAGATTGTGTTGCGTCATAGCCGCGGCAGACGCACTGGCGCCGGCGCGTGACCAGGTGAGAGCAAACACTCTCTCTCAACATCTGTGGGTGTGCGGCCCAGCGCGCTCTCACTCCGCCGGTGGGCGGCACTGCGCGCGGTGCTGCGCATGTGCAGTACTCTCTCTCTCCGCGGTCTCCTCTCCTACGGCCGCGCTGCGCATATAACCGGTGTGCCGCTCTCCGGTGGCCTTTCGGTCGACGGTTGCTCTCCGCTTGCGCTTCAACCCTCCTCAGCGTCGCATCACACCAGGGTTCCCGCGAGGGGAGGTGGGCGTAATTTTTACCCTCTGTCTTCATAACATCAAATATTTTTGAAATAAACACATTACTCAGCATTCGCAAGTGACAAGTCCCCCATTGAAATTAGGCTTTGAACTGTACACAAATCATCAGCATCATCATCATCACCAGCCTATCTACGCCCACTGCAGGGCAAAGGCCTCTCCCATTAATCTCCACTTACCCCGGTGCTGTGCTAACTGCGACCAATTAGTCCCCGCAAACTTCCTGATCTCATCTGCCCATCTAAGTTTCTGCCACCCTCTGCCACGTTTGCCTTCTCTAGGGATCCACTCTGTTACCCTTAATGACCAAATGTCACAATGTACACAATGTACACCAATGTAATGACCAATTTACACAAATACATGTCACCAGCTAGCCTCTCTTTCGTGACTCGCCTAATAGTGAGTGGGAGTCACCCTCTGATTATACAACCTTTATTCAGAGACTTCAATCGGCAGCTTATGCATCACTTGTCGAAAATATTACGTGTTGTGAGGAGGCAGACTTCCTTGATGGTCGCCTAGACAGTCGCTGGGGACTTCCCAAACACTTCACCCGCAAACATAGACAAATTGCAAACGTCATTTGGAACTTATATTCCGCCTACGCCCACAAAATAAAATTCATCCCGGAGTACCATAAGCAACTGGGTCAAGATAACTGGCATGATTTGTTCCATGAGCTCTGCAAAGAACATGGATGCTCCAGCCATTGGTGACTAATCGGGATTCCAAGTTTGCGCTTGCTATGTGAGGGCTAGTGCGAGCACCTCGACCTTCAGGCCCAATTGCTCTTGTTTCCGTGATGCGCCGATGGAGCAGTGTTTGCCGCGCCTGTTTCTGATCGTAACCTGTAAACTACAAAGTTACACCGCTGCCACACAAGGGCTCGGGGGTGAAAACATTGACGTCAATAGAGATTTGTTGCCTCCCCTTTGCGTGGTTGTTCAGGTGGAAATGCAGAGGTAGGAATATGCGCTCCAATAGCAGACGAAGAGTTCCGAGAGCTTTACGAATGAGAAATTAAGGATCGGAAATAAGAGGCCACTAGCAGGGTAGCTTAACGTAACATTTAGTTTTAGTTTTAGATCATCCCCCCCCCCCCCCCCCCCGTTTCAGTAAAGGATGATTTGCTTCATAAGGAAAGGAAGTTCTTCCTTGCGATCGTGTGCAGCATGGATTTGTTCAGTTATAGCATTATCAGTTTCCTTCGGCTTTAGTGACTAGTGCTGCATGTTGATCTCCCTGAAATGCTAGTTGCTGTAAGACGTTTGTTAGGAATGACGCATGATATTTTATGGCTTGCAGTGAAACGAAGGCACGCGCCCAACCATTCGCTGAGCGTAGGAAGGAGCCGACATTTCGAAGCATGTCAGCGCGAGACGGCGCTGCATCACATGGCCCGGAACACACACGCGTAATGATCTGTTCCCAGTTCCGTGCGCGAAACGCATTTGCGCGGCCAGCTGAGTCGTTGTATGTTAAATTTCCTGCATACACAATTTAACGCCCGATATATTCCCCAGTTAATTAAAAAATGCGACAACCGCGTAATAAAAAGTAACATCGGTGTTAACACGCTGGTGACCCTGAGTGTGTGACGTGGGCAGTGAGATGCGTCGTAAAGGATTGCTACATATTTATGTAACGGGCACCGGAGTCACTGACAGACGGAAGTCTGTAAATTTCTTCTTTATAAAAAAAAAATCTCAGGACACCGAAGAACTTATGGGTTGTGAAAGCAAAAACATTACTGTTCATTTGAACCACACCGAGTGTCCAGCTGAACGTCGCAGGGCTCTTTCCGCCCTGGATAGTCGGTGACTGCTGCGCCTCTGGGTGGGAGGAGCAGGCGGAGCCGGAGTGAGAAGGTCGGCTCACCTGATTTCTGAAATTCAAAAGGTTCAATAAGAAGCACTCTGTTTTTACGCGTGGCTGTGCGCATGCCCACCCGCTCCTTGTAGAGTTGTATTTCTGAGCCGCGCCCTCCTTTTCCTCGTGCTTTATTTCTGTATCGCCCGACATGAAATCCGTCGCAGACAATCAGGGAACTTTTCATTGCGAGTAACAAAATTTTAGGCAGCTGCAAGGGTTTCTGTTCACATTACGCGACTACAGCTGTAATGACAGCTTAGAAACCGAAATAGTTCGGGGTACTTTTCCGACGGTTAATGTAGGTTTTCGCCATAATCTTTCCATAAAACGTTTTATACTGTTACGCGTTATGGACAAATTTGTGCTGTTGTCCTCCAGACAGTACCGTTGCACATTACTTCTGTTCACATTTTTTAAAAGTTATTTCAAATAAGTATTGAACCTGTACAAAGGATAAAATTGCGCATGTGAAGTGAAATGTTAGAAACAGCATTAAGACATTAACGTTTAAAACTATGCATAGTTTTCTGTCTAACAGCGAAGGAAAATCAGCAGATGGCTGCGCTGAACATGAATAACTTCGTTAATTTAGATACGAGTAGGTCTAAGCTAAATAGTGTTTCTTGGCCTCAGCTATCAAAGTTGTGATAGAGATTGGCCAGATTCTCTCATAAAATCAGAAGAGATTTCTGGTAGGCTTGCTCTGTAAGTTTGAATCATATATTGTCTCAATTGCGAATAATTCGCAATGAGGGATGAGTAAAATTGGGATTTGGCGCGACGGGGTTTCACTTAGGCTATGATCAAACCGTACTGGATCACTATGATTTAGCTTCGAAAACCTGAGCGTTTTTAATGTGCGCCGAAACCTGATACATACACGGGTGTTTCTGTTTGCCTGTGCATGCAAAAAAAGCGCTGCCGCGGTAGGGAATCAAAACCCGACGCCGTTCTGTTAGTAGCGCAACTCCTTAGACATGCAGCCACCGTGGCGGGGATAAATCAGGGCTGGGCAGTATCACGGTACCAAATTATCACCGCAGTGTTTTAGAGATACTTTAGAGCATCGGGTTTTGCGAATCGAGGTAAATTTGGTAAGTGAAGTACTTTGCGATTTTACGATCGTTTGGCGATACGCTGCAAGCCCTAAAACTATGAAAGCACCTAAGCTGTATCCTGTGTTGTGAGAATTCACGGGCATCACTTTTCGTTGAGTTCTGTTTCCCAGTTATGTAGCTTAGTTTAGTGTCGCTGAGTTTTGTGCTGCTGAGTTCAATGTTGCTTACTGTACGATGTCGCGAACCACGAACTCAATTTTTTCTAATGAGCAACTGCAATAACTAATGTAGAAAAGTCAGCTTTATACAGTTACCAACGATTATAGTAGGTTTTAAAGCCGGTTCTACTACAATTCGCAGAAATATTGCGGGGAGACATATTTTCAGGGGAAATGTTAGCAGTTTTGGATGAATATATAAATGCCCTAGAACCTACTTTCATTATTTTTTGAAGGTCCCTTCGCACCCATTGGGAATTTTGACGACAGGTTCCTGGACTTATGGTTACGTGTATCTGAAGATGACGCTTTACGCCAACTGGGACGGATAAGGAATGCGTGGGGCTCACTCATTATTATAGGAGTACAGTTGCTGCTCCTAATGACCTGATCTCTTCTTACCGATAAAATCATATATGACCTCGAGCAAGCTTCTTGCGACGAATATTCTTTTTTCTATCCCCCTTTGAGAGCGGCTGATCCTATACTAGGCTAAATGTTCTTCCGTTATCTTAATAGTCCGATGGAAAATATTGTCACGATCCAGTACTTGCGAACCACTAAGAAGGTGTTTATCCCTTGCAACGCTAACATGCTGTTTCAGGGGGTTAAAAACAGTTTTCTTCGAAGAAAACGGGTCGGAAACGGACAACCCTTTTAAGAAGGTGGGGTTGCTGTCATGAAATGAATGTACCTTGGCCGCTAGCAAGGTTGCTTATACAAGAGTGATACGCATATCAGTTTAGAAATCATCTGGGGTAGTTTATGGAACCATCGTTTAGCCTTGAAATACCTATCCCGTCACGCAAATTGCGATCTGATCGATATATTTCCAAACACTTCGCCCAAAGCACATGAAAGGTTTTTCAATACCCATATTGTCACGAGGCCAAGGACGACGCAGTTGTCTTGCAGGAGAAACAAGTTTATTCGAGCGAACTTGTGCTCCCCTAACAACTCAAAAGAATACAGAGGCGGCGAAGCAGCGGTCAACAAAGTGACTTGCGTCAGCGAGCGTCGCAGAATCGAATGCCCCGGCGTCTGCTCTGCAGGCTTTTTATCTTTCGGCGCGCGTGGTTCTGGAACCGTCGATTCGCATCGAGAACATTGTAGATGCAAGAAGATTATTCCGGGATGTTCACGTTAGATCGGAATGCTTTCCCTCTCAGAACAGATAACACATGCGGCACAGAAAGAAAGAATGGAACACGCGCTTCCCTTGGCACGGAGATAACACAGACCGGCGCAGCCGGGCGGTAAAAGCAAAACACAAATAAACAAACCCAATGCATGGTTCGCGGCAATATTTTCATCGATAGGCTGGGATACACTTTTAATGTATTTACAGAAGTGTCTTTGAGATATACGGTTACGCCGAAGAGAATGTATCTTAGTATTTGTATTTCGCGTCTGCAGCAGACGTGTCGCAATGTTACAATTCCGGGATGATTTTTCTCGATCTTTTCCCAGCCCTGGTATAGAGTAATCGTTATTTTGTCGCATTTAAAACCAAGCGACTCTGTGATATCACTGATTGGACTTTATTTATCTGCAGTACATGACCATGTCAAGAACCCCACACCTTAGATCATTACTGCAAAATTATCCTATGCTAAACGAATGTCAGGTAGTAAAAGCCATTTCTTAACATCGTAAATTTAACAAAGTACTGACACCAGAGTTCGGTTTCCAGTAGCAGAAATAAGCTTTATTATCGGAGCAGACGACTTGCATTCCGTCCTAGTTTGTTGACGCCCGTAGTCCGGGATGCCATGGGCCCTAGCCGTCCACTTTGCCATTTCCACAAGCCGGTCCTCAGGGACGGGGCTGGTAAGCCTGGCCTCCCACTGCTCCTCGCTTGATTGGGCAATGGGTGGTACGTCGGTGTCCGCACACTCCAGCACCATGGAGTATAGGGTGTTCGAAACGGAGCCGTTCTTCAATTCCAAGTTTTACGTATCAGGTACATGACGTTCTATGTGGGGACGTGTTCGTTTTTACTTGTCTGTGCAGGACCGCGTCCTCTCTGCTGAGTTTTGGGTGTGGTGGTGAATTCCTCCTGCTTCCCAGTCGGTGGTGCTCCGTAATGTATCCTATACCTTCTGGGGATTGCGATCAGGGCGCGGTAGCCCGGTGGGGATGGCTGGAGAGCGTGTTCTCGGGCTGCGGCGTCCGCCGCCACGTTCCCCGCGAGAGATTGTCCTTATGATGTAGAGTTTCTGGTCGGTGCGTCATCAGTAATCATTCGCGGGATATGCAACGTCGCCATCGAAATACGCCCCTTCTGATAGTTCCTGCAGGCAGCCTGGGATTCGGTAAGATACCAGTGCTTCCGGCCCGTTGTCGCCGCCAGCAGCACCTCCATATGTTCCGCCGTGTCCGAGTCGCCCGTCTCTACTGTTGCCGACGTCAGCTCCTGTCCGTCTCGGTTCACCAAGTTCACCTGATGCGCCCTTCTTCTCGGGTGCTTAGCCGCATCCACGAACCCGGCATCTTCGTCCTTGCCGAACGCCCTTCTTAACGCCTTCAGTCTAGCCATTTTCCTCCTCTGTGTTCTTTCGTGCATGCTTCAGGATAGAGCCGCGACGTCAATAACTTCCTTCGGGTGGAACGGTATCCCCTTCTTCTCGTCTTTGGCTTCTATTTTGTTCGAATAGTTTAACTCTATCGCGGTGGCCCTGCCCACCTCAGGTAGTTTAGGCGCTCCATCTGGATCACCTTGTGCGCCTCCGCCAACTTCTCCCAAGTGTTGTGGACGCCGAGCTGCAGCAGCTTCTCTGTCGATGACATAACGGGAGACCCATAGACAGTTTATACGTCTTGTGGATGAGTACATTGAGCTTTTTCTTTTCATTGCTCTTCGTCCCCAAATACGGTGGGCCGTACATCACCCCGTATTTGGGGCTGTATAAGCGTCAGCGTGTCCTGATCCTTTAGTCCGTGCCTTTGACTTGCAACTGTCTTCACCAGATGAGCGACCTGCGTGATCTGGATGCAGCAAGTGACAAAAGCATTTTTATTTTTCAGACTTGTGGCCGGTCGCGCATGCGTCTTGACGCTGTGACGGAGACGAGGCGACAGATGCAGGGCGAGAAAAATATCCTCATGGCAAACTTTTTCCAGCTGTCGCTGTAAAAAAGACATATCACCAGTTTATTATTGAAAAATGATCGATTGTGAATTCTCGGTTACTTTTATGGTACGCTCTCAAGATCATCTTCCATTGCATTTAAATTAGCCTGAAGAAATAGTTCTCTTTAAATCGGCAGGGTCTCATCAGAGATCAGCAAGCCGTCTGCTCCTAATATGTAGACGACGCTTCCTCAAAACTTTAATATAGATCGGAATATGGCGCTTACTTTGGTGAGTAGGATCCAACTAAAAGTTCTCAACCGTCAGGACACCACTTCACATGGATTAAAAGCTGTGTTTCTTTTCACCCGCCGCGGTGGCTCAGTGGCTATGGCGTTGTGCTCCTGAGCACATGGACACGGGTTCGATTCCTGGCCGCGGCGGCCGCTTTTCTCGTGGAGACGAAAATCAAAAACACTCGTGTGTTCGAGATTTCGCCGTACGTTAAAGATCCCCAGGTGGTCAAAATTAATCCGGAGCCCTCCACTACGGCTCGTCTCACAGCCCAGATATAGCTTCGTCGTGTTAAACATCCAAGATGTGACACATTAATTCATTAAGCGGCATATAAGAGCACCTTTGCATAATATCGTCATTTGTGCGTGCATATACGTTCAGTCTTCTGCTAAGACACTCGGTGGAAACGGGGGAGCTGACACAGCGGCACTCTTTCGGTGGGTTAGAAAGCGGAACGTAGAGTCGCGAGCTTATCGTATAGGCTGCAGCAGATGAGCGCCAGGCAGCTACTGCGTTCAAGGACGGTGTCTTGTCGACAACGGAATAATATCAATACACGACTGTCGATAATTTTTTCACTTTACCATTTACACTTTAAAATCCCTACGGGTGGTGAATTTATGTACAGTTTTGTGTTACTAACGCGGTTCAATTAGTCATTCGGAATGGCGGGGCACAACTGAAGTCTAATAACAAAAGCCCCCACTTAAGATAGTGAATTCCAAAAAAAAAATGACCAATAATAATGTACCGCTAATAGAACTCAGCCATTTGTATCGGTATAACCACTGCCCTAGGGGGAAACGGTTCACCGCTTGATTTTACCGCCGTAGAAAGTGCGTGTGGGGAACGGGGTGGCGTTGCTAGCTACGGACGTAACCGTCAATTGTCGGTAATGTGGTCACAGAACGCCCACCTGCGCGTTTGCGTATGCCTCATTTATATGCACACGTCAGCACATCGGCGGCCATTCGGGATGCGTCCTATTATACCAATCTTTGTAATCAATAAGATGGCCATCTGAGAGGCCCCGTGTAAATGTGGGTGAGATACTGCATAATGACAAGATACTCAAAGCTGAAGGCTCATCCTTGCACACCACAGAAGAATCTGACTTCTGTAAGTTGGAGTGTGTCTCTAACCACAGAAAAGGCCAGCATCACGCTCGTCTGCATCAAGAATGTACTGTGTCTTTGCTGTGCAGAGTCGGAAATGTTTTTGAAGCCACTGAACCCCTTCCAAACAAAACAGTTTGGCAGAGGTTCAATGGTTTCACCTCTCGGTCAGTATCACGCCTTCCCAAACAGTTCCCATCAATGCGCATGTTCTCATAGTTCTCTCGCTGACAAACAGAAGGAGTGAACTGTAATCTGAAGGCGCCGAAGCCACTCGTAGCTTACGACCGTGGTGCCCCACTGCAGTGCTCTTCTCCCGGGAGCGGTTCCCGGTGGCGGTGCAGCCAAGCGAGGCGTCGGAGAGACTTGGTCTTCGCGGCGACTATCAGCTGGTGATTCTTGGCCACAGCGTGGGGCTGTTGCGGCCGGGCGCACCGGAGCCCTTCCTGGTATGGCCGGTCACATGCATCCGCCAGTACAGGCACGAGCTTCTGCTGCAGCCCGGACAAGGCCCACAGCACGCCGCGTCGTGCGCCAAGGCCGCCGCTGCTCGGGGCGCCACCACTCTAGTCACCATAGAAGTCGGCCGGTGAGCGAGCACTGCTCTTCAATGGTAATATCCGCGCATTTTTAAAGACGATAGTCTTTCTTGGGCTACTTAAACCCAGAAATTTTGGTCTGTCTGTCTGTCCGTCTGTCTGTCTGTGACTCGATTCAGCCACCCGGCCAAAGTAAAACAATGCCTGCGCAATAGTCTTATATAGTCACAGCTAAATGTGCCCGTCTAAGTCCGGTGTAATGTTCATACTTCTCAATATTGTTGAAGAACAACAAGACATTGCGCATATATAAGACAACAAATTAATACAGAAGTGATATTTGCAGCGTTCCTTTATAAAAAATCGTACTTATTTGATTTTGGCGAGATTAAATACTTCAACTGAAGAAAAAAATATCACTCCGCCGTCGCCTGCTGTCGCCTGCGCCATATAGCTTCTGGCGGCATTTGAAGAAATCAAGTGGCAAAAGTTACGAAAGGTTCCACTAGATAGGTTCCACGTTCTGCTTGGAACGCACGTGTATTAGGGAAATGCGGTTCTATAAACGTTGAAGTAGGGCGCCTCGATTCACACGCGTCTTCGCCGTACGGCAGCGTTGGCATCTATACACCCGGTTTGGAGCAGTGGAACGCGGGAAATTTAAAATGATTTAACCAAACCTTTGGCGTCTTTACCTAGGGAGGAGCGCGACGGAACAGGAACAACATGAGAGGTGAGCGGGGAAACGAATTTACTCGGCAAAAGTCGATAGAGACTATATAGTCTTTTGACGACATTTGCAACGAAAGGAGCAGATACGCGGCCAATTTTTTCTCTCGGGAATAAAAATATGACAGGCAAGGAGACCAGTCACACCTTTTCTACTTATCTGAGACTCCTTCAGTAATTTTTAACGAGTCTCCCCCAGACTGCCTCAGAAATAATGACAATGCGTGTTTACGCAAGCCGAAAATATTGTTCTGCCATTCCTCAGGGACCCACCATACAGCTGCCTTGGACTGCCGGGAATTCTTGGACTCGTATATTTCAAGAAATAATAAATATACCATGATCGCAACTACCAGAAAGCCCACACACCAAAACTGCACAGATAGCGTCAAAACAACAAATAGGCGATCTTTGGAGTTCTGGGCGCTAAAATACGGAAATATGGGTGCAGTTAAAACGTCGCATTTATGGCTTGTAAAATTTGGCTACCACTTTTGAAAAACAGAAGTGCGGCAATGAACAAGCCTTGATCCCCATTCTGTGTTGCTTGATGAGACCGAACCGCTAGGGGGTGCAGTAGAAGCACCCAGTATGAAATTTTGATTGCGTAAGAGTTATAGTTTCACGCGAGAACTCGGCACCATTTGTCGAAATTTTCCTGCCGTTGGCCTTAAGAAACTCACCAAATAAAATGCTCGCCGTACAGTTTTGTGTATTTTCGAAAATTGGACGTCTACTCCGAATGTTTTTTTTTTTTATAAGATTTTTGTCTGCCTACTGAAAACGCTGAATTAAGCTGCCATGTCTCAACCAGCATTTTTTTCTTCAGGAGAAGTTTGTCTCGGTGCGTTAGATGGCTGATGGCTGCGCGAGGAGGTCGGCGACACACTGCTTCGCCGCGTGCCTAAGAGCAGCAGCAGAAGACGCAGATAACGCTGGTCACATGAGCAGCGCGACTGCAGGCACCTCGCCAGCATTTAAACGAATCAACGGCACCAGCGGATCAACGGCACTGGCTAGTGAAATCGCCCATGTGAAATATTCTCATATCACCATCAGCGTATATATAAAGCGCAGTGTATACTGTAATAAAATTACATATCTTTCAAAAGAAAAAATTGTCATCCTCCTAAAATGCACCCCGAACCAGTTCGAAGTTTTCTGCGACTACAAAATAAATTGTGGCGGTATGGCTGCATTTGAGGTAGATGTCAAAGCTTTGCTTTGCCGAAACTCGCTCTTCATTCGAGGCTTTCCCTGAACTGGTCCATGAACTTTACCTGTGTTTTAAGTTATATTTAAATGTTTATTTTTTAGCTTTGTCTTGCACGTAACTAAATCAGCTGAAGAGCGTCAAAACAGGGAGGCAGCCATGAAGTGATTGAAGCGGGTGGAGCTTCGTAATACGACGACGACGACGCTCCGCACGTGTACCGGACACATGTGTCTCAATTTCGCGGGTGCGGCTAGTTGCCATGCAGTTCTATTTCCAAACAGTCATGCATCGAATCTAATCGGTTTGTCGTGCATCTTTCTGCTGATTAATTATCATCGCTTTTACCGCTGAAGTACTGTATGACCGACCACCAGCGAACACTTCAGCAATTAAGGCCTCGAAACCCAGGCGTCGACAATCACGCGCTCAATCACTCAGTGCTGTCATAACCGGCATCTCAGCTGTGTCAAGACGAGAAGCTAAAGGGAGGCGATTGCCAGGCTTTAACAGCTTAGACTCTCATCACAGATGTAAATGGAGTGCCCTCGATTATCATGCAACCAGACACTCATTGCTTCCCTAACCAGTATCGCAGCTGTGTCGGACAACCCGACATCGAGTCTTGGCTCGCTGCACGAGTTGCTACATTGGCACCACCGTTGACCAGCCGGTCTTTCTTGCGCTCCCCGGAGGAAGAGAGGGCGAGGATGAAGACTGTGACGACGCGGGGGTCATCGTCAGTATTAAATCTTCCTGGTGGGGGTAGCTGGCAGTCGGCGTACGAAGAAAAGAAGCACATCAAACGCGTTAGCTCATTTCAGCGTCAGGAATTATGCTCCAGGCCAGAACATCGTCAATGCCATGCCGCTTTTCGCTTCCGCGGTACAGGAATTCACCCTCTAAGAATGGTGTCATTTTTTGTTTTTTGCTTCCCAGTTGCGACGCGGTATCACCTCTTATTTGAAAGAACAGCACTGCTAAGACTGTTCAAACGTGGTGAAGCGACCGCAAAGAAGTGTCTATCGTACGTATGCGCTTTCCGGGAATACCAAAGTGGATGATATTGTAAACTGGTATCGTTTACGCGGCGATTTCTAATACCGGCCCGTGCTTGCATTTGGTAGGGCCGTGTGGGGGAAAGAAAGCCAAGCTGTGCACTCTGTCGTCTGCTACTTTGATCCGGTCCTGTAAATGAATGACAGTACACCCTCCTTGCCAAGTTAAAGACGCGATGAATGATCCCTATAGCCGCTGCAACAGCGCACCTCTATTGCCCAGACGCAGCATCGGCGCGTTCTGCCCTAAGAACTTTTGTTTCGCTCTGAACAGGCTAATTTTCGCCTTCGTGGCAACGAAATTAGCTATTTGGGGGTATCACGGTATCACACATGCCCTTCTTTATGAGCATAACTATAAAATACTGCTAATTTGCTTCTAGAAACAAGTTGATAAAAAAAATTGGCCACCCTCCCGCCCTGCGAAAGTGGATGTCCAGCAAAGTTGTTGTAAACCACTGCAAACGGTGATGCAGGAGGGTTATGAAATGTTTCTCGTTGTATAACCGGGCTTTGCGCTTGCGCTCGCCTATCGTGACTATAGATAAGGGTGCAGGGTATCGGCCCTCTTTTCTCCTATTGTTCCTTGCCGCCGCCATGATCATTGGTGAGCTTGCATTACGTGACACTTGCTCGCACTGTGACGGTTCATGGGGCCGCCATGTTGTTGTTTAAGCGTTTTAGTCGGCCAACTCTGGTAGGCTTAGTTTGTCCTCCGTTTCCAATGCGAATAAAAGATAACGCGTGGAACAGCATTTCAGCAGCAGAAGTGTGTCCAAAGAGACTGTTTTGCTGCATCTTCGGTAGTGTTCTTAACAAACGACCCGGTCGAAGTTAACGGCGAAGCCGTAGATGCAGCAATCTCGCAACACTGATAAACGCCAAAATGGCCGTCGTTGTTGAGTTACGTGTCTCAGTGGCGGTGCTCTAATACCGTATCTACTGACACTACGCTCGCCTTCTCTGGCGGCAAAAGCTGGGTCCTGCCTAGCCTGACGCATGTGCTCGGCGTCTTGGGCAAGAACTGCTCTATTTAGGGACACTAGTCCTGCCTAGCCTTCAAAAGTCATCTGCAAACATATTCTTTACCAAGAACACAAGGGGGGAGGTCCCATTAGTCACAGTAGCATTATCACCCATTGTTTCAATGCATATTTTGTGGTTTCCTTAAACGAATTCTGAGCACTGGGCTGTATGCCTGATTAGGCTATGTTCAGTCTGCTGATGCAAAAGCCATATCGTGATCAATGGACACGAACAAACGGTGCGTCACGCAGTTAGGTTGGATGAGACGTGAAATGACGTCATTCTTTAAAGTTATTACGACAGTTGCGGCAACAGTCTGACCCCGGCCTTAGCGTGTCGTTTGCGCTCGACGTCCTAGGCCTTCAGGCCTTGGCGGTTTTGCCTACCGAAATGAAGCAAATGGGGGAAACAGGTATACAGCTTTGCTGTGAAAATTACGCTCGTTTCATCCACTATCGTGGCAAAGGCGTTGGCAAAGACACAAGCACAGGATGTGTCGTGCGTAGTCCTCAAGATACGGCGGCGGTGGTTGAAAAACATTGGCAACCTTCCTTCGCGCATAAGAAGCCCGTAGTAATACATCTACTTTAAGTTACTTTGCCGGTGCCGTCTGCCGTAATGTTATGGGAGCATGTCGCTCGGGAGATTCAGAACAAGGCAGACATTTCGATTGCAGCAAAGTCGCCGCATTTTGTTGCAGACGACAATCTGTTTTAGGACAGGCAGTGACACCTTTATGCGAACAGAGGAGTTAACTTCCCCTGAGGCGGCCGGTTCCGGCTGAGGTTACGTACCTTAATGCACAATCCACTCGCTGCTCCCCGCTGAGAAGCTTCGAAGTGCATAAACGGGCATTAGAAATGAAATTAATGAGATTATAGACGAGGGCTGTGCAATCATCTTAATACAATTTCAAACATTTCTTTAAGGTACGAATATTTGCAATATACGACTATTTTACTTCGAGCGCATTTAGCTGAACTGGGTCTGCAAAAGTGTTTCACTACTCCCGCTGCATCGTCGAGCCTAAAGCCACCCCAGCCAGAGAGAAAACACCTCCTTTCTAAAGCAAGTTGGCTAGGAACGCGTGGTGGCTGCCGGCCGAAGGCTGGCGGCGACGGTGGCAGCTCGGTCAACCAGAAGTAGCTGTACCCCCGGTTGCGAGCTGCCTAGCGCGTCATCCCACTGCTGAGAGAAGCGCGAAAGCTTTCAAACACCTAAACTGCGTCAAAAGAGAGTCAATACTTTCGCTAAAAGTGCGTCCAACGTTCGCTCAAAGTGCGACCAATCGATCGTCGTACTTTCAAAGATCCAAATCGCAAACAAAGAACGAACCCGTGCGACGATTTTTCGCGCGATAAGTAAACGCATTTACAAAAAAATCTAAATGTATACAGATGCTTGGTTTATGAGATAAAGGTATGCTGTTCTACTCCTTCTCCATCAGCGATGCGTGTATTGTCTTATCTAGAACCGTTCCTTTTTCGTTACTTTCAAGTAACTGTTTTGACACAATGGAAGCCCGTTTCACGCACGCGCTGTGTGTCCAGCGATATTATCAGAGCTTTTCGGTCGACCAACCGGTCTATGGGGAAAGGCATTATTTTTTGAATGGGCGCTATCACTACCACTAAGAAAGTCGATCTTGCCGTCTGATATCGAAATTATCAGCCCTTTGCCTGGATTCCAAACATTATCTTGGCTTCGCAACTTCATCATGTTCCTGTCATCAGTTCACTGAAGGCAACAATGTTTCTTCTAGCCTTTCAGACGTAACTCTTGGTGCGCCACAAGGCAGCGTTTTAGGCCATTTTCTCTTTCTAATATGCATCAACGACTTTGGAAATAATCTAACATCAAGCATGAGATTATTGGCAGGTAACTGCATTATTTGCCGCAAAATTACTTCTTCTGACGATCATCTGGCCCTTCAAAAAGATCTCGATGTCATTTCAACTTGGTGTGACACCTGGCTCATGTCACTGAATTTTGTATAAATCTAAAGTCATTACTTTTATCCGCAAACAGCTTAACTCGAATTTCGTATACTTTAAAAATCACTCTCTAATGCGAACATCGTCGCACAAATATCTAGGCGTCATTTTCACTCACAATTTGTGGTGGCCGGACCAGATAACTGACATTTGCGCGAAAGCATCCCGCTCACTTGGTTATCTGCGACGCAACTTACGTGTTCCCCGTCAACTGTTGGCAAGATTGCTTTTCTAACATTCGTTCTTCCTCAACTAGAATTTGCTTCTTCTATATGGTCTCATCATCAAAACTATCTTATTGACATGATCGAATCGATCCAAAATTGAACTGCCCGTTTCATTTCTAGTAATTACATCCGTAACGCAAGTATCACGCAGACTAAACGGTAGCAGTTTTTGCAAAACCTGCACACACGTCGCTCTTCACTCTTATGCCTATTTCATAAGTATGTCTACCCGTGCACTCCATCCCCGCTTAATCTTCGGCACCCATTTACCACGTCACGTAGACTGCACAGCCAGTACAGCTTCTCACGCATTTATGGATCCACTAATGCTTTCAATTCACCTGCCCTCCCACTTGCCATGTGCCTCCGGAATGACCTCCTCGACGAAATCGCATCTGTTACATATCATGGAACTTTTCGACGCCACGTGCATAACAAATATACACCGTAATTTTTCGCTCAACATCACTTTTTATGCACTCGTTATTTCTAACCTGTTTCTGGCGTTTGGTGATATGTGCTATTTTCGAAGTGCACATGCGAGCTTGGTGTGTATTTCATGTCTTTGTTTAATGTGGGTATATAACCACATACTTACGACAGTTGTAAGACCATGTTTCGTTACTTGATTCGATGTTTATCAACTTGTGCATTTTTGTTGCTGTTTTTTTTTTCATCGTGTTTACTGCACCTAGTGGGTTATTTTCAGCATTATGGTACTTTTTCTGTTTCCGTTTTTGCTGTTTCGTTCTTACCTCAGCTTGTAATTGTTGTGCTCCCCCTTACTCTATGCCCTATCACGGGCGTGTAAGGTATCTTGAATAAAAAAAAAAGCTTTCTCTTTCAAAGATAATACACACTGCAGGGGATGTTGTTTTCTCTTGTTCCACGAGGCCAGCGGGCCAAAGAAGCTGCCACTGTTTGTGTTTTCCTCTTTCTGCGAGACTTCGCCGTCAAGCCTCGTGTCTTTTTCTACCGCCTGCTATAAAACTTAAGCAATAGCCTCCGGAACTACCCACACGAATTAATTTTCCGCGCTCGGCCAGCGCCTGTCTCCTGTCGCGAGAAGCGTCGAGGTAGACAAAGGGGCCCGTAAGAACAAAAGCCAGGACAGACACGAAATAAACGCTCAGCGCAAACAGCACTGCACGTGCCATCTTAAAGATAATAGCCCCTTGCGTTTCCCCGTCTTCTTTGTTTTCGGTATACCCGCATGTTTGTGCGCACACAACCATGGTTTCGTGTATACAAAACATCCGGGACTTGCAAGTCCGCCAGTGCGCACAGATCACATCAAAGGCGCTCTGGCGTGCGTGGCTTGAGCCCCCAGATGTGGGGCGGTGTCCGGAGCCGAGAGGGGATGGTGAGGTGGTGTGGAAGCAAATTAAGGCGGTGGTCGTGTCTCCAGCGGATCAGGCGACGCTCGCCATAACGCCGAAAGTCTCCATTACTCAGGGCGCACACGCACGTATGCGCTTCACGGAGTGATGCTTGCGGGCCGTATTCGCGTCGCCCTTCATTATCAACGTTCGCGGTGCGTCGGCTCAGAATATGAGAGGAGAACGAAACGACTCCATAGGGTTAAGTAAGAAGCAGTGAGAAAAAAAAGGCGCTAGTAGCAGGAATAATAATAAAAACACAGCCCCTGTGTTCTTGGGGCATCACGGATGTGTTAGCTGCGTGGAGTACCGACGTTTTCCTTGGGGGAGAGCTCTGCAGGACGAAAAGGTCAGGTTTACCAGGACGAAAGGATAAAGAGCTTGGCCCTTCCGTCCCTCTCCAATGACGAGCATATGACATTGCACGATCCGTAATTTGGACGCAATAGTTCACGTAAGCTGAGAGAATAGTTGGACAGATTATAACCGAACAGCAGCAAAACACACTATTGGGAAAGTTCGTAAATACTTTGTATTTGCCTGTACTTTACGGCCAATAGGCACAAGGATACGATGCCATTTCGGTGTATTATTAGTGGGAGGGTAACTTGGCAGTCCCATATGAGACGGTGCTTGCTGATCCAACTTGGTAGCCTTGATGACCATGGCTTTCCTGCAAAGAGATGAGATGTCTACGGGGTGTTCTGTAGATGCGAATGATTTATTTTATTCAGTGCCGCCACACTTTTTGTTTCTCTCAGGCGACGCATTCGCAACAACGACCTCGTCCGTTTCCAGATTTCGTAATTTTTCGGCTTTATTGTAGTTTTATTTCGGCGCCACGTTCGCTTCTTTCGAAGAGCACATGCACACCCAGAAGCAAGGCGTACTGGGTCGTGCATTGCGCCAGTTTGCATCATATTTTTTTTGTAGATGCCGTTGGGGGCTCGTATTTTGGACTTAATTGACAAAGAGAATGTTGCATGGGTTTTTAAATTTGTTGATAGTTTTTAGTTGTTTGAAAGAAACAAGCTTATTTTACCTATCCAGAAGCTGCAAAAGTAATTTTAGAAACATTTAATCATCAGTGAAAGGGATCACATTTGCGCATCATTTTCCCAACCATGCACCCTTCAGTTTCTAGGTGTTAATGTTATGTTTTTATCGTGTCTGTTTCTTCAATTTACCGCCAACGAGTTTATAAACAACTTTTCTATGCAGTCTATTTGAAGGCTGTCAAAAGGGAAGGGCTGTAGCGTTTCTTGCTCTCGAGTCCGCACTGCGCAATTCGTGCGAGCACGATGCTCAGGAGAGAGACTCTTAGCAAGAGACCCTGCATTGAGTTGGCTGCCCAAGCTATTGCTTGGTGGCTGTAGTTGAGGCTTTGGCCCTGGGCGGTATGAAAAGGCAGCAGACACTCTCGGCAATGAAACCCGAGCTACCAGTGCTCTGCACAGCATTGGGGGACGCACCGGTTGCAACAGGCTATCGTGAGCCGCTACAACTCCAATTGCCTGAATACGTGGACGGCAGATTACTCATTTCAGCGTTGATGGTCCCAGCGAGAGCGAGAGAGAACTGAAAGGACGCCTATTTTAATTCCATTGAAGAAAAAAGTGGTTTTGGTCACCGTGAGCTGGAAAGAGCCCCCACACCAGGGCTGATTTGTCCTCCGCTGCTGTCCTGACCCGTTGGGCCAATCTCGGCCGACCCAACGGGCTCGAGCTGGACAGCGCGACCTACCATCGCTCAAGGGTTGGGTTGTGAGTTTTGGGGCTACCGGAATGTGCTAAGGACATAGTAGAAATTAAGATGAAGAAATAGACGTGGGCAGGGCATGTAATGCGAAGGCAAGATAACCATTGGTCATTAAGGGTAACAGAGTGGATCCCTAGAGAAGACAAGCGTGGCAGGGGACGGCAGAACGTTAGGTGGGCAGATGAGATCAAGAAGTTTGCGGAGACAAATTGATCGCAGTTAGCACAGGACCGGGATAATTGGAGATCTGGGGGAGAGGCGTTCCCCTGCAGTGGGCGTATACAGGATGATGATGATGATGATGATGATGGTGGCGGTGGTGGTGGTGATGAACGTTGGTGACAAGCCCAGGTGATCTGGTGTAGCGATGCGTATTCGTTGAGACATAAAGAACAATTGTTTGAAGCGTATGCGGCTGGGTACACTGCATGCAGTATTCCCTAACGTCTGAAAGAGTTGGCCTGTAATAGTCACCAGCCTACGGCAGCCACCTTCGTTTGGGTGTAGTGTGAGGGAGAAAGGGGGGGAGGGGCCGAGGCGGTGGATCAAACGCTGGTGTTGAAGAATGATGCAGTATTGTAACGGGATTGGCTCCGGATGAAAATCTTTCTCTCCTCGCAGTGCCCAGAACGTGGGTGTTCGGGCTACAGCATTAACTTACTGGTTGACGTGGAGGGTATCGTGTGCGGGAGTCCACACACACCTTTTTGTGTGTGTAATAATGAGGTACACTTCTTTTTCATTTATAGGCTAATTTTCGACGTTGAATAACAAGGCTGCAAGAGGTGTTAATGAAAACAAAATATTTTCCACAGTAATCATACGCTCCACCGCAATGCATCCTAGTATGAGGAAAGCCGCAGCATGCCCATTGCATCCCAGGGCACCTCACGTTGTGCACTTCTATAAATAAATGTGTTTACTTCGCAAAAAAAAAAAAATAACAACATAGGACAGATTTTGCAGAAACATAAACCAATAAAACGTGAACGTATAAGCTTCCGTAATAAGTAACTAAAGTTCTAATCATTTCTACAGAAACAAATGCATTCTGATTATATGGCATAATAAAAACAATAATAAACACCAGGGTGTCGAACGGGAACCGAACCGAACAGGAGCCAAAACCGGAACCCAACCGGTATTTTAGCCGGAACGGAACCATAACTTGAACCGTTACTTTTAAAGCCGGCTGAACCCGAAACGGAACTGAACCGAAAAAGAGTTTCCGGTTTCCCACAGAACGGTTCGACCATTCGTCGTTGATAAGGGATGGTCAGTGTCATTCAGGGCTTTTGTTTTTCACGCCCATCAATTTCACAATCTCTCACGCAGTTTTTCCTTTCGGCTGAATCAAACCGCAATGAACGCTTTCTTTGTGGCTACAACATGGTGAAAGGACTGCGAATTCATACTGAAATGGTATATTTCCCCCAGCAAGCAGGGTGCAAGGATGGACAATCGAAATGTCACTCTCCGCAGCCTGCACGTGATATGAACCGCCTACATTGCCCTCCCCGCGCTGAGACTGTGCAGGGGGGGGCAACCAGGATGCGAGATTGCTGCACTGCGCACCGACGAAGGTTCGAACCATAAATGTGCCTACTTGTAACACCTCAACTGTTTTGAAATTTTGGCTGCTTGGTATACGTAATCGCACGAATAAAAACACCACCACAGAAGGGAGACAAGAAGAAAGAGACGCACACTTGCGCTGACAATAGAAATCACATAGTTTATTGGTTAGAGGCATCGGCTGTATACAAGCGAGGTGAACACCGTGTAAGAAGAAGGAACGAAAAAAGAAGGTGAAGGGGAGCCGCATAAACAAGTTCCTAAAACATACAACAGGGGGGCGTGTGCCAATGCAAAATTCCGCGTGTAAATTCAAATTGGAGAAGATTGTATTCTTTCGACTTCAAAGATGTGTCCAGCGTTGGTCACTAGACTCTCGAGTTCACTGATTGCTACTGGAGTCGTTCGTACTATAGTGTCTTCTACAGGAAAAGCTGCTCTTCACAGCGGGATAGAACGACCTGCTGTGCGTGCGTGTGCGCGTGCGCGCGCTTCACGTGGAACTTTCTTGTAGATTGCTTTGGTATAGCAATGTAGGCAGCATTCCCTTTGGCTTGACAGGATAACTAGCCCGATACCGAAGTTGCCGAAGCCCGTGATCGTCGCAATTTCTTTACAGCCCGTCTCTTTGCATGCTTGGTTTTGTACGCTAAATTATTGGCCATGAAAACATTGATTAATTGTGGGTTTTAACGCACCGATGCTACACAGGCGATGAGCGCGCCGTAGTGGAGGGCTCCGTATTAATTTAAACACGAAGGATCTTTAACGTGCGCCGATATCTCGAGCACACGGGCGTTTTTGCTTTTCGCCTCCATCAGAAAATCAGCCGCTGCGGCCAGGAATTGAACCCGCGTCCTTGGACTCAGCAGCGCAACGCCATGGCCACTGAGCCACCGCGGCGGGTTTTACCATGAAAACAAAGCGCAACCTTGCCTCATTCGAAAGAACTAGCCTTTGGTAACTTGTTTAACTCCATTATGGCCACAAGGACATTGTTTTAATAACAAAATATAAAAGCCGTAGAAAAATGTTTCAATTTTCTACTTCACAACGTCAGCAGTTGCGTTATAAGAAAATAATTAAAACAGACTTTACAGTGGGTTAACTCCTCGTTAGCATTCAGGTGGTACAAAGAAACGAAAAAAAGGCACGAAAAATGCCACAGACGTGCCTCTTGGCGGTGGCTTTAACTAGTACCTATGACGACATAAGGGCTGGGTGAAAAAGTGAATGGTACGTGTTCTTAAAGGTGCCATGCAGACAAAATACGTTTTTTTTATTAAAAACACTTCGTGTTCTATAGTTCCTCCAGTGCTTGCCCCGCAGCAAACGATGCTTTATTCATCGAGAAATTAATCAATTTAAGTTAAAATTTTCATTCTTCTGCCAAATCGTGCGTTTCGTGAAGTCTGCGATGAAGAAACTACAATGGGTGTTCAAACGCACGTTAGTACGCCGTTTAGTCTGCAAGACTACGGAACGACTCGTTCACCGTCAGCCCTCCTAGATGGCGCCACCATGCTGTGCAAGACCGCTGTCCACCTTCGTTTTGTTTATGAGTGCATTTGCACCTGGTCTGTTTTTGTTGCGGTTGGAAGTAATCGTTTTGTCGAATATTGGGCATGCCAGACGAACAGGGCACCGTGGAACAGGGTCACGTAAGACAATGCCGCTTGGCCAGTGTCGTGTGAGACAACCCCAAAGCCGGACTGCTGTGCAGCTATAAGAAGCTTAGTGCGCGCAGTACCAACAGCAGTACGCACTAGAGATTTTGTGTTGACGTATACTTTGTAACTTCCATTGTTTACGCCACCATTCTAACGGCTATAAAATGAATTTGCATTACATTTAACCGAAAATAACTCGTTCTGAAAGCTTATAAGCCCTGCCTGACTTGCGTGTGCTTTTGCCGGCCTCAGCCAAACGCACAGCTGTGCATATTACGTCATAGGTTCTTGTGCGCGAAGTGAGCTAGTGAGTCGCATTTACCACTCCTTTTTGCCCTAATTATATAGCCTATTTGACCGAAGTTTACGTTAAGAGTGGTGTCAGTATGATTGCAAGGAAGCAATCTTTCGAATGAACCAAACTTGTGTTTTGTCTGCATGACCCCTTTAAAAATTGGCCGAATTGTTCAAAGTTGACTTTTGCACCAAGTTTATTAGAAAAAAGCAGTATTTTGAATCAACAAAAATTGCATATAATGTTTATGGTGAGTTGAAACTAAAAAAAATTTTTTTTCAGCGCTTCATTAATAATTCAATTCTGAACCGGCTCCGTGCATGATTTAGTCGAACCGGAACTGTACCGGAACAAAATTAATTTATCTGACCCCGAAGCGTAACGACACCGGTATTTTTTTCCGGTTCAACACATTGCATTAAAGACAGACTAACGTTGAATACGTTTAAACAACTCAGTATGTTTCTTTAGAAGCACATAATCATTGATACGCTTGAATCATCTCTCTTCGTACCGACACATCCGTGCACCAAAACGTCTGTGTGTCTAACAGACTGGGGCCTGGTCCCGCCTAAGTCTCCGATACCAGAGCGACGATGCGTCCACTACGCGCGCGGAAAGCCGGCGCAGGCTTTCGGTGTGCTTCCTGCCCCATCTTGTCGCGAACATAAAAGAGGCGCAAATGCACTTCCTTTCTGCGAGTGATGTCGCTCGCTGGTACGCGAGGGACGCCGTGTTTACCACTGTAACTGGCGAGGATACGTCCGCCCGCACGACGAATGCGCCGGAATGTCGCCGTCAGGTTTCAGCGCGCCGTTTCATGGGGCTCTGCTGGCTGAGCGAGCGATGGCGCGCTGGCGGTAATGTTGCGGCTGAGTCCTCGCGCATCGCTTTCCCCTCGCATGGCGGTGCGAATTGAAGTGCCGCGTCGCCGAGTTGTCGGTGTGGCAAGGAATGGGGTTCAATGGCACGAAAAAAATGCGGCTCGTTGTTTCTACGCGCGGAAGCGTGATACATTATTCTAAGCCGACCATGGAATAATGCATCTCTGGAAAGACAACAGTTGTCGCTGGCTTGTTCCGCGCTCGTGCTGCCCCGGGACCTTAAGACATTTGTACTCAAAAAGCAGACCGTTTCCTGCGTTTATTGCAATTCATTTTTATGTTGTACCTTTGTTCCGTTCAGTTCACGGCATTCACTTATCGCGGAGCTTCACTTGCAGGTTTGTTCGCATCCTACATTCTGTTTTTTTACCTAACACGCGCCGTTGCCTTTTATTTCATTTGTTTTTACTGCATCAAAAGGCTGCAGCCGGTCTGTTGCCTCATTTTTTCATCGTCGTCACGTATGATTTGAAACTCGATGCTGATACCTGTGCAGGGCATCATGCAGCGACAATGCATCAGACAGGAGATCGGTCCATGTACTTCCTCTCCATCGCATCTCTCTCATTCAGACAGTGTTCCGAAAAACTATTTCACGGGACAATCTAGTCTCCTCACGTGCTTTCAAGGTGAAATCCTGGTGTGCTATTGTAACAAGCACTTGTTGATATACATCCACACTTCGGCACAGCAGCCACTCTATTTTACTTTCCTTTTTCCATCGTAATCCAGGTTAATCCGTCTCAATCCACCTTATTTCATGTTAATCCGCCTTAGTCCCACCATAACGCACCTTTATGCAGCCTTAATAAACTTTAATCGATATTAATCGACCTTAATACATCTGAACTCATCTTAAACATCTTAATTAATCTCAATACACCTCAACCCTTTCTGCCCCGCTGTCCTCTTTTCAGGACATTACCCAAAATTCCCCTAGCACGTCGAGAACAAAACCAAAACAGCTAGTTTTCTGGGAAATAGTTCTTCAAGGATGCCTCTTGCGATACATACCACTATTATTGTTTTTTTTTTCCTAGGGCTGAGGGCAAGAAAAAAAAATCGCGCCAATCCACCCGGTGAATGTGGTTGGAAAGCAAAGCTGTAAACGGCACCCATAACGATTACCCATGCGACGTCACTTAAATTCACTCACATCGCTCTACAAATAGCAAAACCAGAGATAAGTGAAATGCACTTAACCACACTATTTCTTACTTCAAAGAGATATTCTTGTTAAGGTTAAATCAATGCATGAAGCATGAACGGTGTTTGGTTTAGCACAAGTGTATTGGTGTAGCATTAGCATTGGTGTAGCGCAAGAGTGGAAACTTTTTTTATAAAATTAAAGTAAGCTCCAACCCGGTGTTAGACGATCTGTCTTCTCCGTCTCTGCGCCGCGGACGGAGGCGACGAGATTTGCGGCAGAGAAGGAGGAGGAGGAAGAAATTCTTTTTTCAGATTTCTGAACGGCCCAGAGTGCAGCCCTGGGGAGTGATTGATTGATTGATTGTGGGGTTTAACGCGCCGACGCAACGCAGGCGATGAGGCGCGCCGTAGTGGAGGGCTCCGGATTAATTTTGACCACCTGGGGATCTTTATCGTGCGCCGAAATCTCGTACACACGGGCGTTTTTGCTTTTCGCCTCCATCAGAAAAGCGGCCGCCGCGGCCGGGAATCGAACCCGCGACCTCGTGCTCAGCAGCGCAACGCCTTAGCCACTGAGCCACCGCGGCGGGTCCTGGGGAGTGATTCCTTCTTCTGTGGGGCCCATATGCAGTCCGCGCGGCCTGTGTTCTGTCCACCCGCTGAAGCTGGTTAGGTAGAGAAGGCCTGGACAACAGCATCTCCCATTGCTCCTGTTGGGTAGTTGACGGAAAGAGAAGAGGGTGCTCAGGGCTAAAGTCGCACACCCCGATTACAGGGCGGAGTGTTCCTACTTCTGAGCAAAATTTACATTCAGCATCGTAGCGATTCGGATACATTAAGTGAAGACGCGTAGGCTGTGGGAAGGAGCCCGGATTTTATGAGCCGTAGGGTAGTTGGTTGTTCTCTGGAAAGGTCAGGGTAAGGTGAAGGTACGGTCTGTCTCAGATGGCGATAATGCTGGGTTATCTCCCTGAACGTGACAAGCAGGTGACTGTCTTCGTGTAGCTCCATAGCACGGGAGGTAAAAGCGCAGGCTTGTTGGGTGGGCGTATTTGTTGCCCTCCATTGAAGCGTGAGGGGGTTGTGATGTTATGAGGTTTCGGAGACTCGAGACGAGGTACTCGGAGCTACAGATCAGAGACTGCAACACAGGGTTTCGCAACTATGCGTGGAAGAACATTTATGACTGACAATGAAGATGGCGAAAGGCACACTACGAATGGACAGAGTATACGAGTGAAAGGTTCAGGTGACAGAAATGATGCGAACAACGAAACAGTCCAATTCGTAACCGATAAACAAAGTGGAATGGGTGCAGTCTTACGGTTCAACAACTCTCGCTGTGGTTGCAGAGGCGAAGTGTTGACATCTGTGTTGTCAGGTGAAGCAGCGGATGCAGAGAGGTGCGGCACGATGCTTCCTCGGCCTCTTGTGGAGGGTGCGGACGTGGTGCCTGACTGTCCGGTCGACAGACGCAGGACACCGTGGTTCTGGCCGTCCGGTCGACAGGCCGCAGAACCTTACGACTTCATCACTAACAGCGAGTGCGCTGCGCTGCCCTCCGATTCTCAACGTCTTCTTTCTCCTCCTCTGCTTTCTTCTTCGTCATCACGATACCAATCAACCATCATTGTCTTTGTTGCACCGCACACCTCTAGTGGATTGTCCATAGTCTTTTGATTTTTACACCCTATCACATCACAATACTCCCCCCTCAAAGAAAGTTGCTGGGGCAGAGCCACACACACTTTCAAAAACAAAAATCAAAAGAACAAGGTCACATTCTAAGAGGTGTCTCGGAGTCTCGTCACAGTCATTTCTAACTACTGAAACTCGCACTAAAGTTCACAGGTTCATCCTGAAGGGAAGCATCAGAGAAGAGCATACAAGTCCGAAGTCAGGAAAGGGGTCGTGCCGTTGGAAGCCGATTGGTTCAGCACATCTTCCTTTCTCCTGTACTTCCAAAGGAGCTGACCAGGAAGTTTCAGATGTCGTGCCCTCATCCGTGACTTGTCTGTCTTTGGGTTAACAAGTGCTCCTGGGACAAATTTGTGGCCATAATAAATTCTCTGTTCACCCGGACTGTTTGTTTGCCCTTCCGGGTCCGGTTTCTTCTGAGATGAAAGCGGTTGACGGCCGAAACTCCTGAAAGTTCTCACTTGGCGTCGTTTAGCTCTTGCCTGTCTTGGAACCGTTCGTTGTGTTACACCGACCATGCGCGTCTCACGTCGATTCAGCATGCCAGCTTTGCGCTTGAGTACCCTCTGCTTCAAGCTGATAGGTATGCTCAAATTCCTGCTGATGCGTTTTAGGCTCTGCTTTACTTCACGGCTATTGGGGTTGTTCGAACCCGAGGTGTAGGAAGGCCTCTTCTCTTTTTTGGGCTTGTGTTTGCCTTCCCTCATTTTCCTCCACTCTGGAGAAAGTTTGGGTTCCCTTTGGATCTGGCTGTATTGAATTTCAAAACACTCAGTTCTGGAAGCTTCAGAACCTTTGTCCACTGAGAAAAACGGCGTATCTGTTTCGGTGATCGCTGCGCCTATAGCTGCAGCTTCTTTCGCCACAATGTCTGATGATTCGGAGTCATCAACATTCAGAGATCTGCCTTCTGGACACCTAGCATGGGCCTCTTGAGGCACTAGTTTGCTTTCGAACTTGAAAGTTGGTATCCATGAGCTAAAAGTACTCTCATTAGCCGGTATTTCGCCATACTGTTGGAGTCCTCCTCCAAACGTTCCTTGAGCTGAACTTTCGACACTTTCTGGCCTGGAAATATGCACCTTGCTGTCTGGTTCACGACGGTCTACCAACTTGTAATGTCCTGCCATCGTGTTGGCAACCAAAGAGGATTCAGCCACCTTTCTCTTATACAGGTTTTCGAGAACTGCTAACTCGCGGTTCAGGTCTGCAAGCTTCTTTTCGTGGGCATCTCTTAGCGCCTGCTCTACAGCCTCGCGCTGTGCTTTCAACTTTTCTCTGTCTTCTTCGCGTTGTGCTTTCAATCTGGCACGCTCACTCTCGACCCACGTCCGCAGTTCCGGCCCTTTCAATCCCAATCGGATACCATCAGCAATAAGCTTTTCCAGTTCCTCGAGTCCCATGTTAACAATCTCAAACCTGTACATCCTTTCCAATAGTCTGAGCCTGACTCTCCAAGGTGTTATGGGAGAGTCCTGTCGCGGACGCCACTTTGTGATGTTATGAGGTTTCGGAGACTCGAGACGAGGTACTCGGAGCTACAGATCAGAGACTGCAACACAGGGTTTCGCAACTATGCGTGGAAGAACATTTATGACTGACAATGAAGATGGCGAAAGGCACACTACGAATGGACAGAGTATACGAGTGAAAGGTTCAGGTGACAGAAATGATGCGAACAACGAAACAGTCCAATTCGTAACCGATAAACAAAGTGGAATGGGTGCAGTCTTACGGTTCAACAACTCTCGCTGTGGTTGCAGAGGCGAAGTGTTGACATCTGTGTTGTCAGGTGAAGCAGCGGATGCAGAGAGGTGCGGCACGATGCTTCCTCGGCCTCTTGTGGAGGGTGCGGACGTGGTGCCTGACTGTCCGGTCGACAGACGCAGGACACCGTGGTTCTGGCCGTCCGGTCGACAGGCCGCAGAACCTTACGACTTCATCACTAACAGCGAGTGCGCTGCGCTGCCCTCCGATTCTCAACGTCTTCTTTCTCCTCCTCTGCTTTCTTCTTCGTCATCACGATACCAATCAACCATCATTGTCTTTGTTGCACCGCACACCTCTAGTGGATTGTCCATAGTCTTGATTTTTACACCCTATCACATCACAGGGGTGTCCAGATGAGCTGAATGGAACCGTTTGAGGAGTGGTCTTTTAGCACGCACAGTGCAGGTCAGGACACCCAACCCTACTGGTAATTCCAGTAGGCTTGCTTGGAATCGATGACTACCCTCCGAACCCCTGGTTGAGCGAGAGCCAAGGTGATGGCTGCCTTTTCTGCTGCCGTCATTTTTTGGGTCCTAAGCGAGGTACACGCAAGGAGGTTGCCTCTGGAGGTAGCCACGATGATGGCGTATTGCTGCCATCGATGTTTGGAGGCGTCTGTGTAGATAACTGCATGATCCCCACCGAGGGTGGTGTTTAGCGCTTGAGCCCGTGCTTTGCGGTGACCCTCGTCATGTGAGGGGTTCATATTTCTAAGCAAAGGGAGCATCTTTAGTTTTAGTCGCCAAGAGTCTGGGAGCACGTCAAGCGGAGTGACATTCTGGGCTGCCCAGCCAATCTGGTGAAGCATGCGGTTACCCATCGCAGTTCTGAGTCGAACCTTCTGGTTAGAAAGATGGCCTTCTATCAGCTCTTCCACCGTGTTGTGGAGCCCCGTGCTAAGCAGCCTCTGTGTGAACGCACTCATGAGAAGACCAATGGCCTGCTCGACCGCCTTTCTAATCATTATATAAAGCATCTCTACGTCTTCCTTATCGAGAAGAAGACAGGGGGTTGACGTAAGTAACTCTCGAGAAGACAAAAGCTTCAATTAATCGAAAGGTACCGGATTCCTTTAGGCCTCGCTTGTTGGTGGCAACTCGCCTGATCATGTGTATGATTTGATTAATGCTGTTTTTGAGGCGCTGCAAGGAGACGTCACTCTTGGTGTTAGCCTCTAGATGTAGGCCCAGGATCTTGATGCTGGGGCTCGGAGTGATGTCCTGGACATCAAGGAGTATTTGAATGTATTCCTTGGTTTGGCGTGAGGGTAGACGGCAAGGAGCTATGATTGTTTACGCGAACACTGGAGGCCACAGGCTTTAGCACATTGGCGTACTAGAAGTTAGATGCCATGCATTGGTGTGAGCTTACTTTAATTTTTGTAACTCTGAGCACATGAGCAAGGTAACTCTTAGCACATGAGGCGGGCGTGAGTAGTCGCGTGACGCTTTCACGTGGCATTCAGCGAGAACGCAGGGGGTAAACCCGTAGATGGGCTTGGTGGGTACACCACCTGTCTTCCCAGTTTCGCGTGGGCTCGTAGCTGAATCGGTAAGACAACGGGCTCTCGCTTTATTAGTCTATAAGTTCCAGGTTCGATTCCCGGCGGTGCCAGTAAATTCTTTTATTTGTTCGCCGGAGTTTTCTGGAGACACCAACGGTCGCGAAAGAACCCTTGGGGGGTAGAGGTAAAAAGCTTTGCTTTAAAAGGAAAGCGCTGCAGTGAAGACCAAACTGACGTCGGGGTGACCCGAAGCACCGAAATCTTAGTTTGATGAAATGGCTGCAAATCTAAAAATACTTGCAGTGCCAGCTTTATTTTTGTATGCGGGGTCATGGTTTTCAAAATTTATGAAAACAAGCAAAAACATTTTTTTTTGCTGGAAATTAAAACTTTATTTGCCTGATGACCTAATTAGATATCATCCCTGTAAATGTCTAATTACTTGCAGCTCAAAGTCAGTTGTTTGTTGTAGGCTCATTGCATCGAACAGTTCAGGGAAACGCAGAAAAAAGTTTTTTCCTCGAAATAAAACATCCATGGCTGAAAGGGCAATACCTGCCGTAATCTAGCTTAATTCACCCTAACCTTATTTAGTTCATCTTATTCCACCTCATTGCCTAGCTTAATCTCACCTTACTAATCATATTTTCAATCATTAACCAATCGTTATTTACTTTGATAATCATGAATCACTTATTTTACACTACTGACAAGCTGCGGTTCAGTTCACAACAATGCACCCGATTTTGACGTACTCACACTACCGACGATACAATTTCGGCAAATAACGACATAGAGCGCATGATTTGACTCAAAGGTTCGGTCTGAGCTGCGGCATATCACGCAATACGAGCATGACCACCTGCCTTGCAGATGGTCATGCTCGTGTGATCTACGCAGCGTATATCACGTTTTTGAGTCGAATGGTGTTTAAGTTGCGGTCATATTCCTTGGTGGCGGATGGATTGGTCACTCGACGGCATTCCAATGTAGCTGAACCACGGTATTGCCCTAGAGTGAAAACCTTCCTTGGTGCACTTGGTTTTTATATCCTTACTGTCGACGTGAGCACAACCTTCCAAGGAGACATGTAAGGCTTTCGCCTTAAAAATCCTCAACACAATGCAAACTGGCGCTTATCATCTCTCTAGCTTCCGTAGCCGAGCATCAAATCTACTAAGCATTGATCATTCATTGTATTCCTATAATGTGCTGTTTCACGCCCCTAGAAAAATTCTATAAACTCTTTAGGGATGGAGCAGGCCGAGTGTCGTGAGAGGAAAGCTTAAACGATGTAGAGAAAAAACTACTGCAGCCTAGCTTTGCAGACGCGATGCAGCAAGATGTCCAAGCTAGGCTTCTAGCAGTCCACACCAGCCTTGACGTATACTTTAGCGGCTAGCCTTACTACAACAATTTCAGCAGGAAACGAAATAGTATTTTTTAGAGAACACTTTTTCAACTAAAGTCCGAAGATCTTCTTTCTCGAGATATGAATATGTTATACACTTTAGAGCTAAAAATAAATCCAAGGGTTCACGTGAAGCAAGGTAGGTGTCTGTAAAAATATACAATAAGTCCGCCGTTGTGGTTTTAAGGGTCGTAGTTTATTTAGAGCATATATCTTAGTTTTACAATCTGTGTCCTCGCACATCATCGACAATCTCCAGAGCGCCCTTTTCTCCGAGATCTAGAAACCAGCTTTGCTGGGCTTTGGGATACGGTAAAACATAAATGGTACTGAAAAGGCATCCATGAAAATGGCAAAAGAAAACTTGTTTGTTATCACTCCTATTTTACTACTATTTGGATGCACTATACAACCCGCTTGGAATGTATATGGGTGAAATAAAGGAAAAGGTTCATTTGGCATTTTAATTTATGCACTTTCAATGCATAAATTGGGTACTTATTTCCTATCGCAGTTCTGAGAGTGAGGGCTCGTTGGATGGAAAAATGAAACAAGGCCAACAGCGACGAAGTCCAAGGAAGCCATTTTTTCTATGAAAAATTACGCCATGTTCCCGTGGGAGGAACCCTGAGGAGGATGCGAAGCAGCAGGGGGGGGGGGGCTTGGTTGGTGTGTAAGTAGAGTTGAAGTAAGTAGTGTGAGTAGAGTTGGTGTGTGGTGTTAGAGTAAGGAGACGCGTGGGTGGTATGAATGTATGAATGTCTTTAATTAGGCAATGTAGGTAACGTCTAGTTGTCGTTGTCATTTCGCCTTGAGTATGACTGCTTTGTGGTCCGTGAAGTGTAGCGTCAGTGGATGTTGCAGTGGCGGTTCCATGGGGCTGATGCTCTTGGTTGTACTTGCGTCAGCACTCACGTTGACGGGGATGTTGGCACTGGCGTTGACATCGGCACTCATCCTAGCAGCAGCGTAGCAGAACCGCCGAAGACGGGGGTTGGAAGCAGACTGAAAGGCGTGCAGCGCGTGTGCACACCTGCTTTATACGGCTATTTATACGGCTGGTAGGAGGAGAATGGAGGAGATACGCGCATGCGCAGTGTAGTAGCGCGCAGCGCGTGTGCACACCAGGAGAATGGAGTAGAGATGCGCATGCGCAGTGGAGTAGCGCGCAGCGCGTGTGCACACCTGGTTTATACGGCTGTGAGGAGGAGAGGGAAGCGTGCTCGTCTCGTGGCGGCCCAGGAAGACACCGGCAGCACTGTCGCTCCAGGAGCCATTAAAGGCTAAGACACCACCCGGGCGTTCAGCAAGCCGAGAATGCGCAGTGGGGGCGTCGACGGCGCAACAACAACATGGGAGGGACATAGCCCCGACCTTGAGATGCTTCGCATCTAAAATAATGGTTACAAAGGATACTTGAAAGAATTATAAAGGATGATGATGTGTGTGTGCGTGCGCGTGCGTGCGCGAATGTTGTGTGTATTCAGTTACCACCTTGTGCGAGTACAGTCATAGACAAATGAAACGCGATCACCCGCCGCGGTGGCTCAGTGGCTAAGGCGTTGTGCATGAGCATGAGGGTGCGGGTTCGATTCCCGGCCGCGGCGGCCGCTTTTCTGGTGGAGGTGAAAAGCAAGAACGTCCGTGTGTACGAGATTTCGGCGCACGTTAGAGATCCCCAGGTGGTCAAAATTAATCCGGAGCCATCCACTGCGGCGCGCCTCATCGCCTGCGTTGCGCCGGCGCGTTAAACCAGCAATCAATCAATCACATGAAACGCGCTCACAAAAATATGAACCAGAACACACAAATAGCGCGATTTCTTTCCGTGCAAGTTAAATTGACGCGTGGCCAAATTACAGCAACAAAGTTGGGGAACGTGGCTTCCCAGATATACCAATAGCGCGTCATTATTGAACCGCCACAAACAGTACTTTTTAATTTTGCGTCTTAGGGTTCATATTTTTATGTTCGCATTTCATTTGTCCATGATTGTACATCCAACATAATATGACGTATTCGCGGCTTAAAGCAAATATTTATCCATGCATAAATACTTACGTCACGAGGCACGGTAACCATCACGACCTATTTCTCACTAAAGCCGTGGGATGACCCGTTGCTCACTAGCATTAGAAGAGGATGGATGGGGAGGTCCCGCTACTGAGAAAACTCGGTCCCCCTGTTCCTCATGAGGGAGTAGCCAATGAGGAGCCACACTGCGACCCTGCTGCCCATGATAACCAGTGCATCTTCGTACATCGGATACTCCTGAAACAAGCGCTCTGTGGCTTACTTTCGCAGGCAGACTCCGCCCACTGTCTGGCAGTACCTGCTGGAAAGATGAGAAAAAGTGGAAGTGAAAAGGGGAGCACAGATCAGACGTAGCTGAACGTTCTACCGTACCGCGAGAAGAACAAGCTCGAAAAAATTGCCGTGGTTTACCGCGGTTGAAGTATGTTGTCGAGCGATAGCTCGGTTCTGGCGAAACTGCTGCTAGACAACCGCTTTTGTAACAGCAACTCTACGATTGCACATCAGGCAACACAGACGCTGCGCGGCCCCGTCGAGGCGAACGTGCAATGAACTGCGCAGAGTGCGGAGGTGAAGCCGAAGTTTGTCGAGTGACAGACGGATTTTCGCTCCAAGGGCGAGCACAGAACGCCCACATTTTCCGCTGGCATGCGCCCTTGCTCTTTCCCCTACCTCACCCCCTGTACCACTCCTTTTGGAATGAACGATTGATTAGAAGTTTTCACTCCGCGCAAGTGCACGAGGCGCTGGCTTGACCTTGGCTGAGCTTGAAGTTCATATTGACGCTGCGAGGCGTTTTCTGGGTTTGTACCTGGAATAATTTAGCTTTCGATCTAAACGCTTTAAAGGTGGCCACATTGGCGTGTTGCGAGTTCCGGCCTCCGTAGACGCTCGCAATTAGACTTGGTGTTCGATTCAGATTTATTTCTTACTTAGTTACTTATGCAGTGAAATCATTTATTCAATTATACTCGTTTTATCCGGCCTTGGCCAATGTCATTTTATGGCGATCTGCGCTACATACACTAAGACTTATTTGTTAATATTATTTGCGTGAACTACCGGGTTCGTTAGGCGTTGGCCCATCTATCTTCCTCGGCGAGTGCGTGCTCCTCCTCTACATGTATGCATGCATGCATGCATGCATGCATGTATGTATGTATGTATGTATGTATGTATGTATGTATGTATGTATGTATGTATGTATGTATGTATGTATGTATGTATGTATGTATGTATGTATGTATGTATGTATGTATGTATGTATGTATGTATGTATGTATGTATGTATGTATGTATGTATGTATGTATGTATGTATGTATGTATGCATGCGTGCGTGCGTGTGGTTTGAACGCTGTAGAGTTCACGCACATAGGCATCGCAAAGGTAGCAATACCAGAACCTTCAGGGTGGCGCTGTAAAAAGAAATGCTGGAAACATTCGTAACGCAAAACAAGGCGCCCGCGCCCGCTCGCGAGCTGAGGCCGTGCAAGCGGTCATAAAGGGTCGGACGGTGTGTCGTCTGCGCCAAGGAGTGAACCGTAACCGCCGCTCAGTAGCCCGAGTGCAAACGAAGCAAGGAGCGGCCGCGTGTACTTAGGTGCGCGGAATTGCCTGCAGTTCATAAAATAAGGGCACCGCCACCACCCGCCGCGGTGAATCTGCTCTTGAAGTGGTCCGACGGTTGAGCTGTGAACTCACGCAAGCCCCTAGTTTATTATTTTTTTTTCTGGGGCACCAACAGCTTAAAGCGCAGTCGCGTGTACTAACGGTGGGGCGAGCAGTTGAGGGCAGGACCTCTCGAGTTTCTTCCTCCAAGCGAGAGAAGAAGCGGCTTGGCACGGCGAGAGTGGCGGCCGAGTCGAGCACACCGCCGGGTTAAGTGCCGCCGAGCTCGTCGGCGGAGGAAGGACTGGACCAGTGACCAAGTGTGACCGCGGCTGCACACCGCTGCCTCGAAACCACGCGTGCAGCGGAGAGCAGCCGTATACGGGCGGCGAGGATGACGGGATTTACATATACATCCCGCGGTTTTCACGGGGATTTGCATAACGCGCGTGCGTGGAGGGGGCACCCTTTCCGCGCTCGTCTCGATTAGGCCGCCGACGCTCAAGGAGCTCCCTGCCGCCACGAGAACAAATGCAGATGGGCTCAAGAACGCGAATACGCGGGCAATTTTCGCTCGGGCCTTACGAGTGCGTGGTGAGGTGGACGCCGCTCGTTACTGCGCGCCTAGCGCGCGCGTACTGTGGGAAGTGCCAATTGCATCGGCGCCGCCCGCCATCACCGGCCGAGCTTGTGAAGAGGTTCGAGGTGTGTGCACCTCTTGGTGCGTGAAAAAAAAAAAAAAAAAAAAACTCAAGATTGTCGCGGGATATTGACTTCTTGATTCGCAATCACAAAGGCCTCTCTCGACTTCGGATGCCATAACCACTGTAATTTACGCGAGAATGCCCTATTTTTCGTGGAATTGTTTTTCTTCTCTGAATCGTGGGTAATGCTAAAAGCAAGCAGTAGTGACTGCTTGTCCAGCGCGTAGCTGCTTCGTGATAAATTTGTTGTTAAAACTGCTGTTACGTCTTTTGATTCAGACGTCTAATATTTAGGTACCCCAAACAGAGAAACATACACTGCTGATCTGATACACATAAATTTAAGTGGGAGCGATCAGCATTGATATTATGTTGCTCTATGTAGTGCGAGCTCTAGAAATAAAAACGATTCGGCACTTTATTGCGTGCTGACCAGCGACAACGACAATGTTTAAAGCTACTGTTGGAGGCAAAATTGATAAAAAGAAAATATAAACTCGTGAAGACTGCGAATCAGCAAAATAATAGAGGCCTGCTATCGAGCTTCTATGCGGGCCTATTCAACGGGGTAGGATTAGCTGAAGCATGTCATTTGCAAAACGAACTCCTTTTATCAGAGAGCTAGGACGGCTGTCCGAGCAAAGGTTCTGCTTTCCTAACCTCATGCAAAACCCATTTGCTATTTTTGCGTGTCCACGTGTCTCGTCGAACTCCTCCGTTCACAGGGAGCTGCCTCCATTTCGTTCTTGAAGACGTTAGTCTTTAGTTTCACGTCATTGAACACCGTGTCCGGCGGACACCGCTTCATACGCGTGGCGGACTCACTTCGCTGCTGGTTATGTATTTTATCCTGTGCGCATACAAAATGTTTACCTTGTACGCTTTTGTTTTTGCCAGCGCTTTTGCCAGTGTGAATTATGCTGTTTTATTTTTTTAGGGTCTGCCGTAAGGCGCTGCGGATGTTCTTTGCGCAGTTCCTAAGTGTTTTTACAGCGAAGCTGTGTATGGCTAGCGTTCCGTGTATTTTTATGTGAGTGAACAAAAACTCCCGGTGCACAGCGTGTCTTTGAAGTGCGATGCGTTCCATATCGCGAGTTATTCGTGCACATGTTCGTTCCTTTTGAGTTCGTGCTTGTTTTGGAGCGCGAGTTGTTCCATAGCGGGAAGCGTTCGTGAGCGTGTTTGTGTTTCTTTGTTTGCTTTGTTGCTTGTTGGTTTTTGATTGCTTCTTTGTTTGTGTTCCTCTCTGCTTTTCCTTTGTCCGCACTTGGTTTACCTGGACAGGTTTCTCAAAGACTTGTCACTGTGCGACCGGTGTCGGCGATGTTTACGCTCGCAGCGCGCTCGCTTTTTGTCGTCGTTTCAAGCGCTTGCGTCCTTAGTTCTCTTTTTTTCATACTCTCCTGTGATGACGGGTACGTCACTCGAGTCTACTTTTAGCCGGGTGGCGGGCAAGTTGAAACGTGACGCAGGAACATTCGTCCGGCTTTTCAGGGGGGGTGGCAGTAGTCCAGGCGAATGTATTTAAAACCACAAAGACAACAAAATGAATGCGTGTAAGCAGCTTTTGTAATGATGACCACTGATGAAAAGAATAAATGAGTTCGTACTTTTTTCTTAAATTCTGTGCCGCCACAACTGCGATGGTCATCCCCCGGCGCATCGTGGAATGACTCATGATTTTAAATACGAAGCGTTTCTATGTGGACTGAAAGAGAAAACCGTCTGTAACTCGCGCCACGGTATTGCCGCCCAAGACAAGCTTCGCAAAAAAAAGTTTGCCGGCATTGAGATTCGAACCTGGGTCTCTTGCGTTCGAATGCTTGCATCCACCCCACTGCACAACCGGTTCGTTCTCGAAGGGGGCGCAAAACTGCTCTGCGTCTATCCACTTTCCCAGCCACAGCAACTCTACACCCGTAGCACCTATGATGACGCGATTGCGCGTGATCCTATCACCTGAGACGGTGGCAAAGTTTTCGAGCGCGTGAAAGTTACGTGATCGGTCCAGAGCTGCCGTTCGAGACACTTCACGCAGTTGAGAGTGATTACAGGGCGGAGAGGGGCGCAGCCTCTCGCTTCATACCTGCGCATGCAATGCAATTATCCCCTAACTATAGTTTCACCGCTTGCACCGTTGTTACTTTCAATGACGCCGAAGCGACCGGAAGCGCCCATTAAGGTGCAGAAATGCCGAGCAACAACCTGCGTATCGTCTGCGAAAGAAAGAACGAAGGAGGCACAAACTGTCGCAGTTTCTACCAGCAATGAGGCAACGGAAGAAGGGGAGTGGCGGTGTTCTAATGCAGGCAGGCAGCGGCTACAGGGAAAGCCGCAATGCATAGCAAGCATGACAAAAAAAAACAAAAAAAACAAGCGCGTGATTCCGAACATCATCGGTACAAACTACCTCACTTGAATGACGAGAAAACACAAGTTACACAATCGCGAAATTCAGATCGTCACATGGAAGGAAGGGCTCAGTTGGAGGGCCGTACACTACCGTGAGGCAAAATGCCGCCATCAACAACGTGATCACGCCAGTCATCACAAAGAGCAGCGAGAACACCCTCGCGACAACTAGTTCAGAGAACAGGTCATTGAACAGCTGGCCTGACGTCTGCGACAGATCGTAGCGTCTTGCCGACGTCACAAAAGGGCCGTCAACTCATTCCGACGCGATACGTCAAGGACTTCCCAATGATTCCGGATGAATTAGAAGAAAAATATAAATCCCAAGAAAGACGCCATAAATGATATATTGTCACATGGCCAAAGACGACGCAGTTGTCTTCAAGGAAAACAAATTTATTGGAGCGAACTTGTGCTCCCCTAACAACTCAAAAGAATACAGAGGCGGCGAAGCAGCGGTCAACAAATTGACTTGCGCGGGCGAGTGTCGTCGAAAGGAATGCCGCGGCGTCTGCTCTGCAGGCTTTTATCTTTCGGCGCGAGTGTTGCTGGAACCGTCGATTCACATCCAGAACATTGTAGATCACAGAAGACTATTCTGTGCTAGCGACGTTAGGGCGAAACAGCCTGCTTATCTGAATGAGATAGCCCGTGCGGCATAAAAATAAAGAATGGAACCCGCGCTACGCATGGGACACAGATAACAAAGCCGGGCGCGTCCGGGCATTAAAACTAAACAATAAATAAACAAACTCGTACATGGTTCGCGGCAATATATTAAATGCTGTATTTGCCTAATTTACAGATGTGTCCATTCGCTTCATCCATGTCTGGTTCATCTGGAAGTTTTGATGATGCGCTAACATTGCTACCAATCGCATTTTCTTCGTCCTGTCGTGCTGTCAGAATTACTATATCGGCGTTGTAATCGCGGTTCTCAGTTCTCACAATTCTTCGGCGGTGTTTCTCGACAACTGAACACCGTATAGCATATGACGGCAAACACGAGGCGACTCCTAGCAAAAGTTTTGCATCATATATGTAACCACTGAATGACGTTTTGTTGGTTCTTTTACCCTGGAAGCATTGGGCGGTAACCACATGGAGCGATTTTTGCAAGCGACGTGACGATGATCCGCAGTGTCTCGTCCCCGTAGCTTGCCGAGGCAACTACATTAGAGTGACGACGTTATCATTATCATTAGAGTGACGACGTTATCATTATCAAAGTAAGAACGCTGAGAAGACCTTTCTGTGTGCGCATTTATAGCAAAAAAACCATGTAAATGTATTGCAGAAAGCTGAGGTAGTTACCTGGATGAACTCTGCCGCTCGCCCCTTCCTCTCATTTTGTTCCCAAGACAGAAGTTCCGTCCCTTAAGCGGATGTCCTATTTGCTAGACGCTCACGCCGCTTCCTTGCGACTAGCAATGTTTTCTGGCGGGCTAGAAACGAGAGGAGCGATGAGCGATTCTCCTCCGCCTGGAAGAGTAGTTCGTCGTTCGTCGCTATTGCTCACAGTTTCGCTGGCAAAATCGCTCCATGAGGTTAGCAGTTTAGATTCCTCATGAGTCAAAAGACCCGGATGGGCCCAAAATTTTACGCGTCTTTAAATAGAAAGAAGTGACAAATTACGTGAAAAATTACGGTCCGAATTACGTCACTGAGGCCATGTAGCGGCTATTGGCCGGTTTTCCTTCAGTTTCAGCAATGAATGGTTTTCGATAGCAACTTTAAAAATAAAGCCACAAAAACAAAGCAGAAACGGAAGGCGTATCTGGTGCGACGAGCAAATCACGCAGTGCCTCTCCGTGCTGCCGATAACTGTATATCTTTCACAGTGCCTCCAGACACGAAGGAAAGAGTGAACTCGTTGATCAAAAGTGTTCCAGGGTCCCTTTAAGAATGCGATTCCAACACAGGAAAACGTTGAAAGGCAATCGTCTTGATTATTGTGGGGCTTAACGCGCCGAAGGTACACACGGTGTAGTATGAAGCGCGCCGTAATTTTGACCACCTGGGGATGTTTAAAGGGGCTATGAAGACGAAATACAAGTTCCTTTTATTCGAAAAATTTGGTGTTTTATACTTCCTCCACCATCTGTCCGGCAGCATGCGATGATTTATTCACTGAACAATTAAACATATTGTAAGCCAAAACTTTTATTCTCCAGCTAAATAGTGTGTTCCGTGGCGTCAGCGATGTCTTCATGGAACGTGCCTAACAAGAAAGTTAGTATATTGACTACGGCTGCTGCGAATGGCGAAACAGTCTTTTGTGTTGCCTTGTTTACCGTTCGCCTTCATACCGCCTTCATACCTTGTATACCACTCGCGGAGCGCCGTCCGCACTTGCTCTGTCCGTGACCTGACTTGTACCGGGCTTACTTTAGTTGCGGTTGACAGCAACTGTTTGTGAGAGTCGGCTCTACCAACAGGTTCATGTAAGTGGCGATGTCGCTTATGCCACTTGGCCGGTGTCGTGGCAAACAAGGGCAACGCGCCCGACGGCTGTGCAGCTTCGGTCGGCATAGTGCGCGCCGTATACGCACTGGGGCTTCTATGTTTACGTCTTCGCAACTTTCATTCCTTACCTCACAACTGTCACTGCTATAAAAATATTGATTGATTGAAGGGTTTAACGCGCTGACGCAATGCAGGTGATGAGGCGCTCCGTAGTGGAGGGCTCCGGATTAATTTTGAACTCCTGGGGATCTTTAACGTGCGCCGAAATCTCGTAAACACGGGAATTTTCGCTTTTCGCCTCCATCAGAAAAGCGGCCACCGTTGCCGGGAATCGAACCCGCGTACTCGTGCTCAGCAGCACAACGCCTTAGCCACTGAGCCACCGCGGCGGGTAAAATCACTGCTGTAAAAATAATGTTCACTAAATTTAAGCGCAAATGTCTCGTCCGCCTGCAAGCTTGTAATCTCTGTTTATTTTGCGTTGGATTTTGTCGGCGTTAATCAACGAGTAGTCCATAACACGTCACAACTTCATGTCGGAAAAAGTAGCAAGGGTGTCACGTGCCTATTATCTGTTTCCTCATTATATAGCTTATTTTGGTGAAGTTTGTGTTGAAAGTCGTGTCAGTATTATTCTTACGAGGTAACCTTTCCAATGAACCAAACCCAAACAACATACACATCCGTTGCCAACCGCTGGGGCCGCCGAGAGCTTGCTGCTTGTCCCATCCGCTTTGAACTGGCTGGGCAACCACTGCAAGAGAGCCCAACAATCAAAGCCCTGGGGTTGAGGATACACCAGTCATACACTGCGAGAGCTTGGCTTGTTCAGGATGAACACCAAGCTGCCCAAACGCTATCACTAGTACGCCGTATTGCTCCCAAAGTTGGTCGAGCCAGCTCACACGTGGCGCGACATATAGTGAGAGCAGTTTTACAACCGCGCTTGGTGTACTCTGCTCAGTTCCAGCATTTGACAGCGACACAGTGGAATCGACAATGACAGGGAGACTATGAGAGCAATTACTGCGCTCCCATGCATCACTCCTATAGTTTCTCTTCAGGAACAAGCCCAACTAAACACGCTGGATGAGCTTGTTCATCAACGTCGCGAAGCTCGGAAATTGAAGGCTGCACTGTGCGATTCTGCGCGAGCATTAATAGCTTACGCAGTCTCTCATACGCTACCAGCCCTACCGCAGCAAGTACTTACCCCGTGGCAGTTCCAGCAATGGATAGGCAACGAGCCAACTGACCTTCGTCGCCCAGCTTCCAAATTTTCGGCGTCGGCCCTTCAACAGCGCATCGCCGACATGGACAAAGGTAAAGGGCTATAGAATAAAATAAAAGCCCAACCCGCCCCACATACGTATCGCGGGACAGCCACCTTACACCCGGCTCGACCATATTATATACCGACGTCAGTATTCAAGATACTGTAATTGCCACTGCCATCCATTGCACTAGCCATCCAGCCCTCAGCAAGACGTCCGGATTGAAGGCCCCGGAACCTTCATCATCGTTCTGTGTGGAACTTGTAGCCATTAGAGAGGCTCTGCTTGCTGTAACTGACATCACCTTGCAGCCCGAGGCGCGCATTGTAGTTCGCTCCGATGCCCTTCAAACAGTCCGCTTACTGCGGTTAGTTAGTCTTAGCTTTATGCTGGCCCAGAATACTCCCCAACTGGCGGCACGAATTCCTCACAAGATTCATTATGAATGGGTTCCGCGTGACCTACTCAGAGCCGGCGGCAAGGCAGACGTAGCAGCCGGCTAGCAGCCGCCGTTCCATCTCCGACTTCCCCGTTAGATCTGGATGATGCCACTCTCCTGCTGACGAGAAAGGAACGCCTCCGGCGCCGCACACGCGCTCTTGTTCCACCGTGTGCTGCCACCCTCCTTCCGGGTCTTACCCGTGCCGGGGAGGTTGCGCGTAGGAGAATTGGAAGGGAGGGGGGGAGGGAGGGGGGGGGGGGGGCTTAACTTCCGCCATGACCTGCCAATGGCTTCACTTCCGAGATTATTTTAAAAACCCCGGTTGCCCAGTTTGCCACCGCAGGGACGCGATCGTCGACCTCCACCACTTGCTGTGGCCCTGCCTCGCCTCCGCGTAGACGACGCGTAGACGACGGGCCTCCGCGTAGACGACGCATCCGCGTACAGCGCTAGGACACATGGGCCCCATCATCGTTCCATCTTAGACTTCATCCGCGAGGTGAACATTTTCATGTCCATCTAATCACTTTTCACCATCATCAACTCATACCCCCTAATCTATGCCCTGTGGCAAAGTGAACGCTCTTCAAAAACCATTCAGAAACACGACATAATAACAGTAAAAAAGAAAATTCAATGTTAGGCGTGATTGCAGCACCATACACAGATTGCACAGAAAACAGGAGGTTATCGCGACACACTGAATGAAGGCAGCTACAGGTCATGCTGCGCTTGTACGCGAGTGCTTCCAGAGCGCAGCGGGAACTCAATTCTCAATTTTTCTTGCGGGCTACCACGAACCGTTATGTACCGTTAGGAACGATTTCTTTTCGCTCGTAACTTTCACCTAGGGATCGAAACATAAACCAGAACTAAAAATATTTTTAGACCGACACCTTGGGCAAAACATTTCCAAACCAGTAAACCTGGGACCATAGAAGTGTTGCCAGCGTGGCTAGTTAGGGTGATATCTCTTGGAACCGGTACCATAATTCATACTTGTTAACACTGTTGAGGAAAAAGACACTATTTGGCATATTTGTGACAAGACATCAGTACATAACTAGTAATGGCACTGCTCTTTTGGTTGAAAATGGATCTATGCTTCGTTTTTACGATAGAAAATAAAATAATGCGCTGTAAAAACAGTGTTTCGTCTCAAAAATAGAGAAATAGCTCGTGGCCGAGCCTAGACCTCGTGGCGGCATTCCAAGTCCAGCAGTAACAAAAGGTTCCCATAGATGGCGCGCGAGCCCTGAAACACGAAAAAATTTCATTGGCTTGAGCAGAATCCAGTGCTTTTCTGATCATGAAACTTCCACCCAATTTCCTTTTTTGGGAGAAAGGCTACCGCGGTGGGCGCCACCGCAGATCGGAGGGCATCGGGCGGCCGCCGCTGCTCCGTGCGTGCAGCTGCACGCGTTTCGATAGAAACGCGTTGTTGGTAATTATACCCACAATTGTTGTTACAAGACGAAGCCGACAGGGAAGTCATCATTTGAGTCCTTGCGGGGAATGCGTATCATGCAGAACGCACGCTCAAAGCTGTAGACCGACGTCTGGATATCATTCTGAGAAATTTCTCATATGTGCCAACGCGTGGGAGACTTTAGCGGTAGTTAGGTTCCGAGATGGTGTAAATTCCTTCCTGACCTTTGACCGCGCTCCTTATAGCCTTTCCAAGCTGCAGCTCTTAACTTTGGAAATATATTTCACAGCACAGCCATCGAAGCTGCGGAAACGGCGCTGTTCGCTTCTAGGAGAAATTCGGCGCGTGTAGAAAGCCTAAATTGTTTGGCCGTGGGGCTCCGTGCTTGCTTGCCATAATCGCCTAGGTTCGAGGCATTTCCTATTAATCCGAAATAAGGTGAATATAGTTTTACACCATTGCAGGTCGCACACACTTCTCCACCCCTCCTAAAGTTTACCGTTCTGAGAACCATCCTCAGACCCGCTTTAAATGCCAATTTCCGGTCAGCGCTTCAAGGTTTTTCTTCCCACGGTCGACGTGGTGCAACAAAATCCAGGCAAGGAAAAGGCACTCTCCCTGAACATTCTTATCCCAAAGTGGCATCGAACCAAAAGGCCAGTGTGACGAGCGGGCCAATGACAAGTTATCCGGCAACGGGTCGGCTTGGGACGAGTGGGCTCGTTTCAGGATTTTATGAGTGACATGCGCAACAAATTCTGACACCTGCTAGGACTGAACCCCGTACGTGAAGGAGACATATCGACGCGGTGCGAAAGGATAAGTTTGCACAGGTGGACAATTATTTCTTGCCAGCTCCCTTCGGACTCAGCTTCTTCAATTCTTTCCTTTGCAACATAATTTAGATGCAGTGCAGTGTCATAGTGCACTTTTTCAAAACGCTGAAAGCATTGGCATTATTGATCACGTAAAACAAAGACCACTTTAGCGAGGGCCTCTGGTTTCTGATGGAAACAAATTACTCGTAAAATTCAAGTTCTGAATGGGAACGGCAGATAGGTTATTTTTAATCATTCTCGGCTTTGTAATTGCTCGTTACGCGCGCGCTCACGGAAACTCATTCACAGAAAACCTTTACATATTCACATTTTTACATATTTATTTTACATATGATATGGACATAGTTGACATATTTGTAGGCATATGGTGACGAGTCCTTTTAAATAGTGAGGTTATTTCTGGTTTATTAACCTCTAGAGACAAAGGTCGTCCGGGTGGTAAAAAAGAAAATGTCCGCAAAACAAAAAGGCGGTGGTTTTAGGAGCTCCTTTTACAGTCCGGCAATCTTCCTGATTACAAAGCAACCAACACCTCGCATTTCCCCAGCACCCAAGAAAAAGAAAACTGAAAGAGAAGATACTGCGGAAAAAAAAAGATATCTCCACAGCAGCTCTCACTGGCTTGGCTTCACCTTCACTTGCTGGGCATTATGAGCGAACCGATGTCCTCGAAGCCTTATTCTTTTTACGAGTAAAAAAATGCCGCAGTCACTTTAAAAACGTGAATCTTTTCTGCTGTTTGGCCCACAAAATGCAACGTGCATCCGACAATTCCAGCAGTAGTTCAGTTGCCGAGGGGCGTGCTCGCTACAATGCCTGCGCACGAATTGGCGCGCTATTTATCTCCATTCACGACGCATTCAGCAAGCCGGTGTGAAAATGCTTTTTTTTTACATACGTGGACGTGCAGTAAATAAAAGCTCGATTCGCTAAGTTTTTCCGGAGAATGGTAGGCTTCTGTCTCGCGCGCAGCTCGCCGTCAGAAGGAGAGAGCGAAATAGCGACGCTTTGTCACCGTTTACTCTGTCGCCGGATTGGCAGGCAGGAACGCAATAACAGCATGACCGTCGACACAAAAGTTTTCAGCGCTCACAAAATGCGAAGGCCATTTTAGCGGCACACGAAAAGTAAAGCGAACGCGGCGAGCGTCCGTTTCCTGCCGAACGCCGTCCAATCACTTCCCCGGCATCCCTGATGATGATGATGACGATTAGTGGCTCTGCCTTTAAATCGGGACGTCGGTTGTCAGCAACCGACTTGCCTGTTTTATTCCACGTACCTGCTCTACTCTTAGCTAACCTAATGGATTTGCCTGCCCCCCATCTCCCCCTCACCCCTGTTTTAAACTCCCATCGCTCGCCCTCCCCCTCCTTTTTTTTCTCCCCCCGCTGTTTGAAATTATCATCAGTTTGATTACTCTGCCTTCGTACCCATCTCTTCCCTAATTTTCCTCCACCACCATTCCAACCGCCTCTTCGTCACCTCTATGGCCCTGAAGTTGAGGCTTCCCCTCACTCCAAATCCCAAAGCCTTCGCCAGCGTCGTTTCCCCATTGCGCGCCGCGGCGGTTGTCTGCAGCCCCTGGCAATAAGGTCTATGGTTTCCCGATTTCTGCCGCAGCATACAAATGCTTCATCCTGCTGCCTGTAGATATCCGTGTATTCCCGTGTTCTCAGACACCCAGCCAGTGCTTCAAAGAGCAATGCACTATCCCGCGTATTGCCATAGAAACTTTCTTCCTGATTTCTAGTTTCTCTCTCCTATAGGCTCCAGTGTTTTTCTCGCTTCCATTCTCTGTGCCCAATTCGTCGTCTCTGCTGCCTTTACCTGCTTTTTAACTGTTGTGATACCCCACTTCCCCTACCGACTTTCCGTACCGCTTGGTCAGCTGCCTTGTCCTCTGCCCACCGCGTGTGCATGCTCCTCATATACAGGTACGTAAACACCCTCGCGGCCCATTTGTTGTCCTCCATGTCACGAAGTCGCTCCTCAAATTTGATCTTGCTTTGCGACTTCGTTGCCTCAAAAGACGACCAGGCCATATGCCCCTGTACCGCTTCGTTCGTAGTTTTGCTGTGGGCCCCTAGGGCCAGTCTGCCTACACTCCTAGGCAAAAAGGACTAAAAGTTCGTCCTTTCGGGGACTAACGGCCTCTGCCACAATCATTAGTCCCTTTGGGGACTAACTGCGAGGGGACGAACGGTTAGTCCCCCACTCGGATGGTCCGTTCCGATACTCCCCAAGGACAAACTGCGTAGAGTGCAGAAAAAAGAAAAAAACTCTACCACCGGCAGGGATCGAACCCCTGACGCCCGGAACTATACACAAGGAACCCGACGCGCTATCCGCTGGACCACGCCGCCTTTTTTTTTTTTTTTTTGTAACAGTAACTTTATTTGCACATATACATACAGGGCCAGATGAAGTGGTTACTGAGGGAGAACAGTGTAACATCCTTTGCTCACACAGACAAATAATCGCGTTCGGGAACTGAACAAGCCAAGAGATAAGATTCAGCGTGTTTCGCCAGGGAAGTGGAAGCCATTCGTAGACAGTGCCAGCAAAGCCACGCAGTGCTTGCGTGGTTCCTATTAGAAACACTTACAAATGGGCGATGGTGTCATTTGTTTGCAGTATACGGTAATGAAGTAGGGGCAAGGGGTTGGGCGTAGAAGTCGTTCGTGGGCAGAAGTGGCCCATGGTGCTGTCCCGCTTCCGACCTTCAGATCAAGTCCCATCTCCTTTGCTGCTCTACCTTAAACTCCATGAGGGCTCGTGAGCCCCGCGCCAGTGAGTCGCGAAGCTCAGTGTCTGAATCGGGCCCGTCAAGGGCGGCCACTGCCCACTGCGCCTTCTGTACAAAGTGCCTCCACGCCGGCCGCGGGTTTTCGGCACATTCAACCACGTCGACTCTCGCCCTCCATAGCGAGTGGAGACCTAAGACGTGGACGCAGTCACGGAGGAGCGGGTGCTCCGAGGCCGCCTCCAAGAACCTCGGGTGGTACACAGTGAGATAATACTCCAGTGTATAGCGTGTAGTTCTGTGCATAACGCCACAGATCCATTGCAACTGGTGCCCGAATTTCTATCTCTGCAAGCGAACGTGACCGCGTTTTGCGCCTTGCGCTTAGCGCTTTGCTAGGTTTAGGGACTATTGCTCAGTTCGATTCGAAGTAGAGCCTCACAACCATAGTTTTTTTCGTAAATAACAATCAACTCGTCGTCGCCTAGTTGAGATAGGTAGCTGGGCGATCGGACGACTCATTTGTTTCCGTGCAAATTAGCGCAAGCTAAGTGCCTTCTTAGTGTTCGATACATATGTTAAGAGCTCTTTGTAACGTATGTGAAAGGTGTCGTCTGTGTGAGTGTCAGAATAAGGAAACATGCCATATTTTCCTGCATCGGCGAAAGCGAATTCGGTGTTGCTTGCCTGAATTCTTCAAATTTGCGTCGCTACCCCTGGTGTTTCCACTTGATGCACTGATACTGCTTTGTTCTCCGTGTCGTCGTTAAATAGCATGATCCCCGAATTTTCTATGCTGAAGGATTACCCTATGTGTGCCGCTTCTATACCACATATATCCATCAACTTTGCATACCTATCTGGCTGTCCGCCATAAACAATATTTCGTATCCATACATTAATCCTGGAACCCGTTGTTCCACTACCTGCCCTTTTGTCATGTACAAGTCGAATCTCAGCGTACTGCCCTCTAGCTTCCTTTCTAACCTCGCCATGTAGATAATGAACAGCAGTAAAGAGAGACGACATCCTTGTTTCAAATCCTTGTTGGTGTATACAGGCCTATTGTATGTTATCACCGCCCACACTATTTGCACTTGGTTATCACGGTATAGTTCCCTGAGTAAGTTAATAAATTCTGCCCCCACTCCCTCGTCCTCCAGGATATTCCATAGCCGCTCCCTGTCTACCTTATCATACGCGGCTTTAATGTCAAGAAAGGTAACCACAAAGGTCAGTTTTGCATCTTCACCACCTTTATGCATTGGCTTACTACAAATAGGTTGTCATCTAGCCTTCTGTCCTTTCGAAACGCATTTTCCAGTTCCCCTAGTATCCCATTTTCTTCTACCCACTGCTCTAGCCCAAATTTCACTGTCTGCATTCCTACCTTGTACAGCACTTACGTGACGGTGATTGGCCTGTACGGGCTTGGTTTAGTCTTGTCTCCTTTGCCTTTGTACTCTAAATTCATCCTGCTCGTTTGCCACGTATCCGCTATCACCTTCTTTTCTATCCCTGTGCTGATGGTTTATGGTAGCTTTCCCTTGCTCTTTGGCCTTAATTGGTTGAGCAACTCCATCCGTATTCCATCCGTGCCTACTGCCGTATTTTTACCTTTTGATCAACGCCAGCGCCGCGGTGCGGCCTTCTCGGGCAGCGCACGAAGCTCTCACATAGCGTTACGGCGGAGAACCTCCACCGGGCTTATCATGGGAGGACCGAGACGGGAGAAAAGCGTAGCAGTCATTTACGTGGCAGGGGCTGCTAAAGAGTATCGTCTTTCGACGACATTTGCAGCGAAGTGAGCAAGTGCGTGGCGAATTTTATTTACTGTTTACAGCGATGCGAAATGTTTGAACCAGACAACAAAACCACAGCAACGACGACGATGACGGTGGTTTTTCGTAGAATGAGGCCCTAGCGCCTAGTACCTAGCTTAGCGCCGCTGATCATCCACCGTCACAGAGTGGAATGGCTCATGAATTTAGTTTGCAAAAAAATTCGCCGCGTATCTGCTCCTTTTGTTGCAAGTGTCGTCAAAAGACGATAGTCTTTGTACACATTTGCCAAGGAAATGCCTCCGTTTGCTTTCCCGCTCACCTCTCATGCTGTTCCTGTTCCGTCGCGTTCATTCCACGGTAAGCACACTAAAGGTTTGCTCAAGGCGATTTGAATTTACCGCGTTCCACTGCTACAGGCCGGGTTCCTAGATGCCAGCGCTGCAGTAAGGCGGAGACGCGCGTGAATCGAGGCGGCCGACTTCAAGGTTTATAGGACCGCGTTGCCGTGCTCCACGTGCGATCCAAGCAGAACGTGGACCCTAGCTAGTGTAACCTTTTTTTGCTGTTGCCGCGTCATTTCTCATATGCCGCCCGGAGGTAGCGCGGGCAACAGCAGGCAGTACGCGTTGTTCTGCAGTAGATGTAGAATATCATTTGCTATCGAAAAACCAAGCATCCAGAAATTTTTTACTAAAGGAACACTGTAAATATCCCTTGTGTACTAATTTCCTGTCTTATTTTTGCGTAATGTCTTGTTCTTGTTCAACAAAGTTGACAAGTATGAACATATAAACCGGGCTTAGACGTTTACATTTGGCTGTGAGTATATAAGGCTATTGCGCAGTATCCATTTTACTTTGGCCTGGTGGCTGAATCGAGTCACAGACAGACAGACACACAAACACACATACAGACTGACCAAAATTTCCGGGTTTAAGTAGCTGAAGAAAGACTATCGTCTTTAATAATATAACGAGAGGGGGGAGGTGGGGGAATGCCGGGAGTGGCGTTGCTGTGCTTGGTAAGGCAATGGCAGACGTGGGGGCCAAGCCGACCCCTTGCCTGCGTTCTTCCGCTGCATAAAACGGAGCGGTGGGCCCCGAACGCCAGCTCCCGGCTACCAGAATGCCCTGTACTATCCCCCACTTCAAGGACCCCTGGAGTGGCACTTTTGCTGGTGTGTTTCGGCTCAGGCACGCGCGCATCACCGCGCGAAAGGTAGTCGTTTCTTTATGAGTGCACAGTGCGTGCCTGCACGAGCAGCGTTCACGCTCTCAGTGGTTTTAATGCGTAGCATTCTTTGCCGAGTACACCCACAGCCAGGGAGCGTGTAACGCCCTGCATTTCAACAATAAGTCAGATTTCGCGAAAGTTCAAAATGTAATCGTTAGAATACCGTAAATGAAGATAATTGGTCGAACGAAATTTTGAGAAAAGTAAAAACTGAAAGTATAAAAAAATTACGGCGAATTTCAAAACGTATATCGCATGGCATTTGCACAATAATGCAGATTTCGCGAAAGTTCCACCTGTAATCGTTATAATAGCGTAAGTGAAGATAATTGGTTCAACGAAATTGGTCCAACGAAATTTTGGTCCAACGAAACTAACAAATTAAGAAAAATATCAAATAATGACTAAAAATGGAGAACCGTGCAACGGCGTGTAACGCCATTTCCACAATAGTGCAGATTTTTCAAAAGTTCCAGATGTTATCCTTATAGTAACGTAAATTAAGATATTTGTCGGGCGAAATTTTGAAAAAATAAAAAAAGAAGAAAAGTATTAAGAAAATTACGGAAAATGGCAAAACGTATAACGCCTGGCATTTCCACAATATTGAAGATTTCGCGAAAGTTTCACCTGTAATCGTTGTAATAGCGTAATTAGAGATAATTGGTCAGAAAGGATTTAGAAAAAAAACAAAAAAAGTGGCTGGAAAAAACGTACACTCAAGACAGGCGGCATAAGAATGCTACGCATTCTGCAGAATTTTTTAATGCTGAATTTCCGCAGAATTTCCGCAGAATTTTTTTAATGCTAGCATTCTCGGGCCACTCCTTCAGCCAGGCGGGAAAGCTAGCTTACGAAGACCAAGCTGACACCAATCTCCTCAAAGTAGGGTTCGCCTTTAAACACAAATAAATTGCTGGGAAGATATTTTTTCACGGGCAATATTATACATTAAAATATGGTGGCCCTACGACCTGGTGTTATTTTCATGAATTTTTCTATTCGCTAACACGTGCCGGTAAGTAAACTGTGGCGCGCACGAGACGCAGCCGCCACCTACCGACCAGCCGCGCAGGTGCATTTTCATAAAAATGCAAAATTTTCGAAAGTACGATATTTAATTTTCATAACAGCGCATAATACCGTTCGAACAAATGAGTGAACATAATTTTGAAAAGTTGTTAATTACAGATATAAAAACGTATTTTTTTGGCAAAAATGGACGAAATAAAAAGATACGCATCTATACATTTGCTCCTAGAAAAGAACAGTGAAATAAAACACCCTGAAACGGGCGTTGCAAACACCAATAAAATTACGTGAAAACACTCTAAATAGCACCATGTCTCTCATATACAAAAAATAACAAAAATACACTATTGTAATCGCTATTAACTGTAAACGTACACCCCAGAGCAAAAGTTTACGGATCACGAAAGCAGCAATTTCGGGTTATTTCTCTGCCGCACGGCAGCCCGGGGTACTATGTGCGGTATTCTTCATTACTTCAGCAACTATACGACATCTTGCATGCACACCGCAGTTTGTCGATCTTCTACCGTTAGAGAAATAACCTAAAATTGCCATTTTCCTGGTCCGTAAACTTTTGCTCGTGGCTGTACGTAAAGGGCAGATGAAACATAGGAAAACTTTAAAAGAATAAAAGAACCATACGTATCTGGCTATAAAAAATACAAATAAAGACAAGCAGCGTAAAAATGCTACGCATTAGTAGGCAATTCTCTCAATTTCTGCATTCTTTTAGTGCATGCGAGTGCACATCTATCCTACCTTACTGGAGTTTCATTTCTATAGCCATTAATTTATCTTGCCTACAGGAACCTCCTGTCAGCAATTTGACGTCAATCCGAGCTTTCTTGACAATTTTTTAGCCTTTGCAACATCAGACATTTCGCTATCGTCAGCCGTAAACAGTCAACAACGACGCCGAATTTTACCTTTTACGGGGCATAATAATGTTTTTGCATTAAAAGAAAATGAACCACTATTCTGCGAAGATCGCGCGCCAGAAAAGAAAAGGAAACCAGAGCCCATCCGCCCTGGGAAGTAAAGTGCAGCGAAGCTGGCGCGCTGGTTGGATTGGCTATGTTTGGTTTTAGCTATGGTGGGCATTCGCTCTATTGAATTATGAGGGCAATGGCTCTATCTTTATGTCGAAGACTAAGGACACAAACGATTGTTGGGTAGAGAGAACGACGTTTTATTACAAGGTGGCTACGCCAATCACAGCGCAGGCTCTAGTGCGCCGCGCAGGTGGCCACCGAGTAGCGAGCGGCATTAGGCAGCGCCAGGGGGAGATAGGGAGGCGGAAAGCAAAAACGCCCGTGTGTAAGAGATTTCGGCGCAAGTTAAAGATCCCCAGGTGGTCAAAATTAATCCAGGCCCTCCACTACGGCGCGCCTCATCGCCTGCGTTGCGTCGGCGCGTTAAACCCTACAACCAATCAATCAAATCAATCAGGGGGGAGATAGACGCCGCGCGTGGCGAGCATATACATGACTCGGGAAAGAAGTTTCGGTAGTGGAGAGCGGTATAAAATGGTGCTATAACTATATTCCCTCCATAGGTGGCCATGCTTTACTGTGCGACGCCTAATGCTTTCGGGAAAGCCAGCTTACAAAGCGCAAGCTAACACCGATCTCCTCAAAGTCGGGTTCACCTGTAAACACAAATAAATTGCTGGGAAGACATTGTTTCAGTGGCAATATAAGACATCAAAATATGGAAGACCTGAGACCTGGTGGTATTTTTTATGAATCTTTCTACATGCTAACACACGCCGGTGAGTAAATTGAGGCGCGCCCGAGACGGAGCCGCCACCTACCGTCCAGCCGCGTAGGTCGCCAGCAATAGTAACTCATAATGCCCACGAGATGGCAAACAAAGTCCCCGTGTTTTTGTTCCACACAGGCGCGAGAACTTTGGGGATTAGGTACATGCAGCTTCGCTGTAAAAGCTTGAACTCCAATTCACTGTCTTAAGGTGATTGGAAAACGAAACAGAGGGTACCACCTGCGCAGATTTCCTAGTGTTCGAGTAAGGACAAGTAAATGCAGCTTACATAAACGTAAATTGTATTGCCGTTTCTGTTCCCTTCGGCGTTCTCGTATTGACATTGCTGTGCAGGATTACTCAGCGAGGTCTTCCCGTAGCATAATGACAGCAGGGCGGTTAGGACTCCTTGAAATATGTAAGTGTAAAGGCGTAACTTCCTGTGTTGTATGCTGTGATATGGCAAAATGCAATTTTGTTACAAATGTATTGCATAGACGTATATTATAAACATGTGGTTACACATGTGATTTTATGTCTTTTATACAGTCCAACCTCGGTAACTTCACGTCGTGGGAGACAGAAAATCTCTGTATAATAACCGGAGTTCGAAATATCGGGAGTTTGTGCGGTAAAGTAGACTTTTGTGCCCGTTTTGGGAGCGCAGTGTCAATAATTACTAGATGACGGATTTTTAGGTATTAAAAAGCGCCTTTTAGGAGCCAAAAATAGCCGGGCAAAACAATGTTTTAGGCCTCCAACGTCGTAAATATAGGCAACATAAATTTTTACATAAATGCAAATAATTTCAAACGAAGCCGTTCGCGATTTATATCTACGACAGAAAAACCAAAAACAATATAGTTTATGGTGGCCCAAAGGCGCCATGAACATATATATTCAATTGTCCCGCAAAGCGTCTGGAATAATGACGATCTATTGACCTAATTCAACAAGCGCGCTGGTAACATTCTTGTTCAATGGCCACTGTCGCTTGCTCTAGCATCGCGTAAAGTAAAATGGGTATGAAAGAGAAAATTGAAAGTTAGGAATACTGATAAAAAAACGTTACTTTATGTCTGCCTGATGCAATAAACAGTGACACAACAAAAACAGATACAAATAATAAATGCTGCACATACGACGATTCACTAAGACATTAAGATGTTCCTATATGATGACGGTTAGGTAAAACTCTGGAAAACTGGTAAAACTCCGGACGTCCGAACTGCCAACTACACTTCTACACGTTTGAAGAGCAGTTTTCAGAAGATATTTAGCAGCTCAACATATTTTGGAGCAAAAAGCAAACCTTAAAGCCCGACGGCAGTGTGAACTTTTAGGCGTAACAAAATGCAGCTGCGCAGTGATGTTTCGCTGTTCGCTCTCCAATGTTAGAGTGATCTGCTAACGAAGGTGTGTTGGATACTTAACCATTGTGTTGAAAATAGAATTGGATGTGAGTATGACTGTAGAAACGAGGAGTTGACTGAACATGTTTGAAGAAATGTATTTGGAGAACACGCGGAACGTAGTCCAAGAATCCTTGTGAAAATTGCAGAAACAAGAGCGAACTACCACCATCTCCAGAATTATGGATTCAAGATAGTGCCTCTTGTCACTGAGAATGAGCGCCCCATTTCAGTGCTGTTGTTTTCCGGGAGATGGTAGAACTATAGGGCTAGGTTTACCCCCATAGAGTTCAGAACAGTCAGTGTTGCCCGGTGACACGAATAGCGATCTCAAACTGAACTCGAAAGCGAAACTTGAAGCTACATAGTGTTCATACAGGCACATATCTTGGAATTAAGCATTTATAGCCACTTCTAGGCATTTAGGCACAAACGCCGAAACAGGCCTTTATTTATAGGCACTTTAAAACACCATAAAAACCCTTCTTAACCCCTGATTTATGCTTATATATAAAAGTGTGGCGATAGGAGCGCAAGGAACAAAATAGGCATTCCCTAAAATCCGGTCTCTAGTAATTACGTACTGGGTAAGTAAGGCATCAGGTGGCAACCCAGAGAAGCAGGCTCAAACACTGGGCCACCAGTCTTGGTGCGCAGGTAACCCTGACAACAAAAAGCCTCGTACCCTAAAACTAGCAATAATAGCACTAGAGGCGCCTATAAACATCGTCATGGTGGCTAGTGCGCATCGATAATCGCCATTCGGTATGGAGTTTCACGAAGAGTTGTCTGCGAATACAGGCTTGTTCTAATTAATTGTGGCCTACCTTTCCGGTTCAGATTAAGGAGAGTTTTTTTTACCATGATTACACGTCCCTTTGGTGGGACTAAAGGGCTGGTTATAATTATTTGTTGGTTAGAACTATGCGACCTCGAATTAAAGAGGTTCGACTGTATATATATACTATATTGACGTCACTACCGTATCGCAGGGTAGGTCACTGCAGCATCTAATGCAATGAATGAGTGCTTCCGATTGTGAACCAGTGCCTTATCATCCACGATGTTGATGTGAGACGTGTTTTGCGCTTATTCTTTATTGATGTGACCATTGTTAAACATGCTGTAGGAGTGATTCCAGCCGAGATATACACTTTTCGCCTCAATGCGCTTCGTGTCAGAGCGGCCTGCCCGGTTGGTGACTGCTGCACCGGTGGGCGAGGCAGCGGCGCAAGTGTAAAGATTGACTTTAGTGCCCGGGACCGCAGCGGCAGGAAATGGTGCCCTACTGCGCTGGCCCGGCGCGTGCTCAATTCGCGTGCATTTGCTTTTTTCTCCGCTGTACTATCGTTCGTTTTCCTCAGTTCGGCACTCACGTGATAGGGGTTTTCTGTCCACGGACGCGAAAGACCTGGGGACCCCAGCCATATACAGCTTCACAGCAAAAATTCTGCACAAAGTTACAGCAACGTGTTCCGGTAGCCCAAGATCGGCCATAGCAGCTGCAACGGCCTTGGAAACCTATTCGTATACGTTTTAATACTCTGGGGAGATCCGTTGCGAACGTAGAGGACGGTTAAAAATACCCGTCGAAACGCCGGAACGCCGGCAAGCACGGGTTGCTGTTAAGCAGTGACGCTGTTAACTGGGCCCTCCCGCGAAAGTTGTTGTGGGTGTCGCCGTAAAATGACCCCATGTATCCTCTACACAGCGTATAAATAAACTGTAAAGAAAATGACATTGGGCCGCACGATTGGCTACAGCCCAATTGATTATGATCACCCTAAGATCTTTGTCACACAAATAACACTGCGGCTGGAACAAACTTTTGTAACATAAATTGTTTTGTAGCAAGGATAAGGGAATTTGAACAATGACACAATTAAAGGAATGTCGGGTGCCCGAGAAATTCATATGTCGTCGTTTTGGCTGCACCACACAGGGGTATCCTGCGGTAACACCTGATGCTTGCGAAGCTTGTTTGCGAAGCTTGCCTGGGTGAACTTTCGTACGTTTTTTTTTTTCTCGTGTCATTTTTACTCCGCCACTTCTCTGAATCCCATAATGACGCGGAAAACAACTTTGAAATGGATTACTTGCAAAGAGCGGAAGGAATGGGAAAGCTTGACTCGGTAACTGTCTCTGACGGAGCACAAAAGCTCGCAAACAACAATGCCTTCGGTCGATATAATAATATGCGTAGAGGGTACTTCATTCTTGCTTTTTATGATCTCCTAAATTCGGTTGTAAAAGTTTGACTCTATTTTAAATATTGAAAAACGAGGCAAAACAGGGTTTTGGTTGCCGTCTTTACGAAATTTAGATTTAATTTTGTTTGCAAACAATAAATATCTCGGGCCATCTCCACTAACGGGAGACCTGGGGAGGGGCGAAGCATGCATTGTATGAGTGTATTCGAAAATTGTAAGTCTCTCTCTAGCCACACGGAGCGCGCTGATTGGATGCCGGAGATGTGCCGATGAGAGGAGAAATCGCGCGCATGCTGAGGCGATGGCGCCCTCTCTGGCATGGAACCGGATTTAAGCCGTTCGCATGCTCCATCTGCCCCAGTTTGTGGTAGTGGCAGGGGTCAACGCAAGCGCAGTGCAATGCCCGCGCCTTGCCCTGGGTGCTCGTCCTCTGAAAAGAAAATTTATTATAAAACCCCATATCAGCTCGCAGTGACTAGTGGTAATAGCAGTAATAGTGCAGCCCTAAGCACAGAAAAAACCCAATCAGTTTCCAAGTACTCCGAGCAGTCAACATTTTGCACAACAAATGTCTGTGTTAGTGGAACAAGCTCTCACCTGAGATCAACGAGGCCCCAGCACCAGGAAAGTATGCCTTGTCTGGCTTCGGCGGACTACCCGACCCGATCAGGCGTGGCGTCAAGAGCCGGTGGGTATTTGAGTGTAACACAAATGATAGCCCGTCTACAAACAGCTTCTGCTTGTGATTGACGATTGCTGAAGCGGACAGCAAGCGTTCCACAAATCTTTAAATCATGTTAGTTTATTTTGAACCGGTTTTATCCATTATACACTTCTAGTACGCCTTACGTTGTAGCGCGAGGCGTTGGAAAACGAGTGTCCCGTTATTTTATTAGTACTGTGACTACATGAGACGCTGACGACGACGACAGGAGACGCTGACAGCCCGATCCCCTAAGGGGCTTCTCCTCTAATACACCGTGATAATATTACCTTCTTGGGCACAGTTAAAAAAAAGATGGCCACCTATCTGCTCATTTCGCTGCAAATGCCATCGAAAGACGATAGTCTTCTCCCGCCATTGCCATGTAAATTCATCTTGTCTCTCCCTCGCCCACCTCTCATGCTTTTCGCCTTCTTTAGATAATCCCACGATAAACACGGAGGGTGTCTGCTACAGTCAATTGCATTTTCCCGCGTTTCATTGCTCGCACCATCTACTGGTACCTTTTGTTATGGTTGAACTTGGAACACTGCCATGAGGTCCAGACTTGCGGGGGATCTTTTTGTATTTTGGGGGTCAAAATATTTTTATGTGTTATGCGATAACTTTTTATGTGTTACATAAGGGAGTGCCGGTTACCACGTTTGTAGCGAAGCAAGTTCGGCCTGGTCCGCAAAACCGGCGGGTGTGAAGCGAGCAATATCACTGTCAGAATTTCCGAAATACGACAAAAAATCTGCACCCTATGACGATTTCTTGGTTCAGCTTGACCACAAGGCACTAAAATGACCAGTATATAGCTGCCATGTTGGTGCACTTCGTGCAAGATGAAAGGCTGCGAACTTATCTGCTGCCCTTATCAAGATTAGCGCTGGCAAAGCATAGAGCAGTGCATCAGAAAGGGCGGTGGTGACGTCATGTCCAAGCCATGTATGGATGCATCCAACGTTAAAATATGGGTGAATAACGGCGTGCCATTTGCCTCAAAAATTGGACTGCGCTGTGGCATCGCTCTTTGGAAGCATGACGCTCTGCATTACGCCCTCCCACAGCACCGATAACATTTTTGCGTTAAATTGCATGCGCGTCACTTTGCTGTGATCTCCGAATATGCGTTGTTGACGCCATGAATCGGTCACTTGTGGGCATTGTGGTCAAGCTGAACCATGGAATTGCCGGTAGACACACCTGACAATATTTCTTAACGACTTAGTTTCGTATGGGGAATTCTTCGTAGTGATGCTGAGTATAAAATTTGTTGAGTGCTTCGATGCGCGTCTTATAATTCTAAGGCCAGTGGTTTCAGCTTCACAGGGATATTTTTGCGGTGGCAGTTTGATAACCATTTTCAGCGGGTTACGCACCTATTTCTTGCAATTCTTTTCGTTGTTGCCTGTATTTCAATTCGGTGGTGTCCGACTTAAACCTCAGTAGCAAGGCTGCGCTGTACTGAGCGTCACTCTTTGAATTACTGGAGCAGCCACTTCATAGCGTAGTAACCACGCCATATCAGGTAGCAGGGAAGTTAGTAGCACAATCTGTTCATGTTCATCGTCATGTCTGATTTTTCTCACCTGTCGCGGTATTCCAAAATTTGTCGGCTAACATTCTTAGCAATGAATAAAGAAGACCAATAATGTTTTTTTATGGCGAAGCTAGGACCCTGGTGACAGCGCCTAGACACTACTAAAAAATTCCGATTGACGCATAAGGTTGAGTGCTCGTGCGGAGGAGAAAGCCTTACATCTTATTTCTAGTTACGCGATAGTCTCTCATGGTAGGTCTATCGTGCTTCTGTTGCCTTCTTTCACTACAATGAATATATATACGGCGTGTAATCGTGTCGTAACGGTTCTGGTGGTGTCGACCGGGAGGTGGTTTTAGTGCAGCGTGCGCCTGTACTATTTCTGCTGGCTTTCGAGCCTGTGGATGTATAGAGCCATTTTCGCATCGAAGACGACAGTTGAAAAGTCGTGCAAAAGCCGTAATCATGAAACGTTCCGCTTAATAAGACTGCTTGTCCAGCCGCGAAGGCGCGCCTGCTTGGGGCGGCAAATAAGCGGCGCACGTAAGCGGGATACACGCGCATTTCGCGAGGCTGCACTCAAGACCTGTGACGAGAAGTGCCAAAAAGCAGTTTCGAACAGAAAAGAATGAGCCTAGATGAGCACGATAGTGCGTGAGCGTGCTTCAGGCAAGGCTAATTAAGTAAAGTGGCCGACGTCGACGTAGGCGGCCGACGGTGGGCAGACGGCGAAAGAAAGACGATCCCCCACGCCTGAAGTGCATAAAACGGGCGTCAAATAATAGAAATACTTCCTTCTTGACGCATTAGGGAGGCGATGACGCGTAAAAGCGGCAGAATTACGGTGGGTATCGACGATGAGAAAGCGCGGGAAAAGCGCAGAAAACGCGCTGTAGAATCTGTGCAGACTGTCCAGAGTGTGCAGCGAAACTCTGAGCTATCTGCTGTACGTGTTGAAGTGATATTTGACCTGACTTTGCTTGCCGTCAATTCCCAGCGTTTCTACTGCATCACTACGTTATGGAGGCCTGTAGTGGTAGCTTGAAAAGGACGCTTCTCTTAGCGGTAAACACATACTATCTCGGCATTGTCGATAAGCAGAGGTACAAGAAAGGCGGCCGCAAGGATTCCCTAAATGAACGCAAGGATTTCCTTTTTGTTTCGACTCGACATACATTGAAGGACACTTGCATATGGTTCGCACCCCCTTTGCGACGTTTGACGAGATCTCTCTTAGATTTTTTGCATACGTTTATCGCATGGAGTTTTGTTTACAGCATATTAAAGTTGCGCGTGCGTTCTTCCCTGCTCCACACATTCCTTCGGTGCCCACTTTATAGCCTTTCAAGGTGTTTGCTTAGTCCCATTATTAAATACTAATTTTTGCAGTTTTATCCATAGACATTTCAAGTCGATTCGATGTGTATTGGTAAATTCAGAAGAGCATCGATACTTGTCCTAAGCCGTTTGCAGAGTTGTGAATCACGCAGTGCAACAAGGATGGTTTTTTTTTCTACTATAGAGAGCAAATAGCTTCGTGATCGTCCGCGCATTTTACTCCTGAGATCGTACCCCTCAAAAGGCGTGTGAACCGTACGATACACCCAACGAAGTTCTTGAAAGGTACGCACAGTGGTGCAGCAGATACCCCGGCCTTATTTTCCGTAAATCTCCTTCAACATGAAAATTACCCGAACATTAAAAAAAATATATCTAAAATAATTTCGATTCACAAATTGGCGGGTAAATCCAACTGAATCAAATTTTAGACCAATATCGTTAACGAGTATGGCATGCAAACTTCTCGACCATATCATTCTAAATTATTTAGCTGTTTTTTTAATGAAGGAATTTTGTCCCCCACCCAGCACGATTTTCGTCAGCGTTTATCGCCCATAACTCAGTTAACTGAAGTAATACACGATCTCGCACTAGATATTAATAACCAGAATCAACCGGACGTAATCCTACTTGATCTGTCTAAAGAAGTTGACGGTGACTCTCACGAAGGCTAATAAACAAACTAAAAAAAACGTAGTCGGAGACAGAGAAGTTGTTGCTTGGGTTCGTGATTTTTTTATTAATAGGTCCCAGTTTGTTATTTTCGAACATATTGCATCGGATGCAGTAGCAGTTACATCAGGGGTGTCTCAAGGCTGCGTTCTCGGGCCGCTGTTAGTTGGCGTGTATGTAAATGATATAGCTACCAATATAAAGTGTAAATTAAAGTTATTGGTGGATAACCGCATCATTTGTAGAGAAATTAAAAATGAACAAGATCACTGTACTTCCTTAAAAAATTATTAATTACTATTTCACAATGGTGCTCAGACTGGCAAATGACAATCACCGTAAAAAAATCACCATGCATGACAATAACGAGGAAAAAAGAACCTTAAAACTTCTGCTACACCATAAATGGCACAGCTTTGACCATAGTGCAGAAACATAAGTATCTCGGTTTAACATTAACGTCAGACCTAAATACAGATCGCATTACTTCTTGTGCTATGCGAAAATTGTTTTTTCTCCGAAGATCACTTCAATTGGCACCCTTGTCAACAAAACTCCGAGGGTACAAAACATTTCTAACGCGGATCCTTCAATATGGCAATACTGTGTAATGTCCACCTACCCACACTAACATTAAGAAAATAGAAAGAGTACAAAGGAAGGCCACACGATTCATCCACAATAAATTTAAACGTGAACACTTTCACACTAGCCTTCTAGATATTTCTGGACTTCTTACGCTAGAAGCACGAGCGAAACAGGCACACTTAAAATTTCTTTATAAATCCCTGCATAATTATTAGGAAATTGATATTTCAAAGTACATTTTTTACGCCTAAACAAGAGCTACCGGGCACAAACATACAAACACCTTAGTAGAGTAGAAATGTAATAATGCGTTTAGGTACACTTTTTTCCGATTGCCATGCATGAACGGAATATGTCAGGCCCTCTCACAAGTAACTCTAAGTCAGTATCTGCTTTCGAATAAAAAATTGAAAAAATCTCCTAGCTTGTTTGAATATTCAGCGCTATTATGTCATCCCGCAAACCACCATGTATACGCACTCTGTGCATGTGTTGTGTATGTAGTGTAGAATGTTTAAATTTATTTATTATGATAAATAAATATCATAAATCTTCATTATAAATCTATTTATCATGAAGATTAGCATGCACCTGTACAAGGAGTATATATTATGTAGTGTAAATTGCTTTTATGTAAAGTGCAAAGTCGCTGTCACTAATTTTTATTTACTGCTTGATAGTTGACGCGATGAGCATTTTTTGTATCTGTACATTGCGCCCACCTGCTATGGTCTCACCAAAGACTGGCAGTGTTGCAAATAAAATTAAAATAAACATTATCGACGCCCTCCCTACTTGTGGTAGCAATTCGAGGAAAGAAATGCGCGCCAATGTTGAAATTGTAGGTTGCTGCTGGTCACCCGCAGACGAAATATCAACACCTTGGCTGCGTGGAGGCGATATGAAGCATATGCTTTGTGCTTCCAGGCACAGGTATCGCTGCGGCTATGCAAGTATTTTTCATGAGCGCAAAAGGAAAGCTGAAATGCTGAAAGAATAGGTTTTTGATAATTGCCCTGGGTAATTTTTTACTTTTATACACATCACAGTAAACAAAATTAAGAATCAATTTTCGAACCCGTTATAATTTGTTGGCAGGGCAATGGTGTCCTCTGTATTAACCCGATTAATTTATAGATGAATGAAACATTAATTTCTTCACAAAGGGGGCAAGGGATGGTTTCAATCACGGATTTCAATCACGGAGCAAGAACAATATAGGAGGGGAAACGAGGCTGCCTAACGCGGCCATATAATGTCACAAGCGCTCGTCATACGTTAAGCTAGCGGCATCTGCCGCGGATGAAGAAACTGCGGGGCTGCCGCTTTCGGCATTGCACAGCACAGCAGCACAGCCACGGAAACAACTGCGGCCGCTATCATTTCGTCCATCAGGTGCCGCTACCCTCTCGTTCATCGTCGCAGCGACGAAGCTTTGCAGTCCGCCTTGGTTTTCGTTGTGACGTTATCGGGTCGCTCGCCCGCACTTATCGCGATGGGCCGTTTCGCCTCCTCTATATTCTCGCTTCGTGGTTTCAATGCACTTCTGTATAGAGGTGAAGCCGACTTTATAGAGAGTCGTTGGCAAGAGAGCGGCTGAAATAAATGTTTCTACATAAGTAGATGAATATCAACATTTTTGCAAGGATTTTTTTGTAGAGTGTTAGGAATATAAAAATTCAGGTAGAATTCCCTTTTGCTGCGCGTGAAAGGTAGCTCCATACCGAAGTCGCCTAAGTTCGTGGTCGGCGCTATTCTCCTGCGGCGTCTCCACACACGCTCTACATAGGACGTTAAAGCAATCATGAAAGCAAGATTAACCGTGACCTTTCTTTTTATGAAGGACATACCTTCTAGCAACTCGCTATACGCTATGCAGGACCCACAGGACTTTTTTTTTGCCAAAAAAGACACTAATGGTTGAAAATCCTTCATGTTTATCTCAACGTCAGCAGTGACGTAATGTGGGTAAACAGATTTATCAATGCGCTAACAACATCGTAGCATTCCAAGAGGTACACAATGAAACAAGACTTGGGGCACCTCAAAATCTCACAAACCTAATTTTTAGCGGTAGCGTTAGTCGGCGGCTGCCCATCGCATAACTGTGCCCCTGTGACGTCTTAAGGGCTAGAAAGAAAGTACCGGGTAAACGGCAACTTCATTTATTTTCCTGATCATCTAACCCAGTTGTTTAAAACTCCCATTAAGATCGATATTATTGCTATTGGGAAAATGTCATCCTTTGAATGAACCAAACTTGTATTTTTTTGGTCCCGGTCCGTTTGAACTACAAAGCTAATTTTTTCGCACTTAGTTTTTATTAACCTTTCCGAACCGGTTCGCTAAACGGTTCAGGCTTGCGAACTGGTTCGCGAACCGGTTCGATGTATACTTTATTCGAACCAGAACTGAACTGGAACGACATTATTGCACCTGAATCCGAACCATAACCGAACCGGCATTTTTTCCGGTTCGACACAATGGTTTGTACAAATCGAACCCTCACTGGCTTGTTGTGTCAAGCACAAACATGCTTTAGGAGATTTATACCACTTGTGGAAGCTTGCTGCTTTCAATTTATGGTTATTATCGTTAACAATTCCCCTTAAGCGTTTGCGAGAAGGATTGAGAGCGAGATGCTTCGCCGTTCAGTGGCAAAGCTGGGGCCCCTCCACAGTGTAAAGTCTTCGAAACGGCAGGGATTCGACAATGCAAGTTGTTTCATGACTCTGATTGTTCCCAAAATCATTCATGAGCTGGTGCAGGTCGTCAATTTCAAGAAACGCTAACTTGAAAATTCGACTAATAGGTTTCGATTAGGCCAGGTTCGCATTTGGGTTCACAGTTGAACATTAATTGTGCCAGAACAGGGACAGTGGGATAACTTTTTTTTTATCTGGTGTCTTAAAGGAGGGCCAAGAAGCCAGTCCTCGGGACCGCGGGCCGTTCGAACTTATCGCCTGTATATGCCGTTCGCATATGTTGGCGCTTGTATATGTCATTCGTGTCTACTTTGGTCTTCGTCTTTTTAGCGACGCATTCTACTGCAGAACTTATCGTCGATGGGTGCGAACGTGGAGTGGTTCCGATAAGTTGTCGGATGTACGTTCTAAAGCCCGTACTTCGACCATCAATTTCTTTTGCCACCGTGCCCCCTGAAATCGAATATTATTGAATAAATCTGAATTGGGATTTTCCCGGCGAAGGTTTCTCGGATTTTTCGGGTTTATCCAGTAAGACGTTGCCCTACATACAACAAATTTCCGGTGGCACGGTATCTTAGCGCTGAAAAATTTTGTATCGCTCATCACAAGTTGTAAAGCAGAGCTTGTCAAAATTCTCCAGGTAGAGAACTGCAATTTAGGAGCTGGAATTCGAGCGAGATTGGTGTTAGAAATATTTTGGGGATATCATCCTTAATTAGTGCTTTGTAGCACCGCTGCTTTGTAAGAGTAATAAGACTTGCAGTACGGCTGCTTGGTTCACTCTTAAATAAAGTTAGCGCGTAGAAATACGCCACACAAGGTGACAGATAGGCAGGACTGGCGCTGCCGCCGTCAGCCCTCTCTGTCTGTCAGGGAATTGAAAAACCGACTTTCAAACGGTGGGCCAATAACGGAAAACTGTCCATTAGTCTCACTCTTGTTTCCTTTCCCGCCTTCTTGCCTCGCATTTTCGTGTGCGTTTTTAGGGTTGTTCTTAAAACGCTTAGTTTATTTGCGCTCCCAGCGATTTGTCAGGTGTTACTCCGCGTAATTTAAGTAAAAAAAAAGCACACAAGGCAGGTATGGAGTGGCGGTTCTGTACATAATGTCGATTGCCCAACAAGGGAAGCGTCTGTTGTCACCAAGAAAACAATATGAAAGCTATGTACAAGATTCAGAATTTCATGCAAAAAGCAACTTAAACTGCATTGAGTGCTCTTTTAGCTTCTGTGCTTTTAGAAATTACAAAAACAACTGTAGTCCGCGCCTATCCCACTGCATCATTGTCGCCAAGGTCTTCGAAAAGGCAGGTCATTAAAAATGTCCTTCGATCAGCTGAAATCTTTATGGCCCATGAAAGGACGGACTATAAAAGAAGGTTCTGTGAGCAACCTCAAGGACTATGACCAGACCAGGGTGCTACTCGCAACATGGTATTTCGCAAACGGCATGCATGTTTATAACAGCCGTAAACACAACAAATCGCAGTTATCTCGCAAAGGCCCAGATGACAATATCTAAAACGATGCCCAATCTTTGGTCTATATTGATAAACAGAGCTCACTCACGCACATTGTTCTCTTTCGTTTAATAACGAGAGCTTCCGTATCTTCACACGCCGTGACATCCACGCTTCTAATCATCGGCGGTAATATTGTGCAAGATGCCCTCATTTGACGACAAAAGCTGTCCGACACACGGGAGCTGACCAAAATAAGCGCACTTCGCATAAAACAACACAAAAATCCCACAAAGCTCTTTTCACTACACAGTGTTAGACATGCATAAAAGCAAAACGTTTGACCCAGAAGGCAGACTTAGATGAGGCATCTTTTGCAACGGGTGCAGTTGTGGGTTCTTTTCTCGTCTTTTTTTTTTTTTTTCGAATGAGAGGCTGTTTCTGAGCGGAAAAGCAAAACCCTCGCTTTAGTCGCTGTCCGCCAACGGACGTTACGGTGCCGACAGTATGGTGCTTGTGAAGTGTTTTGTGACGGTCATTCGTGCGCTTAACAGTTGTTTACTGCTTCTTTCTTTACTTTTTTGCTCACAGTGTGACGCAAATACGTCTAATAAAATAGTTCGAGTTAGTTCGACTCAGTGAATACGTTCACTTGTAAGGTTTCTAGAACTTGTGTGCTACTGTCATAAAATAAATCTTGTTGTTCTTGTGCAGAAAGTGTTCGTGTAAATTTGTTTACGCAGTGCCCCCTCTCTTTCAATAAATGTAGATATTACAGTAGAAAATTACCAAAGAAATGAAAAAAAATATGAGTAAAGGTGAACAGAGCCCGGCATTTACGCTAACAATGACGTTAATGAGAGCTATTCACAATTTCTGTCAATTTTTTTCCGTCATTATGACGACTGCTTTCTATATGTCCATGCGAAAGAAAAAAAGAAAATACGGAAGCCCTGGATTGGCCCTGAGCATGTAAAAATGATTAACAAGAAAAATCAGCTGTTCAAAAAGTCCATGCGAAAGAAAAAAAGAAAATACGGAAGCCCTGGATTGGCCCTGAGCATGTAAAAATGATTAAGAAGAAAAATCAGCTCTTCAAAAAATTTATAAGAACGCGGGATCCTTGCAAGTTAGCGAAATTGAAGAAGTACAGAAACAAGCTAAATGTTGAATTAAAAAAAAAGCAAAGTCATCCTATTTTTATTACCGTCTCTCAGATGCCTCCAGACAGAATCCTCATCAGGTATGGAAAATTATAAATGGTACGTTAAACCGTAAAATTCCGAAACCTACAGTATCTGAGATAACTGTGCAAAAGAGGAAAATTTCAGGGGTAGCTGTGGCAGAGCATTTTTAATGATCATTTTATTAATATCGTGCAGCCAACGGAACACCGGGCAGGGGCCACAGCAGAATATCAAAACTCTGATACTATATTTCTGGCGCCAACAGATGAAAGCGAAATCTGTCGAACGTTCATTAGTTTAAGAAACAGTAAAGCAAAAGATATTCACGGCATTCAACTTCAACCAATTAAGTACGTGATAGACATCATAGCACCGTGTCTAGCATACATATATAATCTTGTTCTGGAATCTGGTCAGTTTTCGCACTTTATGAAGATAGCCAGAGTGTCTGTTATATTCAAGAACGGTGATAAGAATGTCGCAAACAACTACATGCCCATATCCATACTCCCAATATTCTCTAAAGGATTAGAAAAAGTTATATTTTCCCGCATTACCACTTTTTTCCTGAAGCACGATATAATTACAAACTGCCAGCATGGTTTTCAATGAGGCAAATCAACAGAAATGGCACTACTGGCACAAAAAGAACTTATAATTAAAAATATTGAGGATAGGAAGCTTACACTCGGTATATTTATAGATTATAGCAAATCTTTCGACTACCTGAACTATGGTATTCTGCTGACAAAGTTACAACGCTATGGCGTGCGCCGTATAGCGCATTCTCTTCTTCAGTCAAACCTTTCCGAACGGAAACAGTGCGTTAAAGTTGGAGGCTTTATTTCTTCCCATAAAACTATACATCATGGAGTACCTCAAACAGCGTATTACGGCCGCTGCTGTTTAATATCTACGTTAATGATATTGTTAAAACCAAAAACGACGTCACGTTCTTTCTCTATGCAGACGACACCAGTTTGTTTATTTCAGGCCAAAACAGAAACGAAATTGCGGAAAAGACTCAGGAGGCCCTGTCGATCATATACCACTGGTCAGATTTCAACAGCTTAAAAATTAACGCCAGTAAAACAAAAGCCATCTAATTTGGAGCTAAAAACAAGGGCACAACAATGCATCAAATGATAACTTTAGGCAGCGTACCTATAGAGATAGTGAATAAGCACAAAATCCTGGGAGTAACATATTCCTCTGATTTGACACGGACGGGTCACATAGAAGCCTTGACTAGATCACTGTCGTCAGCGGCTGGTGCACTAGCGCGATGTAGACATTATTTTCCGGTGAAAGCTAAAATTCAGATTTACCATGCCCTGTTCGCTGCCCATTTACATTACTGTACTCTGATATGGGGCACCACTGCCATTGGAAATATTGAAAGACTCTTTCTTTTACAAAAAGGACCCTGCGCTACATCGCCAATGTAACCTACTCGCACTACTCAGTCTTTCTTCTCTCATTATAAAATCACGTCTGTCAAGAACATTCATGAAGTTCGTTTATTGTATTCGTTTTTCTTTTCAAATGAAAGGTACCGAGCTTTTTTGGAACGCATGGGCCATTTAAAAATGCAACAGAGTGATTCGCGCACTCGAGGTTGTGACAGGTGGCTAGTTCCGCTTCGACGAACTGACTATCTTCTACAGTCTTTAAGATGTACTGTCCCTTCCCTGCTAAACAAATGGAATATTGTAAACACAAATTTAAGTGGCTACAACCGAAAAGAAATGAGGAAAATGTTTTTAAAAAGTTGTTAGCACACACCGTTCTTTTTTATATATGTTGATCAAAACTGTCGTTTGTTTTCTCTTTTTCTTTTCCTTCTTTTATTGCTTTTTGCCTTTTCGTGTCTATGGAGTCTTTGAATAGAAATATTTCGATTTTTACGAAATTTTTTATTTTTCTTGCTCCTGTGTCACTGCAATCGCTATGCTTCATTGTTCATCTGCGCATGGCAGTGTATATTGTTCCTAGCCTACTCTTGAATTCGAACAACTCTGTATAATGGAGACAAAAAGGGAAACAGAACACTGCAACTGTCTACGTTGCGGGTGCGGGCCCTCAGGCACCTTTAAAGTGGTCTTTACGGCCACTTCTCGTCTGGGGGACCCCCAACTTCTTGTTGGAAATTAAGGTTGAATTAAATTGAATTGAATTTCTAGGAGGGAAGTTCGTGGCCCTTTCGTTAACGCATAAGAATCAGAATGACTTCATCTTCAAATGCTATGATACGTGCTCCACACCCGTAAAGGCGTCCTATAAGTATGGCTCGTGTTCAGTTAGGGAAATTCTCGATTATCGGGTGGAGGAGAATAGTGAAAAGCCCGTGTGTTGAGATTTCGGTGTACGTTAAAAGTCCCGAGGTGCTAGAAATTGATCCAGAGCCCCCCTATACGGCGCGCTTCATCGTCCAGGTGTAACTTCCACGCGTTCAACCCCCAGGATTTGAATTGTTTTGAAATTCTTGAAGCAGATCGAATAACTATACCATAAGAAAACGTATTGTAATTCTTGAATAAAATCGAATAACTATACCATAAGAAAACATAAACTTACTTCCAAACTTATTGAAGATGACCGCAACAGCCAACAAGCGATGGCCTTACACTCACGTTACAGCCCCTACCATCCCATATCGGGGCAACCATGTATCCCAAAACTTATGCTTCCCAACATCAACCAAGGACGTCGCAACGCTCGCGTTCGCCACTTACAGAAGAAATACGCTTCGGCCAGCGACACCCGCCACACAGACGTGGACCTCTACCCTTTCCACACAACCATAGCGGTAATCGACTACAACAGCGCCATCTAAACCGGAGCCACGTCCTGACACTTATCTGCAGTTTCAGCGGAAGTTGCGGCAGCCGCCATCTCAGCGCACACAGCAACCTCCGACTATCCCCCTGACTGTCAACAAGCCTGTTAAGATATCTCCTCAGAAGAATTCTACTACCTGCCATCAAGCTTCTACAAGCTCTACAATTTCCTCGTACAATCCCCAATCGCCTGGGCCCTAGGTAAGGCCTCCCTCCCTGGGAACGAAGCGGCCCACTCTGCGGCCACCACGACAGACACGTTGCAGCCATTACCATCCACCTACTCCGAAATCGCACCCACTACCGGCACACCCGCCAAGAATATCTTCCTCCACACCCCACACTCAACAATGAAGAATCCCACATCTAAACAATCGCATACAACAGAGCCGTCATGTTAACCCCCCCCTCCCACCCCCTGTTTCTCACCTACAACTGCCTTGACTGCAGTACCTCATCCACCACCCCTCACGCCATGTCCTTTCCACATCTTCGCTCGTTACACCCCTCACCTGATCCCGAACAGTGCGACTGCGCGCTGACCAGCTCGGACCCACAGAACCAGAACCCTCAGGCCCCCCGAGCAGCAAAAGCATGCGGCCTCCTTGACTAAGAGGCCGCCCACCCTGCTGGTCTTAACCTAGAACAAAAAAAAAAAAAAAAAACATTTATTTCTGCTCTTTGTCTTCTCCTTCGTCGAGTGTTGAATGGAATGACGAATCTGTATATTTGGGGACGTGAAATGTCCTTTATAAGTGTAGGGGCTCTTCAAGCGTAATCAACAAGAAGAGGAAATAAATGATATGACTTATGATTCGACACTGTGTTTTGGGGCCTATGCGCTAGCCGGTGCATGTAATCAGTCGATGGAAACCCGAATATTGGTAGCGTGCCCGAATATTCCGCCAAAAACCGATTATTTGAAAGTACAGTGTGTCTCTGAATGACAGTCATGGTAAATTTACTTTCAGTCACAATCAATTTACCATTGAAACAGTCTTAGTATGTAAGTTACTAAAAATAACAAAAAGATTGCTAGTTCTGTGGTGTTAGCACTCCATTCAGGACCCATCGATCATCTTCCGCGTTAAGATACCAACGTAAGCCTTATTAGAAACCGTACAGTGCTTGTTATTGCTCTAGATTCGCGACATTAACTTTGAGGTTGAAACCGGATGTTCCTTTGGCCGTGCAAGCAGCAGAGCCGCTCTGAGTGCACGCGTCAGATGGAAAGGCCGTCGCAAAACACATTCGCTGGAGAATCAAGCGGAGTACCACGGACTATGGCTGAATCCAATTAGGGCTCCAGCACTGATGCGGTCGCTTCCTTCTCGGCCCAATTCAAAACCTTCGTCATACTGCCGCCAAAAATGCAGGTGGTCAAAAAAAGTGAATACGCGCTGTAGGAGTTAAATAAATCTGACAAGTGGCTTTCACACTGCGCGACGAAAGCGGGGATAGACCACCAGGCTACTTGATTTCATGCCCCTTTATTTAGTTCTTTTTTATGCCTGCGTTGCGTGCACTTCTTACCGTTTTGTAAAAGATGTGGTCGGGCAGGCGGCGCCAGCCTTTTCCCGTTAGACAACGAAGTGCTGCTTTCTATTCTCTTCACTGCCCACGCAGAAAGAAAACGAAAACTAAAACGCTTGACAACAGTATAACTTGGCCTTACCTTTTGGAATTCAGAGCACGGTGGTGCGCTGAAGCATAGCCTGGCGCGGCAAGGCACGCTTTGCTTTGCAAAACAAGCGACGGGGGTGAGTCCGCTGGAGCTTCCGTCATTGACACTTAGTGAGCCTTCAACCTACACGAATTGGTTGGAACTCAGATCTTGCTATTGCAGCGACAACTGTTAGTGGAATGGAGGAAGAAAATAAACTTTATTTTTCTGAGCACCCTTAGTCCAGGGTCCCTTTTTTGTCAGCTGTGGCCAAGGCTTCTTCCACTCTGGACGTAAGGAGATCAGCCTTTTTTCCCGCTGTCCAGCGTCCCACGCAAAGACAATCGCGCCGGGATGCGTATCCATATCCTGCATGGGCCCGCTCCTGCTTGGGGCAAGTTTGAAAGCAGAAACCTGCCTAAAGCAGATGGAAGGCATCTTAATTGAAATAATCTCAGGCAAAACCAACCTAGCACGGATAAACAACCCCAATTAAAAAAAACAATCAAGTACTCATGCTTATCGTATCCAGCCTTCGCTCAGCTAGCTACGGGGCAGTTAAAAACCGACCTAAATGGTAAAAAACCATCCAACTTAAAAACATTCTGCACCCAAACCAACCATCGGTATCCATAGTTATAACCATGGATAAAATCACGCAAACGTCAAAAGATATGCAAGAAAAGGAACCGAAATCGACATACATGGACCAAACAACTGAAAAATACAAGAAAGCTTGAATTGACCTAAAGGGAGGAAAACCACCCGAAATTTTGTTTATATAATGCACAAATGTGCCATAAATGGATATCACGCATAATAAAAAGTAAGCGCATTTAAAATAAGACAAACAATAAAAATAAGAAAAGCGACCCCTGTGTATTTGGATCTGGTTCAAGCTATTCCAACCCAGAAACAGAACCTCGATACTGCGCGACCATCCGGCCCATGTTTGTTTGAACAAAGTATAAGAAGCGCAAGGATGTATGTTCAGACGTGCCTATAGATGGCGCCACACGTCATGGGACCAATGTGAATGCACTGCCGGGCCGGTGAAGCGTGCTCCACCGCAGATTGGGTTATATTACGGAAAAGCCAACTTTAACACGAACACCTTACGCTCTAAAGCAACCCCGTGGTATAGCTTCGCCACAGTACACTCCAGTGAACAGGGTATTTCGCCAATAAGGAAGATTGAGCGAATGTCAGCAACAAGCATACCACTTTACCCAAAGATATGACCTGCGCTGTGGCACTGCACAGTGCAGAATGTCAAACTTTCACTTCGTGATTGCACAGCCAGGACCGAACTTTTGAGTCGATTCTTTTGCTCGACATTGTCATTCGCCAAAATTTCATCGTTGGATGCAGGGATTCGTCAATTCAGTCCATTGCGGCGTAGCTGAACCACAGGATTGCCTTAGAGTGAACAGTCTATCTAAACCGAAAGGGACGTCTATGAGAACGGTTGTACACACGCACGCACGCACGCACGCACACACACAAACACACACACACACACACACACACACACACACACACACACACACACACACACACACACACACACACACACACACACACACACACACACACACACACACACACACACACACACACACACACACACACACACACACGCAAACGCACACGCATGCACGCACAGAAACACGCACACACACGCACGCGCAAACGCACGCGCACACGCACACGCGAACACACACACACGCGCAAACGCACGCGCACACGCACAACGCGCACACGCACACACATAAATGCAGACCCACGCGCGCACGCACGCACTCATGCACGCACACACGCACGCACGCACGCACGCACGAACACAAACACGCACGCACACGCACACACGCACACACACACGCGCGCGCACACACGCACACACGCGCACACGCACGCACGCACGCACCCCCCCACACACACACACGCCCACATGCAAGCACGCACACACACACCCGCCGCGGTGGCTCAGTGGCTAAGGCGTTGCGCTGCTGAGCACGAGGTCGCGGATTCGATTCCCGGCCGCGGCGGCCGCTTTTCTGATGGAGGCAAAAAGCAAAAACGCCCGTGTGTACGAGATTTCGGCGCACGTTAAAGATCCCCAGGTGGCCAAAATTAACCCGGAGCCCTCCACTACGGCGCGCCTCATCGCCTGAGTTGCGTCGGCGCGTTAAACCCAACAATCAATCAACGCACACACACGCACGCACGTGCACGCATGCACGTGCACGCACGTGCACGCACACACGCACATACACACACGCGCTCTCTCTCTCTCTCTCTCTCTCTCTCTCACACGCACACATGTACGCACGCACACGCACACACACGCGCACCCACCCGCGCGCGTACACACCCCACACACACACGCACACGCACGCACACGCACACGCACACGCACACGCACACACACACACACATACACATACACATACACACACACACACACACACACACACACACACCCGCACGCACGCACGCGAAGACTAGGCCGTATTTGTATACAGGTTACTGGGATGGCATACTACTACGACTGCGCATTAAGCCAAACGGGACGGACAACGACAACAACGATATCGCTTGAAGACAGTAACAACGGTTATGAATTCGCTTGAGGCAGTAAAGGTGGGCCTAAGATAAGACAGACTCTCTTTCGGCAAATGCTCGAATAAGCTGAGAAGCTTGAGGCACCCTCCATTTTCCCGCCTAAAAAAATAATGCAAACACGAAATATTCTGTTTGAGCACTTTGGTTGGTCTCAACCTTCTTAATTTAACCCAACAAATCCGGGGGGTGAGATACCCAACTAGGCTTGTAAACAGTTTGAGTGTGAGAGCCGGATAAAGTTCTTGACTATAAAAGGCTTGATTGTATTGAACTAATAGGAGTTCTAAAGGCGGTCCTTCGAAAAGCCTGGTCGTGAAATTGCAGTAATATTTTTTTAGATATAACCACAAGAGTTGCGTGATTGCCTGAATGTTTTGTTTAAAAATATTGGACCTATGGCTACTTAGGAAAACACACCACAGAGAATATGCAATCCAGCATAATCGGATTAGTTGCGTTTCTTTTTTACGACCTTAGGCAATGTTGGAAGGTGGTGAGATAATGTTATTCAGACCCATATTTTTTCTTATATTTTTTTTATTTATGCTATGTCGTACATTACTGCAATTTCACGACCATGAATACGCCAACTAACCCTCGGCCCTCAGTCCCCAGCGGCTGCGAAGCAACCGCTGGGGACTGAGGGCCGAGGGTTAGTTGCTGCGAAGCTGCGAAGCAACGGCGGCAGTCAGACTGCGAAGCAACGGCGGCAGTCAGACCTGTGACGCAGCAGAGGGTGCTAAGAATCACTGGATCCGGACAGGCCACCAATGGAATCTGAACCTGGCAACGTTTAACGTGCGAACCTTATCTAGCGAAGCAAGTCTCGAGGTGTTGTTCGAGGAATTAGAGGGCATTAAATGGGATGTAATAGGGCTTAGCGAGGTTAGGAGGGCAGGCGAAGCCTTTACGGTGCTGAAAAATGGACACGTCTTATGTTACCGTGGTCTAGATGACAGAAGATAACTGGGAGTGGGATTTCTAGTCAATAAAAGCATAGCTGGAAACATAGACGAATACTACAGCATTAACGAAAGGGTAGCAGCTCTTGTAATCAGGCTCAATAAGAGGTACAAGCTCAAGGTGGTGCAGGGCTACGCGCCCACATCCAGCCACGACGACCAAGTAGTGGAACGCTTCTATGAAGATGTGGAATCGGCAATGGCTAAAGTAAAAACGCAGTATACTGTAGTTATGGGGGACTTCAATTCTAAAGTAGGCAAGAATCAGGCTGGAGACAAGGCAGTTGGGAACTATGGTCTGGGCTGTAGAAATAGCAGGGGGGACCTACTAGTTGAGTTTGCAGAACGGAATAACCTACGCATAATGAATACCTTCTTCTGTAAACGGGAGAGTCGGAAGTGGACCTTGAGGAGCCCGAATGGGGAGCACAAAAATGAAATAGACTTCATATTATGCGATAACCCTGGCGTCGTGCAGGATGTGGAAGTGCTCGGAAGGGTAAGGTGTAGTGACCACCGTATGGTAAGATCTCGAATTAGGCTAGAGTTGAGGAGGGACCGCAACAAGCTAGTACGAAAGAAGCCGATAAATGAGCAAACAGTAAGACGTAAAGTAGAAGAATTCAGGATCGCGCTGCAGAACCGATATTCCGCCCTTAACGAGGAAGCCGAGCTTACGACACAAGAAGCCAGCGACAACCTTACACGCATTCTCACGGAGTGTGCAGTAGAAGTCGGGGGCACTATGGCTAGACAGGATACTGGTAAACTTTCACAGGAGACGAAAGATCTAATCAGGAAACGGCAAACCATGAGAATCTCTACCGCAGCTGACAGAATAGAACTAGCAGAGCTCTCGAAGTTAATCAATAAGCGCAAGACAGCTGACATACGGAAGTATAATATGGAGAGGATCGAATACGCTGTAAAGAATGGAGGTAGCCTGAAAGCAGTAAAGAGACTTCTTGGCGTGGGGAAAAATCAGATGTATGCACTTAAGGATAAGCAAGGCAATGTCACCACAAATAGGGATAAAATAGTCACAGTGGCCGAGGAGTTCTATAGGGATCTGTACAGTAGCCGGGACATACAGGATAATGCCGAACGAGACAGTAGTTCAGAGGAGATAGACATCCCACCAGTAACGACCGAAGAAGTAAGGAAGGCTTTGAAAGAAATGAAAGGGTGCAAAGCACCTGGTGAGGATCAGATAACAGCAGACCTCTTGAAGGATGGCGGAGAAATTGTACTTGAAAAACTGGCAAACCTGTATACGCAATGCCTAATGACCGCAATGGTACCGGAATCTTGGAAGAACGCGAACATCATCCTAATCCATAAGAAAGGCGACATGAAGGACTTGAAAAACTACAGGCCGATCAGCTTACTGTCAGTCGTCTACAAGGTATTTACCAAGGTAATCGCTAACCGAATCTCTGCAACCTTAGATTTCAGTCAGCCTAAAGAACAAGCAGGGTTCCGTAAAGGTTATTCAACAATGGACCATATTCACACGATCAATCAGGTGATAGAGAAGTGCGCTGAGTATACTCAACCCCTATATATAGCCTTCATAGATTATGAGAAAGCATTTGACTCGGTCGAAACCCTAGCAGTCATCCAGGCATTACGGAACGAGGGGGTAGATGAGCATTATGTAAGAATACTAGAGGATATCTATAATGGGTCTACAGCTACCATCATCCTCCATAAGGAGAGCAGTAAAATACCTATAAGGAAGGGTGTCAGACAAGGAGACACAATCTCTCCAATGTTATTCACAGCATGCTTACAAGAAGTATTCAGAACGTTGGATTGGGAACAGGCGGGAGTAAGGGTTAATGGAGAATACCTCAGTAACCTCAGATTTGCTGATGACGTTGCCTTGCTAAGTAACTCGGGGGACGAATTGCAAAGCATGCTTTCCGCACTGGGCGAACAGAGTAGAACCGTGGGCCTGAAAATTAATATGCAGAAAACTAAAGTAATGATCAATAACCTCGGGACAGCACAGCAGTTTGAGATAGATGGCGAGGCAGTGGAAGTGGTAAGCGAATATATATACTTAGGCCAAGTTGTGACCCCACATCCCAACCATGAGGCAGAGATAATTAGAAGGATCAGAATGGGGTGGGGTGCATATGGCAGACATTATCAGATAATGAATAGCAGCCTACCATTGTCGTTGAAGAAGAAAGTGTATGACAGCTGCATCTTACCGGTACTCACCTACGGGGCAGAAACTTGGAGGCTCACTAAGAGGGTTCAACTTAAATTGAGAACGACTCAGCGGGCAATGGAGCGGAAAATGATAGGTGTAACATTAAGGGACAAGAAGAGAGCGGAGTGGGTCAGGGAGCAAACTGGTGTTAAAGACATATTAGTAGAAATTAAGAAGAAGAAATGGACTTGGGCAGGGCATGTAATGCGAAGGCAAGATAACCGCTGGTCATTAAGGGTAACAGAGTGGATCCCTAGAGAAGGCAAGCGCTGCAGGGGGCGGCAGAAAGTTAGATGGGCAGATGAGATCAAGAAGTTTGCGGGGATAAATTGGTCACAGTTGCCACAGGACCGAGGTAATTGGAGAATAATGGGAGAGGCCTTTGCCCTGCAGTGAGCGTAGACCGGCTGGTGATGATGATGATGATGATGATGATGATGTCGTACATTACGATGCACCCATATGTTTCCAATATTTCGCTTTAACTGAATTTTCCATAAACTCTACCGATTCGTGCTCGAGTTCATCTTAGCAGGAGCCTACACGAGCTGGCCCAGTTTTTATGAACAAGGCTTTTTTAAAAAAGAAAAGCGCTGCATCATTGTTTCATCAAACCAAAAGTTTGACGAAACATGTTTACTGGAGCCGACTGGCCTGAGTAGCAGTTTTTTCTGCCCCAGATAAGGTTAGCTAATTCATAAATATTTTCTTAGATTTGTATTACCAATTTGGCTGCTATCATCGACATTTGAAAGTTCTAGATCGACTTCTAAACAGCCGATTTAGACGCTGTCGGGGTGTACACTTCGCGCGGCCATTTGGGCTCACTGTGCTGGCAGTTTTTCATAGACGGTCATTGAAGAAAGAGCCGCCTGCCAATTGGCCTCTGCTGTTTGGGAAACTGACAGGGCAGCGATGTTGGCAATAGTTTCTACGTTGGCACGTGGGCGACCAGGATTTTGAACTACGGGTCCTGTGAAAAGCACGGCGGCTTGCTAGTCCTGTAGCAACTGAAAGGATAAAAAAATTATTTCTGTTCTTATCTAACGTAAAAAGAATAAGTGAAAGAAGTGTGTATCGCACCTTTATTGAATCCACGCTTCCGCTGCGGTCGGTGGCTATACTCGGGGGCAACTTAAAGGGGCTATGCCGGCGAAACGTAAGTTTGGCTCATTCCAAAGATTGCTTTGTTAGAATTGATTGATTGTAATGTCTAACGCACCGTCGCAACGCAGGTGATGAGGCGCGCCGTAGTGGAGGGCTGCGGATTAATTTCGACCACCTGGGGATCTTCAACGTGCGCTGAAATCTCGTACACACGGGCGTTTTTGCTTTTCGCCTGCATCAGAAAAGCGGTCGCCGGGGCGGCTGGGAATCGAACCCGCGACCTCGTGCTCAGGCTTCGTTAGAATCATACTTACACCACTTTTAACGTAAACTTCGCTCAAATAAGCTACATAATTAGGAAAAAAAGAAATGGTTATGCGACTCACTAGCTCATTTCCCTCACTAGAACATATGATGTCATATACACAGCCATGCGATTGGCTGAGACCGGCAAAAGCTAACGAAAGTTAGGTTGGGCGCTTGCAGAACGAGCTATGTTCACTTAAATGTAATGCATGCTCATTTTATAGCAGTAAGAATGGTGGGGTGAGACAATGGAACTTACTAAAGTACACGTGAACAGAGACCAGTGCCAGTACCAGTGCGTACTGCTGTTAGTACCGCGATTACTATGCGTGTTATAGCTGCACAGCGGTTAGGCGCTTTGGGGTTGTCTCAGACGACACTGGCCGATTGGCGTAAGTGACATTGTCTTACGTGGCCCACTTTGTCGAACATACCCCATGTATTACGAAAGGATTACTACCTACCGTAGCAAACACAACCCAGGTGCACATACGGTAAAAAACAAAGCAAAGGCGACTAGCGGCGTGAAGCAGTATGGTGGCACAATCTACGAAAACTCAGCTGCGTACTAAACGGCGTACTAACGTTCGCTTGGAGACCTGTCCTTGTTCCGTCATGACAGACGTCACAAAACACACGATTAGGCGGGAGAATCAAAATTTTAACTTAAGTTGATTAATTTCTCAGTGAATAACGCATCACTTGCTGCCGGACAAGCACCGTGGGGCACTATAAAACACCAAATCTTTCGAACTTCTATTTTGTCTGCATGGCCCCTTTAAAGAATGACAATGTAAGTTGCCCCTGTGCCTTATCACCGCACTTGGCTGTTACTCCGCACTGCGCAAAATGGGCCTAATGAGCCTTTTGAACGGGACACAACTCGGTTTCTTGATTTCTCACACACAAACTTCTTATAAATCACTTCAACGATAACAAAAGAACTAGGTGGGAAAAAGAAGACGATGTTTCGCATAAAGACAATCTGGTTTCAAAACGATCGCGCGCGTTGACACCCCGGTCCATCACTACTACATGAGCTATTTCCGTTCTTAACTTGTACCCGAGTTTAGTTGCCTTCATCTGCATCGTCATGAGGGAACCCTAGCATGCCACCGACGTTGCGTCTGCTCCGACATCAACTCCCCGCGATTTCTGTGATGGCGACCACGAGAGCGGCACAAAGTCTGACCGTTGCTGCCCCCGTACGCCAAAAAAGGTTTCCAATAATTTACGGAATAACCAGCTACATGCTTTTACATGTAGCTGTAACAAGTTAAACCGTGACAAGGGATGACACGATCTTCAGTGGAAATGTGAGCGCAAAGGATCAAGCGGTTCGCAAAAAAAAAAAAAAAAAAAAAAGAAAAAGAAGTGGAAAGTTTGACGTAGCCATACAAAATGCCACTTGACTCTCCCTGCTGAAGTTGTCGATGGCATGAAATGTGAACACGACCCATCCGCAGAAACAACCCCCCAAACAATGAAGCGATTAATCAGCTAACAAATTAACGTTCCTAGGGTGCTGCCTGCAGCTCCTACACGTTCTTGGTGAACCTTCCTCGCGCAACTGTGGCACATGCTAGTATCTGAACAAGCGTGATTTCCTTTATTGGCACAAACTGGCCTTCAAAGTATGTCTAGCGGCCATCGGCCTATGCACTTTTGGCCGATTCCCAGCATGTGCCGTGTATAGTATTGGGCTAGTGGACTCTATTTAACATTCACGGACCCTCCAGATGCATTTTGCAGCGGGCTGTATTTCTGCGTAGTACGTACCTGTTGAGACAAATCCTACAAATTCCTCTGAATTATATTTATGCCACCTAGGCTTCAGTAAAGATCACAAAATCGGTCTCTTTTACTGCGTTTACAGCGGGGAATATGCTCCTACGGGAATATTTACTGGCATCTCTTATTGAATAGCTGGTAATGGCGAGTTTTTGTAAATGGGTCCTGTTATTAAATTTGCTACAGTAATAGCACGTCTTTGTATTGCTGAGGTTCAGTACAACAATATAACATGTATTTTCGTATTTTAAGTGAGATTTGTTGCAGCTAAAACTTTCTCCCAAGAAAAAAATGTGATGTGTAGTGTGGGCCCTCTTGTGGCAAGCTTTTCGCGTGTAACATTTACAGCATAGAGGCGAGCACTTTCGGGTCCCATCAGGTGCGCATGTATTCCCACACTTTCTTTATGTCTCTCTTTCTTTTTAGATTTACAAAACTACAGTTTCACTTGAAAAAAAAAAATATGACGAACTAATTCTCGTATGCCCTCGTTGGTGTTTCTTACTGCTGACTGCTGTGTTAATTCAATCATCTCCTCATTTCCAATTCTGATTCGCAACACGCATAGAGAAGGCCCCAGTTCTGGCAGCCTTGGCGCCAAAGTTTGCACAGGAAAGCTTTTTTTTTTTTGTGCGCATTCAGATTTCCCAAACGCCCTCCTTTCCTAATGATTAAGGTACTCTGGCAAAGTCTGTGTCGGTAAATATTTTCCCTTTGCATGGTTGTAGTAATTTTAATACCGTAGGTACCAACGACAAGGCAGGTTCAGAAAGGAAAGGGAAAGAACATAGACAGGAGATATTCAACCTTAACGCGAAGAACTAAAAACGGCCTCAAGTGTGCGACCGATCTTCTGAGTGCTAAGTGAATCAGCTACTTTCTTGAGAAATCCCTGGCGAGCCTACAGGAGATCGGCGCCAATCGATGAAGTGACCATGCCTGGGAGATAGTTTGCGAAACAGAGTTGCAACACAGTTATCAAGCAGTGGAGCAGAGCACCCCGAAAAAAAAAAATAATCGAGGAACTAGCTTCTAACGAAAATAGGAGCCGTTGGAAGAGGCTCCCTCGTGAAGAAAGACTGCACCACACTGCATGGCTCGTAAGAGAGCTGCAGATGTACGTGGCGAAGGCGTGGGGAAATGCCTGGAGGCATTGACGCGAACAATGCGGCAGCTGCAGGGCGGTGGAGCAACGCGACGAACAACGAGCGAGGAACACCTGCTAGCGGGGCCAATCGTTCAGCTTGCGTCGGAATTCGGCGGATTTCGCCGACCAGACGAGGCACTGTTTCGGCATTGTAAAATGCGGATGCCTATTCCCCACGACCCCGGTTTCCGGGGCACATCTGTAAATTGAAAGTGTGCACATATGTATCTATGTATTGCGTTGCAATCGTCGTTTGAAGGTATGGAGGTACTTTCGTCCACCTTCACCAACAATTGTTCTTGCGCGTCGGAGCCCTTAACATACTTTCATTAGGTTATATCCTTTGTATGGACGCAGCCCCTGCGTGCGCCCGCGTATCGTGATTACAGTGCAGCGAGCGCGCGTCGAACACCGATAGTGACGTCAGTGCGTCATGTGCTTGTGCGTGTGTGTGCGATAAACAGTTAGTGGACAAGGAACACGTGTGGTGCGTACCAAGCCCGGAGCATGCGCACAACGGCCCCGTCTGGTATAAAGGCTGCTCTCACGGGTGCGGTAGGGGTGAGTTGGACGGAACAGCTCGGCGGCAGCAGAACCAGGATGGGAGAACCAAGGGGCAGACAACCACACCGATGGCCCCTGGCAAGCTCGCACTAACCAGCCCCTGTGGTGGGCGCACACGGAGTGGCTTGGTACAAGGACTCGAACGTTGTCGTGAGTGTAGAGCGAAACCTTGTATCATTTTTCTGCACAATCGGTGCAGTGCGCTTTTTCAGTGTCGCATCGTTTACATGACCGTATGTGTTATCACCTGCTGTTTCTACTTGCGTCATTTTTTTTTTTTGCTGTCCCGGAATAAACCGGCGACTTCTGTTTCTTTCGTGTCGGTGTCACTTCCTCGGCGGGGTCAGGGTCACGAACCCTTCGCACATGAAGAAGGTTCCTTCACCTTTTCACTCACATAGAAGTGCATTATGTACTTATTGATCATTAACTTTACATAAAAATAACGATTATTTCTTTGACGTGACGTGCTTTAAGTAAAAGCCGGCACATAGTGCGTGTTCACAGCGGCAAAACATGCCCAGCGACATTTTAGGGTCATTTTTCAATGTTCGGCTGCCAAGCAAGGAGGGCTACTTTTGTCACACTTTTATCGATCACGGACAATAATAATCTCTCAATTACCATTCATAGTGGCGTCACTACCATGTAAGCTACCTAGTACAGCAGCATCGAGCCTCTTGTGGCACTATCATCGACAACTGCCCCTGTACCTGCCGGGGTGGTGCCGCAGCAATGGCGTTGTGGGGCTATGCTTGACAGCTTAAGATTGTGGGCGTGATTACCGGAGTGGAGGCTGTATTTCTGTAAACAGAAGTCATTATACTCTGCAGTCATCGGAATTGGGCCGTGATATTCTTTGTCGCATATACGCATTCTTTTACTGTTTTTAATTCTCAGAAGCTTTTTAGAAGGCTTCTCTGCACGCACAGTCTTGATGCGGGAAAGCAATCTTTCAAGAAGGCGGCACCAGAACAGATTTCTGTGATCAATTTTATTGTTCCATTTTTGTTTCGACCGTTTCTAATCGATCGTCTATCAATGATTTAAATTTACACTATTATAATGTACCAGTGACTGAACATTGCCAAATACGTATTTCTCTACAGATTTCAAGTGTTGCACATTTCGCACTTAATTAAGAAAGTGTTCGCTCTGCTTCCGCTACGGCGTTCATGCAACCGCTGTAGCCGGCTTGTAGCCTCCAAAAATCCAATTACGTCGCGTGTGTAACTTTGATGTTGTTTTTAAAGTTAGGCTGTAATGGTGCAGCTTTATGCGGTGTTTTGGTTGGAGATTCATGAATTGCTTGCTAATGTGTCAATTCGAGCACTGCTGCGGCAGTTACGCCCTACAATCGAACTATGCGTGTATCACAGACGTGGTACACAGACGTGGTATTCTTACACACACTAAATTTATTTTGTGGCTACTATGTAATTTGTTCTTAAACCACTGTGGTGGCGCTTGCAGTTAGGAATAATTCTCTCGCAAATTTACTATTTACGTGGCCCAGAGAACGTGCAAATAAAGCGAATTCCAACACCAGATTAAGTCACATTATGGATCATACAGCGCACGATGGCGGGGACAACACAACAGGGAGAAGAATAACAGTGATTTCTGCGTCTTCGTTGTTCTTTTGTTCTCACGTTTGCGCATGGTTAGGTCCACGATGCATTTCCACTACTGGCTCACCTTTCCACAACTTCTTAACATAAAACAGTAGTAGTTGCGGAACAATGCAAGCGCGTGAACAACTCGCATCAATTTGTGTTATCATTAATGTACCCCACGCTCTCCCTTCTGATAAAATTAAGTCAGTGAAATGACTGAGGGCGAGACAGAACGCCAGTGATGGAGAGTGACCACGATTTGAGCGCCAACCACTCACCGAGAGTGGCCGCAAGTGATTGCTCAACACTAGTGTAAGCGGCACTCGCCCCTGGACACTTGTGAGTGGCAGTCGTCGGTTGTGGAGAGTAGGAGTGTTAGTTGGAGCGGCGAGTTATAGTCAGTGAAAGCGGAGAATACGAGTGGTGAGTGTGAGTGCGAGTGAAGGTGAAGGACGAATGCGAGTGGTAATAAGCGTGAGTGCGAGTCAGTTGGGAGGGTGTGGGAGTGGCGAGTGCGAGGGAGTGTGTGTGGATGATACGAGTGGCGTATGGTCGAACTTTCGGGTCCGGTACTAAACACTACAAAAAAGTGGCCGCACCGCCAAACAAAATTTCGGAGATATCAAGTAAAAAATTACGAAATGGACGAACTTTCGGGTCACGGGCGGAAAGGACAAATAAGTGACCGCATGGACACATGAATAGATGATTCGCTTTTTTTTTTTGTTCACTCACCGTCGCTAAAGGCAAGGAACCACACGCCGCTGTCAGAGTCGAACACGAGCTGCAGCGCGTCGTCCTGCATACTCTCCCGAGTTTCGGGTCCCATCCCCGGTTCCGTGCTCGCAGAGACCAAGCCGTGATTGAACTCGCCGTCTTCAGAACCGTCAAGGCTTGTCGAGATGCCACGCCGCTAAAATGATCCTAAGACGGTATATTCCCGCTCTTCTATTCTTCCCACCCCTTCCTCCTCCTCTTGCCAGTCAAGCCGGACAGGTTGTGCTTCTTTTATGCAAAATCGAGACATAGGCGGTGTTCGCGGCCGCTGGACGTTTTCGCGGAAGGAGCTCCCCGGGCTTTCGAAGGCGCCGAAGCTATACTCTGGAACAAGTTAAGAACGGCAATAGCTCATGTACGGTGTCATTTGGCCTAAACGACGGACCCGAATGTAAAAGAGATTGCTATGAATGCGTGATATCGTCTGCCTTTTTTCACATAGTTTGTTTGTCGCCATTGCAGCACTTTTTAAGCACATTAAGTCCAAAAAATCACGGAAACGGCTCGGGCCATGTTCAAAATATTCCCAGTAACGCACCACTTTGACCGCGCGGAAAAACAACCAGCTGCGGTGATGAGGCACAGCGGCAACTTCCGTTGTCGTTCGTAACTTGTACTTGAGTATAGCGGGATTTCAGGCGGTGGGCGATCTTTGGGGTCTTTTAGAAAATTGACTGTTTCTTCTCTAAAGCGTGGGCGAGCGTCCTCTCGGAAATTTACTGTACTGCTGACTAACTATGCACTGGATAAGACATCAAATTGTACTTTTTTGTACTTTTCAGAAAAGGTCATCCTGGGTTTTGCTCCACGTTTCCAAGTAGCCACTATCTTCAGTACTTGCTAAGAAGTCTTGATCTGAAGAATTTTAGCACTGTTGAATCGTTTCGCAACTAATGGGTGGTCAATTACAGCAGGGCTCAGGCTACCGCGCGTGCAGAAGCGATGCGATGTATTATAAAAATATCGTGATTGATGACGTCGCCATGGCAGCCACGAGAACGTGAAAGTGGAGACGCACTCAAATAGGGCCCCGTACGCAGCACGAAGAAGAAAAAAAAATCCGCCGGTTATGGGGACTTCAGCATTTTATTATTTCTTGCCGTTAAGTGACCCCTAACATCGGGCGAGTGATTAGACCATGAACGCCATGCTCACTAATTTTCGTGTTGGTACGCTGAAATGAGCCTTTCGAGATCAACGCAAAAACAAAAAACAAACCGATACAATTTTATGTTATTTTTTGTAAACCATTCAAAGTTGTAAACTTTGGTTTTGTTGTGGTTTTGTTGAATCAGTGGTTTTGTTGAACCGGCAATAGCGTGCGCGATCCCCGTTTTGCAACCCGAGAGACGTGCCTTAAAATCCGTGCGCTAATTTGTGTTGGCCGCGGTTGACGTGGGACTTGGGCTTAGGGCCGTTTTGGCTCCTTGGTCGGTTGCAAATCAGGCTACACCGGCTACCAAAGCTCTTTCGATGTTTGTGTGCAGCATCGGTTTGGGCGGAGCTTTCTGAAAAATTTTATTGCGAGGCGCCGTGCATGTCACTGAGAATTTTGTGCTCATCATTTGTCATATATTTTCATTTTATTATTTTGTTTTATTTTTTCTTCGCATCTAATGTAGCAAGTTCTATTAGCAGTGACCCAGCTTATATCGCTGACGCGATTAAGCACATTCTTTTTCTATATTCGTAAAATGTGAGCACCAAAAACATTCTCCCGCACAGAAATGTGACAATCGCTTCCGCTCAAGGAAAAAGAGTTTCGTTTTGGCACCAACTTGCAGAGACGCATGATTTGAGACCCGGGGTGTGATTTCTTTTACAGAAGGTGTCGCATCAACATCAGCACAAACTGTGATTTGCGCGCAAATTGGTTGGTATGCAGTCGGGAATTCGCAAAAGTGAATGCTGGTTTCTCAGAAGCAAGGAAACAACTTTGCAAACACGCCACTATAACAGTTATTTTTTTCTTTCTTGTAGCCATGCCCAGTTGCTGAAGAAATACCTAATTGCTGTTCGAAAAATTGAGCTTGTTACGCATTCCGATTGGGTGCAAAATGTAGCCTGTGATGTGATCTTGCATAATGCCAACATAATGTGTGGGACTGCTCAATGGTGAGAACACAGCACATTTCCGATAAAAATTGTGCCATGCGCGCCTTGCTATCGGCTCCGTCTATCCCACCAATTGGCCATTCAGGAGCACTATAGCCGTGGGAGTTGCAGAGAATGTGTAGCATTTACCCGGTTTCAATGGTCAGTTCTTAACTGTAGTGTGGAACAAAGCGGTAACAAAATTTTGAGTTTTACTCTCACAGCACCAAGAAGTGACGTGGAACTTCGTGTGAGATGTGGCCGCAAATGGTAAGGGGAATGCTGTACACTATTTTGTTAGCCGCAGTGTTGGCGAAATTTTACCGCGGACTTTAACAACAATAATGTAGACAATTTATTTCATTTCATTATAAACTTCGTCCCAGCCCGCATGAGTGCCGCTTAGTAGAACGTGTTGCAGTAAGGAAATGAGCGAGTGACGACACGGGACTGGGAGAAAAGAGGCGTCAAGTTCCGCGAACAGTGTCAACCACTTCGGCCTGTTGTGCATCGCCACCGAAATCACACGGGCACCGCCATAGTTGGGATCGTGTCCAAACCGGCTCGAGAAAATAAGCTACTGCCGCTTTCATGTTGCCATTTGGCATACTTCAGCGTTAATTGGTGTGCTGAAATGTGATGTTTATGCGTGTATCTTACAGCGGACAACCTTGGCGTAATCGGAGTTTCAAACGGGAGCAGAACACCAGGCATAGCCATTATTAGTTTAGCCCGCCGAACCACAACATCAACTGATACGGAAAAAAGATATAGCAGTTCACAGCAAAATTCGTCGACCATAGGCTCAGTCATTGCTATTTGGGGCCTTTCTTTTTCAGTTACCCACGAACTTCGTAATCGCTCATGCATTTTTCTTCCCCCCAATTGATCACAAGAAAATAAACGCTCTATTCTGGGCCACGCGATCGAGAAAGGGATGCGCACATACACGTACTGCAAGCGCATCTTAACTCTGGTCGGGCTCGCAGAGCGCAAAAGGCTACGTAACGATCACACTGGGCATTCTAAAGGCGGTATAAAACATCGGCTTTTTTTCCCCCAGGCATTGGCCTCCTTCCGACTAGTGGAGGATCAAGCAGGCCACAAGCTTGCTGCACTGCCAACCAGTGGGGACCTGTACACACCCTAGAAGTGTCTAGTTGTTGCATTGAATATTGCGTTGTAATAAAGTCATGCATCTGGGAAGTGTCTTTGCTTAAAAAGTGCGTTTCCGTGGGACAAAGTAAAGAAAAGGCTGTGCTTGTACTTCTTGAATTTTCGACGTGAGGACCGAACATGAATAGTTTCTGCTATTCGCTGTCTGCAACCGTCGATAAGGGCAAAACCAATTTAGGCCTGTCATAATTGTGAAGGTAGAGAGCCGGGAGGTGCGGGGTACAATGGTCGGCTTTTTAGGACGAGGTTTGCGTTTTTTTAGCGAAGCGACGGTGCATAAAATATTGCACGAGAAGCAGTTTTTGTCCTTTTCAAAGAAGCTGAAGACTTTTATTCGGATTTTGAAAGCGCTATGTATTTTGTCTTTGAAGAAAAGGCAGCGCTATAGAGGATGTAACGGAATAATGACGAAAGCGAGACCGGAGCCATGGCAGCCCAAGAGGGGGCGATTACTTTCATGATACGGGAAATCTACATGACGATGATGCTGATGATTACTGACGCATACCCAGCCGCAGATTTCGCGGAGGAACCATGCGGAAAGGCAGACGGGTGACGCGCGCTGGCCGTTTTTGCAGCGCTCATCCCTTCTACGCTCTTTAGTGCAGAGCCTACTCGAACACACGCACGCACACGCAGATAGGTACTCATGCTTCCAGGGGCTTTCGTCTGGCTCATAGTCTGCAGCTACAACAAAATATCTTTGGTGGCCCCCGTGGCCGCCCTTCAGCACGGCCATGGACCAAGAACGTCCCTCAGTTCAAGCCTCACTGTACTCAAACTGCGATAAAGGCATTTCTAAAGTATTGAGACAAATGAAATTTGCATGTTACCTTAGGACCTAATGTATTAGCTTGTTTCTGTCTGCTAGTCAGTGTGAAAGGAACGTTATTTTCAAACGGATAATAAAGGCTTTACTGACGCACCCACCTCAATGAAGTCTTGCTTGCTTTTAAATTATTTTTGGCAACGCAGCGTGTGATTACAGTTTGAAAGGGGAAAGTTACAGCTTTTTTCCGCAGGCTACGTAGACGCGATCCAGTGAGTGGCGAGAAACGATGAATGAACTGCGATTTGCAGCGTTGATAAAATAACTTTTTATGGAAACAGCTTACTGATTTTTTGAATGGATGTAGACTCCTCGAAGACCCTAAGGGCTATTATTTTTTATCTATGCAGTAAAACCGGTTATATAGCCGTTTCGTTCAGCCCTCCCCATCAAAACCCATGAGCTGATTTCGGTCCACCAAAAAGCGATGCAAAGAAGACACACCGGAATTCTACGAAAAATTATTCGCATATGAAGACCACATTTCGTGTGTAAAGCGTCGGGGCTACATGAGCTATAAAGTGAGCCGTAGTGTAGGACTGCATTTGCGCCGCCTAGTGTTTTTGGAAGTTACACGTCCTACGTGAGCCGTGGAAAAGGGTCTGTACAATGCACGCGACACATAATAACTTCACTTTCACAGGTCCTTACTATTCACCCAAATTGTAATTGCAGGTGTAATTCACCCAAAAGTTTTTGTAACCTGTTCCTAACAATCGTCGACATTCTGTCAAAGCCGAACGTTTTAATTTCGGTACCAACGTCGTGCTGTGAACCACAAATACGAAGCCACGCGTGTATTTCGAAATGTTTCTGCTTGTTTACACCATCTTCTGTCCTTTTGCGCACAGTGTCTATATTAGGCAGCGGTCATGCGGATAAACGAATGCTATCAAATCACATGGCAGGACACGTGACGGGTTGACCTCCAGGACCATCTGGTAGCTCTATGGAAAAAAAAAAATTCAGAATAGACTGCATTTGGGTTCCATTTTTCGAGCCAACTCCCACTTATATTTTGAGAACATGCGTACCGTCCACCTGCATCCCCCTGAGCCATCGTTCTAGGGTGTTTTTTGGCCAACGTTCGGCGCCGTATGGCCATTTCCATTGTTCTGAATTGCAGGTTTCATCCTAAACAGCAGTGAGAACTTTTAATTAAGCTGGCATGTAGTGAGATTGTGATTCCCGCCCGAACAACCGAGACGTAAAAGGCTGCTGCGGCTGTTTAGTGTCATAAAGTTAAGGCCGGTGATTACCGAGTGACGGGTCTAGAAGAAGGGGAAGGCCGGTAACTCGATGGAGGGACGGAATAAGGAAATGCAGAAAAGGCTCGAGCAGCGCAGGACACGAGCGGTTGGAGGTCAGTTGTAGAGGCCTTCGTGCTGCAGTGTACGTAAATAGGCTGTTGATAATGGTGAGAGTGCGTTCATTGCTGCAACTGAAGGAAAGCCGGCCAATAGCTGTGATATAGCTCGACCGATGTCATTCGAGCGCGCAAACAAGGCTGAGATCGAGAAATAGAAAAATCTTTTGAGTAAGTTTCAAAGTTGTCTAATGGGCGTAAAGCAGTAACATTTGGCTGAGCTGCTTTGCCCTCCCCTAATCTAAGCACTGGATGCGCGTGTTTAAAGCGTTGTAAAAACATTTAAAAGTTACGAAAAAAATTTTGAAGGGTCCTTTTCAACTTGAGCCGGTTCCTGAACTGTACAAACGCCGCACTGTAAAAGGCTGTGTAGGTCAAGGGAGAAAGCTAGGAAGTTGGAAAGTTGGGAAAAATTTGTCATAAAAACAGGGTGAAGGCACGGGGAGAAGAAAACAAACAGCGCTCTCTGCCGTTTTTTTTTTTTTTTCGCTGTCTCTGCCTTTCGCGCTGTTCCTCATGATGAATAATCCCTATTGCATACAAACGTTCATTACGCTTGTTGCTGTAGTGCACCTTTCTCGCTCGCCATCTTGACGAAAGCAGCTCATCCGCTTTCTTCCATTGGTCAAACATTAAAAAGTTGCAACAGCGCTCCTCAAGAAGCCAGTAGCGAGAAGTGCGAGTAACAAAGGAGAGGTCCGTCTGATACCGTTCGTATTGATCCATCCCAGAAGTGCACGACTCAAGAACGTTGGGAGTCAGGAAAACGGGATCGAAGGGTCACGTGGGCCGCAGCTCGAAATATATAAATGAGCTAGAAAGCGACAATACGTGCACGTAATTTAAAATAAAACTCCATACAGAACAAAGAAAAGCTCGTGGAATGCCTCTTTACTGAGAATGCAAGTTCGAAACAATAACAATTTATTATATAGCTATAGTCTAATAGCGCTGACTTCAAACGCATTTTTTGAGTCAAGTTCAGGTTAATAAAAACTTATGTAAACGGAGCAAATAAAAAATTAGTGAGCCTGTGAGTGTGGATGACCAGTCGAATTTGGAGTCCGGACTATGCGCGGCATCCCCATTACGACTGCAGAAGAGAAGGGAAATTCCAAATGGAGAACGGCAACTTGTCTTGACGATGGGACCGCTGACCCGAATAGCCGGGGGAAACAACGCGCACAAGCGCATGGAACGCCGGCCCAGAGAGGGCGGCGCGAACATAGACATGTCCGACGCGCGCGTCGCACAGCGGCAAACGTCTACTGACCTTGAATACGGGTCTATTCATCACTAATATACTCAAATTGCATATCCAAGTGATGAGACGTATATGCTTGAGATTTAAATCGTTTTTGATCTTCTAAATGGTGTCGATTATTAACTAAACTACTTAAGATGCATATCCAAGGGATGAGGCGTATAGGCGTGAGGTCCAAATGAATGTTTTTCACGCCGTAAGTCTTACGCGGTGACCGCGTACTTATAGCGCACACACCGGCGCGTTCGTTTTCCAACGACTCGCGCTTTAAAGACACGTGACATCTTATTCGCGGACATTAAAAATGCATAGAACCCTAGCCATATAAGCTTCGCTAAATACGAAAGTGCTTAGAGCTTTCTAAGAACATGAAGGCGAAAGCCCAGCTCCACTTTCTGTTGATTTGGTGTTATAGTTTCCGTTTGACATTCTGTTTAACTTTGGGGCCGCACCCGTCACCACTTGATTAGCCCCCGTTGGTGTTTTCAGCAACGCGGCTCGATTGCACGTGCCGCTGTTTCTTTTTCCCGGCACGCATTCCGTCGCCCTTTCTCAGGAGCCTGCTCCGGCGCTGGTTTCTTCCTTTCCCAGCACGCGCCCCTATTAAGGCGAAATACTTACGTGCCCCATTGTGTGAAAACCATCGTCATCGTTATTGTAGTTGTTTCCCAGTTCAAAAAAATGGCCACCACCATAACGCTAAAAAAAGGAACATTTTTTTTTAGTTCTTATGGGAATTGAACCCGGATCTCCAGAAAAGGAGCCCACTGCGCTGCAACTCTGCTACCTCCACACGTGCGTGCGCGTGATAAGGGAATGTAGCGGCACGTGAGTGGCGGCACGTGCAACCCAGCCTGCCGAACTCTGTTTCTGGGGAAGCGGTGGCAGGTGTTGAAGCCAGTTGAAGCATTTCGCACCAATATACGGAGACCGGAAAGCGAAGAGAGGAGTCGCTCACACGGTGTAAGAGCGAAAGAGCGTGTCGAACTAATCCGCCGCAAAGAGCGAAAAGACGCAAGCAAAGAAAGTGACACAATACGATGTAGCAGTAAAAAGTGGTTGATAAGCACCGCCAGGCTTTCGCCTTATGGGCACGTAAGCAGACTTAAGTGCTCCGAGAATTTTCTTTAATCACGCGGTTTAAAGTACGAGCGTTGTGAGGTTCAGAAAATAGATTGTCGAAAAATCTTGAAGCGGCGCGAGACGAGGACCGCGAGTCCCGGATCGCTCGCCAGGAAAGGGAACAGCAGTTCGGGAGGAGATCCGGAAGAGGGCTCTGAGGAAGGGCGACTCAGCGCGCAACGGGAAATGGCGATGGCTAGCGAGCGAAAGGAGCTCTAGAAGGTTTTGTTTAGGGGTCCAGTAAACTGGTCACGGGCAAAGTCGCGAAATTCAACACCACGAAGTTCTAGATCAGAGCAACAGGAGGCTCCTGGCGATGGCAAGCGAGCGGAGCGAGCTTTGGAGGGCGTTGTCCAGGGGGGCTGGTCAAGTGGTGACGGTTCAGCCCAAAAGTTCAGCAGGAAGTTCAACATCAAATGAACATAACTCAGAAAGTTCTTCAAAAACGTAAAAAGTTCTTAGCATCCCCCAAATTTTCTGTAACACCAATTTTGTGTACCTCACAGCGCGTTCAGTGAAACATAGACATCTAAGGATTTCGCCTTAACAAGTCCTAGCCTATTTACGCGTGATGGCGACATTCTGTTTCTAAGTGAATGTAGGACGGGCACTTCCAGTGCGATGTGAAACCTCAATGAAACGTGACGAAAGGCTCTTCTCCGCACCTACAACGACCTAAAAGACATTAAACCCACCCTTACTTACAAAAAGAGTGCGTGAGATTGATCTAAGGGAGAATTTTTGAAATAAAAAATCCCCAAAATAAAATTTAGAGCCTTGCCACTACTGTGAACATGGAAGGCCAGAGAAGCTGCATTGCTGGATAACTATATTGAGTTTTGTACGGTGACTTACCAAGTTCATCAAATAAAGACACGTATACATAATTTTCTTGGAATTACTTCTAAATTATTTCTAATATAATTTATTTCGGCATGCCGTTTCCAGTAACCATACTCCGTTCTTAGAGGGCCATGCTTAAGGAAACAGGGGAAAATCCTGTTACTTTTACAAATTCATTTGGAACATGTAGATGAAAGTCGGCGTAATGATACAGCTGTCTTAGCGGCCGATTTCAGTATGTTTTTTTTTTTTTCAAGATACCTGTATCAGATTGAGAGCCGCAGAGCATGTTACACTCTCTGCAGCGAGCGCGTGCGATTCTTTGTCGACACGACCCGATAGACACACGCGATTCTGGTCAGAGTCTAGGGCAAGAGAACGTCGCTGTAAAAAAGGAAGTAGAATCGCTTGAGATCGAACCCAGTATACAAGCGTTAGAAAGCCGCGACGCTATCCGATAGGCCACAAAGGCTGAACAGAAACCGCGTTTTAGCAATATATCAAGAAGGCTGAGGTAGAGTTCAAAGCTACCCAGAGGACGGAGCTGGGTGTAACAGGAAGTCCCCGGCCTTATGACCGGCCTGCACTGACTCGGAACCGGAATTTCGCGCAGGCATGCGCGCACCGTGCACGCCTAGAGGTGCGAGAGCTCTCGGCACGGGCATCTGCGCGTGCCTGAGCCGAAAGACACCGGCAAAAGCGTAGCTCGCGAGTCCTTCAAGTGGGAGACACCACCGGGCGTTCAGGTAGCCGGGAGCTGGCATTAGGGGCCCACCGCTCCGTGTTACGCAGAGGAAGGCAGCAGGCAGGGGGTCAGCTGGGCCTCCGCGTCTGCCGTTGCCTTACCAAGCAGTGCCCGGATACGCCACGTCCCGGCATTCCCCTCTACCCTTCCTCCCCACCCCCCCCCCTCTTCTAAATTAAAATCAGCCATTCCACTCTGTGAAAATGTATGAACACGGGCGCTATTAAGGCGAAAACCTTAGGTGCACTAATCTGCGAAAAACCCCCGTTGTTGTATTTGTTGACCGGTCAAGAAAATGGCCGCCGCTGTGAAGAGTGAGCAAAATATTGGCGCAGCTTGCACTGGAGAAGCAGCAGACCCGGCTGTTACACTTAACACGGATTTCCGTACTTGCCGCTGAAAGTTTTCCATGATTGGCAGGCCCGGATCGTTTTGTCCGCGGGCTTTTACATCTCTCCCAAAGTGAAACACGTTAGCACGCGCTAGAAGCCCTGGCAACCGGATTCGCGAACTCGGTGTCTGTGCTCTCAATTTCAGACCCGAACGCACGTGAACTGGCCAGGAGGACAGCACGCGAGAGATCACGCAACGAACGCTGGGCAGAGTGTTCTAAAAGGTCGAGCTGGCCGACGCCCAGCGCTTCTTTCGATACGCATGCTCACGTGCGGTCGGTATTTTTTTTTTATATTAGATGCGAAGCATCTCATGCTCGGGGCTGTGTCCCTCCCTCCCTTGTTGTCGTTGTCCGCCATCCGCACTCTACTGCGCATGCGCGTCTCTTCAGCCCCGTCAGCGTTTTGCCTGACGTCAGCGCAGTCCACTATAAATAAAAGAAATAGTTAGGTGGCGCCCGGTCTTGAACCTAAGACTCACTGGCCGCAACGGGAGGTACGTGGCGCTCTTCCCACTGCGCTACAAATCGAGACAGGAGCATGTGCTACGAACGCGCCTTATGTCCTTTACTCATTCAAACTACGTCAAGAAGCTACTGATACAACGAAGGCACGCGAAGCTGAATGTCAACGGAAACGACGAACTGAAAACTTTAGAGGAGGATGTTGAATTTCCCGTGGGAAAGCTGTAGCGGGAAGCGGCACGCGCCTTACAGCTCAACCAGAGAAGAGGACGAAGAGGGCGGGCAGCGGGGTAGGAGCGTGAGCACGCAATAAAGAAAGACGAGAACCAGGAGGTGTTCGATCGGTAACGCGGGTGTCGGTCTCTTCGCTGTCACTACATTTCTGTACATTTCTGTACATTTCTCTGTCTCTACATGGGGGTTCACACTACGTTCACGTTCCCATTCGTGCTCCGATAAATGAAACAACATAATGGCAACACAATGGAACCTACACGGAACCTCCATGATGCTTCGCATCCTCCTCATGGTTCCCCACGGGAAGAGGGTGTATTTTTCTTTTGCGAGCTCCTCACGTGGCTCAAGCCAACGCACAAGCCTCAACGGCGCCGGGCGTTCCTCACAAGGCGCGTGCTCATGTGCGCTCGGCTGGGCGGAGTTTTCTGGTAACGCTTCACGGCGGAACTAAACGCCTAAACAGCTCTGCTGTTAAACACATGCGTGATCCGTTGGTATTTGAATCCGGGTATTTGCAGAAGCAGTCCGATGCGTTATCCCCCGTTACTACCACGGCGGGTGCACAGACCACCTCCACGCCTTGGACTCCACCCAGCTTCGCTTGTCATTCTTCTTCACGGAATGGATGAACAGCGAAGCTTTTATCATAACGCGTACAGGTGAGGGGGTCACAGAGTGAAAGTGAAACGCATGAAAGAAGGAAGGAGAGAGAGAGAGAGAGAGAGAGAGAGAGAGAGAGAGAGAAAAATTTTATTTCTCCAGCAGAGGCTGATGTGTGGGCGTCGCCCCGTGAAAGGCGTCCCTAGTCCGGAATGCCTTGACTTCGGCTGGCTGTCCGTGCTCGGGTCACCAACTTAAGCTGGATATCCGGGTCCGGGCTGGCCAGGGAAGCCCTCCACTGCTCGAAGGTTGGGTTGGAAAGGGGGGGCAAGTCTGGAGTTCGTTGGCACTCCCATATGATGTGGTAGAGGGTGCCAGGCTGGGGACAGTAAGCGCAGAGGGAAGGTTGTTGGGTGGGGAAGATGAGGTGGAGGCGGGTGGTATGTGGATAGGTATTCGTTTGGAGCCGCCGCCAAGTTGTAGCGTCCTCTCTGGAGAGGCGCCAGTGTGGTGGTGGGAGACGACGGCGAGTTTGCCGGTAATGCGCGAGAATCTCCGTGTAGCCACTGAGTGGGTGGAGTTGATCGTGAGGGGGTAAACATTGGCCACCGTCGGCAATGGCTCGGTGTATCATATCGCGAGCCGCGGGGTGCGCCGCTTCATTGCCGGGGATGGCGGCGTGTCCAGGAGCCCAGACAATGCGGATGTCAGGAGTCGTTGAGCAGTTTTTGAGGATGTGAAGTGCTGATGAAGAAATTCGGCCAATTTGGTAATTTCGGCAGGCTGTCTGCGAATCGGTGAGGATGGTTACTTGGTCAGGGCGGGAAATGGCGGCCAGGGCAATGGCTATTTCTTCGGCGACATCGATTGAGCTTGTGGTAGTAGTGGCGGCAGTGACGCATTGGCCAGTATGAGTAACCCCGCAGGCTACGTGGCCGGCGCGCCCAGGGTAGGGGGTGGCATCTGTATATAGGGCGCTGGGGTCTTCGCCGTATCGCGCAGTCAGGGCTCGAGCACGGGCAGCCCGGCGGCCAAGGTGGTAGTTGGCGTGCATATTGCGAGGAATTGGGGCCACCCGGATGCCATCTCGCAGGGCTAGAGGAATGCGTTGTTTTTGTTCCCTCGGGGGTATCAGACGGAGTCCTAATGCTGTAAGGACCTGTCGACCAGTGGGAGTCAATTGCAGGCGCCGTAGTTGAGCTGAATGATGGGCTTCTTGCAGCTCTTCCCACGTGTTGTGAACTCCCAAGGCGAGTAGTTTGTGGGTCGCAGTAGCAGTGGGTAGGCCAAGCGCAGTTTTGTACGCTTGGCGAATCATTGAGAGGAATAAACGTTTAGTGCTCCCTGAGAATGAGCAGACAGAAGCTGGGAAAGCAAATTATATTTCTCCTGAGTGTTGGCGATAGCCATCTCTAAGAAAGACACGTAAAGTAGACGCACGCACGTTTATTTCGACTTTGCTGATGTTTAAAATTATTGTGATAACTAATCAACTCAAATGCACCTCCAAGCGATGCGACCTATAAGCATGGGGTTCAAGTCAAGTTTTGATCTTCAAAATGGCGCGCAGTATTAACTAATCGACTCAAGATTCTTATCCAACGATGAGACATGTAACGTTGAGATCGAAATCATCATTTGAACGGCGTGCGACTTGGGTGGTGTCCGCGTGCAGATAGCCCAAAACACTTCAGAACGTTCATTTTCCAGCGTCTTGCGCCACAGAACGCCTCGCGCTTTAAAGACACACGGCTTCTTTTGCGCATGCATGAAAAATAGTCGAAGTTCTAGCCATATAGGCTCACTTCTTATGCAAGTGCTAAGCAGATCACTGCGTCCGAATGGCTGCATTCACGTATACAGAACACTGAGCCTGGCAGCCAACATGCGTTTAACAGCCTGTTTTTAGATTGTATTGGCATTTTTTGGGAAAACGCGGTTTCATTTAGGCGCTCTTTCAAAAATATGATACAGTCGAACCTCGTTAATTCTAAGCCCGAGGGGATAGAAAATCTGTTCGAATTAGCCGGAGCTCGATTGATTGTTTGATTGATTATGAGGTCTAGCGCACAGACGCTGCACAGCCGATGAGGCGCGCCGTAGTGGAAGGCTCAGGATTAATTTTGGCCACCTGGGGATCTTTAACGTGCGCGGACATCTCGAACACCCGGGCATTTTCGCTTTTCGCCTGCATCATAAAACCGGACGCCGGGGGCGGGATAGCCGGAGTGCAAACGAGCGGGGGTCTCTTTGATTGGCGGTACAGCGCACGCTACTATGATAGGAAACGCATGCATGGTAAAGTAGATAGCATTGTCCGTCCTTCGGAGTGTACTCATCACGCTCATTGTACACGCACATGAGTGTACACGATCATTTTTGCCCATTTTTAATCACTAACCTTGCTTGTATGTTGTTGTTTGTATGCCCTATATTCTTCATGTGCGCAGTGCATCCCCGAGAAGGCTCCTCAGCACTGCTTGTGAGCACTTAGAATAAATAAATAAATAAATAAATAAATAAATAAATAAATAAATAAATAAATAAATAAATAAATAAATAAATAAATAAATAAATAAATAAATAAATAAATAAATAAATAAATAAATAAATAAATAAATAAATAAATAAATAAATAAATAAATAAATAAATAAATAAATAAATAAATAAATAAATAAATAAATTTCGCCCTCCACTTAAAATCATAATAGCTACGTCTGAGATTTCAGTTTGCCTTCCTTAGCTAGCTTGACGTGCTTGCATGCGCTGTTTTCACGTTCTGAGTGCATATAATTGTCTTGGGGTCGAAAGGGGTTAAGAACACAGGTGGTCGGAGATATTGCACATTTTTGTGTCGGGATGTCGTAGCCTCGTATTAATGGACTCGGTGCAACTCTTGTGCATACCAAAAGTTGTTTTTGTAAAACAACCTAATCAAAAATACAATTTGCTCACAGCGCAGGCGCACAGAAGTAAGGGGGGCAGTTGGGAAAAAAATTCGCACGGAGTTTCGGAACATGGTATTGTTCAGTCCTCTGTAATATACGCGGTAAAATTGCTGAATTTTTGCGGCCTTATTTAAATGGGCATTACAAGACTTTCAATATTGGGAAAGGTAACGGATTGATACAATGTAAGGTCGAAGACTTCCGGCAAAACACACAGAACGAGAGAGAGAGAGAGAGAGAGAGAGAGAGAGAGAGAGAGAGAGAGAGAGAGAGAGAGAGAGAGAGAGAGAGAGAGAGAGAGAGAGAGTAATGACAATTTTATGAAATCCCTGAGCCCTTCTGTGAGTACCGAAGGAGGAAAACCGCCTGCCCGTCTGTAACGCTTGATGTGCCATATTTTGGCCGGATACGAAAGAGAATTGATAAATTCCGATAGGGCCTTGATACTTTGATTTCAAATTCCTCGTAGTGCCCCTCAACAACGTCTTCTCAGAGTTACATTTGTGCTTAATGCTGAAGCCTACTTTAAAGGGGCTCGCGCGCTTCGCAGGAATACATGGGGTCTCGCGGAGGTGTATATTACAAGACTTACTTTGGTATCCGACTATTTATATGGTACCCGGAAAACGCCTTCCTAGCAACGTATGTGTGTGTAGTAGTGAAGCCGACCTTTAAGAGCTCGGTGTACAGCAGGGCGGCTTATAAGCACTTATTCGACAATTCCCCCTTGGGAGTTTCAGCAAATTTCTTTAATGTGCGGTGCATGTAGAAGTCGCATCACGTTAACTCTCATTTCATCACATTTCGGTTTAGATCTGTAGAATATCAAGTTGTTATGTAATACAAACGGACATACCACAGCGCTTATAATTATTTAATTCTTACAACCTTGCCCTGCTGAGCGTATCAGGCTATTACAGTTATAACATGGCCCCATTATTGCTACGCATCTTTATGCTTCAGTATGTGTTCGAACTTCTGCACTAGGGCGGCCGTGCCGTCCTTAAGCAGGGCGAAGCGCTTTAAGATATCCCGAAGACACGCCCAGCATACTAAAACAAAGCGTTGTCAGGTGCACCATGGTGTGACAGTGTTTCAATTTGATTCTACTGTGTGCATGGAGGCAAGGGCTACCGACCCGCACTTCAAAGCTTTTATTTTCGCGCACTGGATGAAAACGAGCGACTCGGAAACGGCTTTGGCGCCAGGGATATTGTCCAAAGAGCATGGAACAAAAACGGGCTTCTCCGTTTTCTCACGCTCTTTCGAGATATCTGTCCCGCCACAACCTTATATGCATACATATGTCCTTTCCACCTTTAAATTGGCACACGTCCTCAGGAAACTAACTCCCGGTTCAGACACAATTTGCCAGTTTGTTTGTATGAATTAACGTTAGTAAATAAGCAACTGCGAATACCATGAGTTTATATATGAGAAAAGAGATGCGTTGGCGCCTCACATTAAGTTTATCGCGAATATCCCTTGACCTGCGTCCAACTTTTGCTGCAGTCACTTCAATTTATTTTCTTCTCAAAAATCCGAAAAGTACCGATGGGATTTGGCCCGCTAGTTCTGTCGGAGAAATGCTTCCACGCTTGTCATTCACTTCTTCTACGCGTTGTGAAGGCTACTTTACTTCTAAATACCCCTTGACTTCAGGAAAATAATACCATTATGCGTAAAGGAAGCCTTTGGTACTTTTTCACTCCCAAGTTCAGAGGGGGGGGGGGGGGGGGGGTTAACATGATTCATTGACGACGCGTGGAATGCTATCGTTTTATGTATTTAATACATCGCGGAAAAAGAGCTACCCTTCATGATTATGCGGAATAGGAAGAGATCATTTGCTTGGGGTGGAGGGGAGCATAGATTTTGAGGCTCTATATTACTGCTTGGGTTTGTGAGTATAAGGCACAGTAAGCCGTGCTATACCACCAGATTGCTCGTGGTACCTATCCCGTTTGCAAAAAACGTGTTGGCATTGGGGTTTATCTTAATTCATTGCCTTGGTATTCCGCATTTCACCGCCGATTAGTGATGAGGCTGTGGATATTTAAAGGTTAGTCGAGCTTTTTACAGTGAGTAGAAACACCTTAAATGTATCTCCACTGGAACACTGGATAGCCGGGGCAAACAACTCGACCAACAGAAGCACAACCAATGGGTCTGCACTAGTCAACCCGATTACGAAAAGCTTTCTTCTGAGCACTTAGGCGCCCTGTTTTGTATACCTAAGTCTTTCGTCCGTGTCTTTTTGCCTTTGTAAACATGCCCTTCTAATGGAAAATATTTATATGGCAAGGATCCAAATCGAACAACTTCGCATGGTTTTGATGTAACAAGTCATGCCTTTACGTATTTACTGAAATACTAGTGTCCAGTGGGCCTCACGGTTTCCTTTGTTCCAACTTGGATGCAGCGTTCATCATCGAATGAGTTTTAGAGTGTCATCGGGGCTGTGTCTCGCAGGCGCTGCTGCACTGGCGAAGGCGTGTTCCAGTTCCGTACGCAGCGTGGTCAGGAAGTGATACGGGAGCTGAAGCGCGCCGTGTCGCTGTGGGCTGCGCGAAAGGCGGCCCTCGCTTCCTGGTGCCAGTCTCGCGCCGTCGCCCAGCGTTCGTCCTGCGTCCGGCTGGGTGAGCCTGCCTCCTTGTTGCCTACAGCCCCGATGTACTGTGACAACGGCTACGTGCTACCTGTTATTCGAACCGACCACTTTTGGGCGTTGGTGTTGAGGAGTTTTTTTTAACGAAAATCGTGGCATGCGAATATGCAGAACTTCAGTTCTGCTTTCATTTATTGATACTTAACTTACAGAACAACTTAACCCCCGCAGAAGAGTCCCAACCGGTCGATTACCAAGCAGCGTCGAGACAAACGCATTACAATAACATTTTTCACCGAGACACTAATGCCCTAACCCGACGCATGCTAAAGGAAAGCCCTCTGTGCGCATCAATATCTCGTCCGCAGTGATCCGGAGTGATGGTTAACCAAACCGCACACAGGGCCCCTTTGCGACAGCAGTGCACAATATTTTCTTTGGCGTTCAGTGAAAGCGCTCGCACTGTTTTTAATGCTCGGCGCAACAACTTCGCATTTTGTTTGTAAGTTTCGCGTCTTCTGGCCAGTGGATTTGCTTTTGCATATGCGCGGCCGTTGGGTTGCAGGTCGCTCGGCGCCTGCCACTCCGTCCCTGTCCATGCCCCCAGCGTGGCGTCGGCAGCCCGAGAGTCCCGAAGCGGCCCGCAGCTGCAGCGGCGCCGACGGCCGGGACATGAACTACGTGCTGCCGGCCTTCGAACGCTCCAGCAGCTCGCTCAGCAACGGCAGCGTACTCTCGTCGCCGCAGCTGGGCCGGCCCTGCCAGTCGGACCCCGAGCGCCTGGGCAGCCGCGCCGACACGTCCTGCGAGGACGCAAACTACGTCCGCGTAACGGCAGCCGTGCACGGCAAGGGCCGCGTGTCCTTCCGCAGGCCGGGCAGCCCAACGCCGCTCGTACAGCTCGTGGCAGCCAGCAGCACGCTGCAACATGACAAGAAGCTCCAGGAGATACGCCGAGCCGAAGGTAGGCGGCACTCGGCCTCTCTTTCAAGTGTACCCCGCTTCCCGACCAAGGCTAACTGTATTCCGCACGAGCAGCGTTACGGAATCTCAGTACTCGGTTGCCCATATTCAAGCGAAGCTTGTATTGGCTGACTTGCACCGTTGGAGGTGGCGTATACGCCGAAACGCCTTGCGGCAAAGCCAACTTTAGCCACGTACTAATGACGACGACAGTGATGATGGCGACGCCCTTTAAGTGACCGTAACGTACTCACTCGAGAGAATTGGCCAGGCGTAAAGTACTTAATCTGTCCCTGTTTGAGCTTAACGATTGAATTATAAACCTTACCGGGGATTTTACTTCTCGGGCGCAGCTCTGGTTTGCCGTTCGTAGCTGCCACGGCCGCGTGCGCACAATTGTCGCGCTGTATGTGTATATATATATATATATATATATATATATATATATATATATATATATATATATATATATATATATATATATATATATATATATATACATATATATATATATATATATATATATATATTACCTCAAAGGTCTGGAGAACAGGTGTTACATGAGGGGTGACCCCCAAAAAGGTCGCAGGTAAAAACCACGCGAGGTATGAACAAAGAACTTGACAAACAATTGATTCGAAAAAGTGCTGGGGAAAGCGGCCCACACGGGAGTGGCTCACATGGCGGGGTTTATCACGCCGCAACGGGAGGCAATCAGCATCGTCGCTGGCATCGCACCACATCGCAGAGGCGGTCGCTCGCTCTCGTCAGGCAGTTGATCTTCTAGCGCGTCATGGGTAAGCCGAACGTGGTTCGCTCCGCGGAAGAGCGGGTAGCCAATGAAGAACGTAAACATTCGCGGTAATAGCAGAAAAATGATCTAAAATAACGTATACCAAACATTGGCGCTCGCGTTAAAGGGGCCATGCAGACAAAATACAAGTTTGGTTCATTCGAAAGATTGCCTGGTTAGAATCATGCTGACATCACTTCTAACGTAAAATTCACTCAAATAAGCTATATTGTTAGGAAAAAGGGAATTGCCATGTGGCCCACTAGCTCATTTCCCGCAAAAGAGCCTATCATGTCATATGCCCAGGTTTGCGATTTGCTGAGGTTGGCAAAAGTAAACGCGAATTAGGCAGGGCTTGTCAGCTTGCAGAACAAGCTATTTTCGCTTAAATTTAGGGCACATTCTTTTTATACCAGTAACAATTGTGAGGTGAACAATTAAAGTTACGAAAGAACACGTAAACACCGAAGCAGTTAGTGCGGCACTGTGCCGGCTGACACGGCCTAACACAGCCGTCGGACGCGTTGGACTTGTCCGACGCGACACTGCCCAACTGACATAAGCGGCACGGTCACTTAAATGACCATGTTAGGTCCCTTAAATCAGCGGCATGGTCACTTAAATTACCAGGCGAAGCGGGCACACAAAAGTTGCTTTTGTGGGTTTACTGCCTTTTTTGACAGTGACAAGCTATCTAGTGCCCTGTTTCGTGAAAACGCCGCGTGCGCCGCATGTGTTTCCCTCTTTGCGGGGGGTGGAGCAGAGGAAGTAAAAATTTCTGGGGAGGCTTAGAGCTCCATGAGAGTGCGAAGGCAAAAGCCTAGTTGGACCTTCTACTGATCTGCTGTTGTATACGTTCCGTTCAACTTTGCGGCTGCACCCGTCACTACTTTACTGGCCCTCTGCAGAGTACCCTACCAAGCTCGTTTCGTTCGCTGGCCACCAGCATTTGCCGGCGCGCGCTGCCTCTTCTTTTTTGACAGCCCTACTGCGACCCTCCTCCCGCACTGCACTTTCCCTCTCCTGGCTCACGCTCACCGGCTTGCGCAACTTGAACCTTTCTCGGACCACCTATTTTCTGAACCTCACAATGACCGGGCTTAAAATATAGGCACACGAGGCTTTCACCTTTAAAACGAGCAAAACAGTCATGCACCCCTCGGTCAAACGACGACGATGGTTGAACGCGAAGCTTTCATTTCGACCATGTCGAAATGGAGCAGTCGGATAGCCGCCGACTTCATTACGCGAGTGACCCAGATTCGATTCCGGCCACGGGAAGCATTTTTTTCTTCCACTCTTGCGTTTTCGCGTTACTGACGCCACCAGTGAAAACACGAAAGCTTCGCTTTAAAAGCGCGAGATGCAGATCTGTAGTTTCTGGGGGTCGCATTGGCTGTAACGTTAGCGTCACGTTACTCAGACGAGCAGCGCTCGCTCCGGCAGCTGGCTCCACGCAGCGAAAGAGTCTGCATTTGCTTTCGGTGTATAGGTGAATATTCTCCCTTAGCGAGGAACGTCAGGGCACATGGCGCCTGCCAGCCAGCCCCCATCGCCCGCATCAACAGCAGAGACAGCATTGCGTGCGTGGGCGCGGAGGAAAACAGCTCTGTTGTTGCCATTGATTTGATATCGCTGTAACTTGAATCATATCTATCATTTCTTATAGCCGCAGCTGTTCTAATCTAAGGAACGCTTTAACATGTTCCCGGGGTGCTGCTTCTCCATAATTGTTCTTCGGGACTCATCGCTGTGGCTGGGGGAGCGAATATGGCAAATAGCGGGGACTGACGCACCATTCGATTCAAACTAGCACTGTCATTTTGCCATCACGCAATGTAAATCGTCCTGCTTGCGCTGCGTGATATAACTCCGAAGACCATATTATTGAAGCCATGGCACATGGTATTCTGGGCGCCGTCATTAACATGCTCAGGTCTTCCAATCATGTTGATTAGCGATAAGAGTGTCTTGAGTACAATCCCCCCCCCTCCCACACACACACACACTTCGAAAAATTGGAAAGGAAGAACATAAAAGGAACAAGCAAAACGAACAACAACACAAAAAAATAAGAACCCAAAGCGAGGGATTTACTCATTTTTTTTTTAATCTTCGGAGTAATGCCGTACTCTACACACTTTCGGTTATTTTGTTCTTTTCGGCATTGCTTACGGCATGAGTTTCGCAAAATACGGCGCATATCATAAGTATTTCGGTTTGAAATACTTGAAATCACTCCAGCTTTGAAATTATGGAAGATCAAGCCAACTTAATCGCCGCGCAAAATTCTTGACTCATTTCGACGTATTAGCCTCACCAGCCGCGTAACTAAACTATTACAAAGGCTCATATTTTATTGCTAGACAGGTTTGTAGAATGCTCTTCTCGTTGTCCACCAAGAATGCAGGTTTCAGGCAATGCTGGTGCACCATGATCCGTAATGTGCACGTGGCAACACTCATTGGTGAGCACTAGCAAATACATAAAACAAAAGCTATATTTTGGGTTGTAGGCTTGCATTCGACGGGAAAGACATTTTCACATTTGCGCCGGCATTGTTAAAATGAAAATTAAGGAAAAAACTTTTCGATGAATCGACAGCTTACTAAGCAACAGGAAGAAAAGGTTTCAAGCAATGAAAAGGAAAGCACGCGTTGAGTGTGTGTTGCAGATGTTCTCTTTGTAGAATTCTCAATTCTTGACAGCGTTTAAATATACGTATATAACCAGAGTATACCTTCTTGCAACGAATTTTCAATGCACATATATTCGTAAGAATTATTTCCACGTTATCACTGCCGTTCGTTATTGGTTTCGATCGAAGCATATGAGCGCAATGTTTGCTTGCCACACTGAATAAAAAATGAAGACAACGTTAGCCCTTTCTGTTAAACATGACCCCCACCCCCACCCCCCACCCCCCCATTACGTCTTGTAATGAATGCATGCTGCATTAAAAAAACAACGTCAAGCCCAAAACCACGCTTGAAAAAAAAAAATAAAGCGCCCAACGTGAGGCTCGAACCCACGACCCTGAGATTAAGAGCCTCATGCTCTACCGACTGAGCTAGGCGGGCGACGGCGCTGCCTGTCAAAACGTTTGATTTTGAGGCTTCTGGGAAGCCACGTCTCGCATCTGCTGTTAACGTACACGCTTTGGAGTACATCGCAGTAGAGACAGAACAGACATGCAGCAGAGTTGTTAGTGGAGCGATTGTGTCCCCTCATTACCATCGTTGATAGCCTGTTGTTTTTTTTCGCTCTGTTACGCTGACTGAGAGGCCTGACGAATCGCCCGTGTTGGTGCTACATAAAATGTGGTTTGCTTCTGTTATCAGCATCCTCAAATTATCTCTGCAGGCATCCAGAGGTGCGATTGCGTCCTCCATTTACCATCTTCATGATCCTTTTCCTTTGCCGTCACTGCCTCCACTCTTATTTAGTTCTTCGCTCTTGTAAGTGCTACATACTGAGAGATTGTTTTGTCACTTCTGTAATTGGAATGCTTAAATTACTCCTGTAGGCCTCAGTCCATGTCAGTGAATGTTGCTATGTCAAGGGCCACAACACATTACCGCGGTTCACCTTTTGTTAGGCAGAACCGAAGCTCAGCATTGGTGCGGAATATGCATGCTGGACTCCTATTTCGTGAAGCCAGGATTGGAATCCCAGGTTCAATTTCTCCCATTTTTTTTACACTTTTTCAATTTGCGTTGTCGGCCGTTTTTAAGACCGAAATTTATTATAAATAGATGCACTCTTTTAATATCGGTAGTAAAATACTAGAAGAAGTAGAGGGTGGTAACCACATTGGGCAAAGTGTTAGTGCTAATCGAAACCATAAGTATCACTCATTTGATTTTTTATGGCACAGCTCATCACGGCCAAGGACCCTCGCAAAAACACAAGCCTGGTCTTTTTAAATATCCTGTCATATTTACTTGCGAAAAAATAGGGTAACTTCAAAGATGGTTACCCTAAATGATCGTTTTATAAACCTTGTATCTACAATGTATGATTGCAAATAAGCATGATTTGATTTGATTTGATTAAACGCTAACAAGAAAGAAAAGCCCCTTTAAACTTATGGGCGAGTGTATGCACAATGCTGGTACTTCGAGGTGCTTTCTAGTGCGAGAAAAAGAACGACAAACCACGATCAACGGACCCCAGAGCGGACCCCAACGCTCTTCGAAGTCCTGGTTTATGGGGTTTTCATTTTCGCCACCATATTCACACGCATATATTCGCGTGACACAAGGGCTATCCGAAAGCCATAAATATCGAAAAGAATTGAAGCGAATATTTAAGCCAACCGAAAAACAAATTAAATGTAAAATGCATTTTGCGTCAGACGTTAGTCGTAAAATGTCTACGTTCACGGGGAGCAGAGTCAGGCTGGTCACGTACAGGGAGATTACGCACCACTACAGGCTGAGCCCCCGACTCACAACAACTGCTCGTCCTGCTGGCGGAAGATGCCGCTAGGGCCCACGGGCTCATGGCCGCCATCTAACGGGGAAGGCTAGGTGACTTCCTCCCTGTCACTCCCTTCCTTCTGCCAGTTTGGGCTCAAATAAAGTTCCTTCTCTCTCTCTCTCTCTCTCTATTTGGGAGGGGTCACTGATTTCACCTATGCTTTTTAACATCGCCCTATCGGGGTTACCAGCCCAGCTCAATGCCATACAGAATGTTTCCCGTGCATTGTGCGCGGACGATTTAACACTTGGATCACCAAAGGACATAGGGTTTCTCACTAGCTTACCTAGAGTGGAATCTGGCGCTAATGTCAACGCGATTCCGGAAAAGCGCTCCATCACTCCACTGGGGCCACCATAGTTCTGTCAGAAGTGCGGCGTCGCATGGCCGGCAAGGACGTTGTGGCTACGCAAATTGCGTTTGTATTAAAAAAAATTGCTGCCAGAAGTTTCGCCATTAAGAAATTTTATTTTGTATAGAATATTTTGTTAGTGTGCTTAGGCTGAGAAATCAATTTTGGGGTTAGAAAAAAAATGCAGGCGTCTCGAATTTGGCTCACGCCTCCAGATACAATGTGCCGTGCCGGATAACTTATGAATTATTACATGCTCCAGATTAGATGCTATTTTCTTTGTTTATTGGTAACATTTAGCTGGAGATAAAATGTTTAGATTGTCTTAAACTTCGTTTTTGCTTCCTTTCAATACTGCATTATTGTCTGCTACGCGCTTTGGCAGGCGATGCAGATGCAACAGCTAGGGATCAAGAGTGTTGTCTTCGCGTTGTATTTATTTGTTTTGCCCGAGCAGATATAAATAAATCTAGAGGCGACGCCTATTACCGCAAGTAAGTCTTCACGCACGCGCGCAAAGCATTATCAAATTGCATGAATGCTTTAAATGCCAAATAAATCCCGGCTTGTCAAGTCGCCACGTGTGCTTCCTCATTGCGCCTGTCTGAGGCAGGGTGTGCTTCGAGGGACAACCACGTGCAGCGACGGTGACGAGCGAAGGGAAAACCGTAACTCAGTGGGCACAGCAAACGGAAAGTGTGGGCGACAGCGACAAGCGAAGAAATTTATACACAGGCCGTCGGGGCCGTCGCCATCGCTCGCTTTTTGCAGTCCAGAAGCAGCCCATGAGCAAGCGACAGCGACGAGCGAGGACGTTCGATGGCATTGGCGGCAGTGAATTAACTTTTTCGCTTGTCGCTGTCGCCCACACTACCCGTTTGCTGTACCCACTGAGCTGCGGTTTTCCCTTCGCTTGTCACCGTCGCTGCATGTGGTTACCCCTTCATCTTAAGAAACTCCGCGCTAACGCGAGAACATGCGTTAAGTGCTAATCACACTGTTATTTAGACATATCTGTGATAGCCATCGAATGCCAGAAAATGGCATGACGAAAACGCAAAAGCATGCCCTAAACAAAATTAACAAACACTTCACTTTAGGGCCGACAAGTCCAATCCATAGCACTTTTCACTAGCCACTTGCTCCCAATCCGATTCTCACAGTCCCCACAATTACCATGACGGCGTTCGATTGCAGCGACAGTTTACACTCTAGGTAATATTAAGAAACACTATGCCGAAGGGTTCTCAGACCACAAGCAACATCTGCGAGAACGAGCAATCGGCACCACTCTGGCATACCTGAAAACGTGCGGCCTAGCATGCGCATTTTCAAAATCTGCCCTACTGACCATACGCTCGCAGGCACGAGGGCGACCGATTCCACCAACTCCACATCTGATAGTAACCATAAAGGGTACAGTTTTTCCCACAGGGCAAGCACTTTGAATTCTGGGAATTACCTACCTCCATGACGGAAGTGGAGCAGAGCTGCTTCCTAGGCTTCAACAGACTGTGGCCCAACTCACTCATCTTATCCAACGCGTCTGTTCATGCCGTCATGGACTCAAAGAAGCAGACACATACAGAATTCTTCAGGCCATGCTAATCAGCAGAATCCCTTATGGGACATTCTTCGTGACTCTCAAGACCAACTGAGACCAATAAAACCGATATAATGATTCTGAAAGCCTACAAAACAGCTCTTGGGCTACCAGTATTCACATCAGCTTACCGCCTCCTCAAGCTGGGCTTGCATAACACCCCGGCTGAACTAACTGAAGCCCACACCAACAGCCAGCATCAACGACTTCGACTAACTGCTACAGGGCGATATGTGCTAAGCACTTTGAGCTACTCCCATCCACCAACCATCGACACCCTGCAGCGCATGACAACGACCCAACGAGCTCCCATACGGGTGCTTCCAGTTCTAAAGCACATGCACCCGACTTACAATGCTGCAGGCGACAGGCGACACCGCGCACGTCTTCTTACAGCAAGACCTGCCACAGACCCCTAAGCATGCTACACGGACGCGTGAGCTAGCGCTTCCGACATGCACAGGCGACTGCGGTAGTCAGGGCGAATGGCAGCACAC
>NW_027526203.1:358485986-358710142 GCF_048455015.1 Haemaphysalis longicornis | reverse complement strand
GGGCGAATGGCAGCACACTGGCAACAGCAGCATTTGTTTCCCGCTCTACAAGTACAGCTTAAAGAGCGGTCATTGCCTTAGCGTTGGTGCACGCCCCGACCTCCGAACGTTAGCGTGCTCACCGACTCACACGGAGCCTGCCGACGGTTTGCAACGGGGAACATCACCGACCTTGCAGCTACCATACTCCAACGACCAGAACTGCGACAAACCCGCATTGTATTGATCCCAGCCTAGGACATACATCCCTCACTGGGAATGAGGTGCCGCATGCCACTGCCAGCGACCATACCCACCGGGCATTCCCGAAGGCGAAGAAGACGAACCACGTAGCGGCCCTCCGGTCCGGCATGCGCCCCCTCTCACAAAACTACTCTGACATCCTACATTACTGCCGAGCTCCCCGCAGGGCCCTACCGCTCCCACATCCATTTCTAGGTGTGGCCAGCGCGCACATTTGGCGCCGACTCCAAACCGATACTTACCACAACCACACCTTCCTCGATTGGGTTTCCCCAACTGCATACCCCTCCCCCCCCCCCCCCCAACTGTCCATACTGCCCTCGCACCCCAAATACAACTAATTTAGTTTGGATGTGCCCTGCTACAGCCCCACCCCCACACCCACACACCCTTGAGCAGTGGGAGGCGGGCTTGCTGTGCAGTGGCCAGCTTGCGGATCAGGAGTTTCAGGAGCTGAGGTGGCGCGCCCGGGCCACCTCAGCCCAGAGTGGACTGCCGGACAAGGATGACCACCCACCGCCAACGGTCGCACTCAATGAGATCATAAACAAAATGTTTTCTAATCCAATACAATCTAATCGAAGGCGAAAGCCTTAAAAGCTTCATCGATTAGGCGTAGCATACTATTGTGTGGGAAGGTGTGGTCTGCGCTGTGGCTCAGCTCAGCTCTGCAGCCATGGCTAGTGTACCGTGGAACGGCATTCGCATATTTAACGGGCCAAGGGTCGGGTCCAACGCAAGTTTGGTTTTTTTTAGTTACAATTTCGATAATTAGTGTCTTGTCTTAGGTTAGTATTTTGTTTGCAAGTGTTTTAAATTTCCGGTTCTGTTGGTTAGCTAACGGTGCGTTAGGATAAGTTAAGTCGTTTTGTGTTAGGTTCGGTTAGGTTACGTTAAGAAAGCTCAGCGTTGTAAGGTTATGCTATCTAAAAACATCTTGGAGTTCGAAGAAGCGCCAGACGTCAAGCACAGAAACCCGCCGGGGAAACAAAAGAAAGCGCCCAACGTGGGGCTCGAACCCACGACCCTGAGATTAAGAGTCGCATGCTCTACCGACTGAGCTAGCCGGGCGACGCTGGGCGAATGGACAATTTTTGATTATGAGATTTGAACGGGAGTAACGTTACCGGGAAGAGGAGGCAAAGAAATAGAGCTGCAGGAAGACAGGTGATAGGAAAAAATAATTGAATATCAATTAGTGGATAATTACACAACATCAAGCAATCCCGAAAAACAAGAAGCGCCCAACGTGGGGCGCGAGCCCACAACCCTGAGATTGTGGGCTACGAACTGAGCTACCCGGGCGACTTTTTCTTTTTTTTCTAACGATAACGTTAGTTACATAAATAAATATGGGTGCGGTTGACATGAAAGCAAGAGCTATGATATGAAAGTACAAGAGCACATCCGAGGGTCACTACATTAATACATATGGACACGCACGAAAAAGATCTCGGTTACAGGCGATAAAAAGGCTTGTAGCATGAAAAAAAAATCTCACCGTGCATCAAGGAAAACACGCCAATAACAAGTTGTGGACTTTGCGGTATATATAGAAAGCATGAATCGGGGATGGTCACTAATGAGGAATGCTCACTCATTTTTAAAAAATCACGCACCCCATTCATCTAACGACGGCGATGGTTGAACGCGAAGCTTTCTCGTGACGAATTCTTTTTTCGGCCAATCCCACACTGCGAGTAAGTGCATGCTACTCTGGAGGTATGAACCACTTTTCTAGAATACCCACATCAACTCTCGGGTGGGCACTCAGCAGGCCTAACGTTTGGAATTGGGGTGTCCCGCGCGAATGGGTACCTGCTGCCTGACGTTCGCTTTGCCCATGTCGAAATTGAGCAGTGCAATAAAGAAAAAAAAAATTGAGCAGTGGGATAGACGCGGTATTCATAACGCGAGCAACCCACGTTCGATTCCGGCCACCGGAGGTGTTTTTTTTTTCTTTCACTTCACCCACGATCATTCACCATCATCATCGTCAAAGAAAGTTGGCTTTCCTGAAGGGCGGATTGGCGTGCAACGGCATCAGTTGAGGACACTAAAGCTTCGCTTGAAATGTTGGACTGCTTGTACCTCGAGAGTTCGTCACACACTACTTTCTATTGGTCTTCACGGAGGCATCGCAGTTGGAGCTTTTGGCAATGAATACTTATTGAGAAATGCCACTCTAGTAACTATTTTGGGAGCGAGCTGATCGGTTCGGCTCCCGCGTTCTCCTTGCTACATTATGCAGCTGCTCGTCGTAGCGTCCTTGGCTGCTCACCGTTATCAAGGCTTGAGGCTCAAGCTTTATTTACTCAAAGACCGCGATCATAAGCAGCAATTTCCGGTCGAAGGACGGCTACGCTCTCGGTGGGTGGAGAAATCGGAATCTGAAAGGTGGAAGAGGGAGTGCTACATCACATCTGCCCAGAATCCGCAACCTGAGATCAACCTCTCATGTGAAACCCTTGTGCAGCAGGATCTACGCACTTACGAATGCAAGCTTGAGAAGAGCTTGATATGTTAAGGAAACACCATAACTCTGCTTGGTAAATCCTACCCAGCCAAGCTTGTCTGTTACACTGCTGCTACTGAAAAAATCGCACTGCTGCTACTAATTAGCACCTAACCAGTTACTAAGAAGTGTTCATTCTTATTCTGTAGTGAATTGAAACAAAACATCCGGTGCTATCCCAATCTGTGAAAGTGGATGACCAGCGGGGCTGTTTGTGGATTATTGGTTGGCCACAAACTCCCGCTCAAACCCCGCCGTCGCGCCGGGAAAGCGTTCAGCGGGATTGTAGCCACACCGACGTCTTGCGTTTTCTGCCGCGCGCTATTGCGGGTCCCGACCAAGGAGGTTAAAATTGGTCCCGACAGGCATCGTGCTTACGCTTGGCGTTTGAAGCCCGATCGTCTTCGGTGGTCTGCTTCCGCCGTGTTAGCGTCCATTGCCTGCTATTTTTTTCTTTATGAGTAGGCTGCAGGCATCTCACAATGTGGGAGAGCCAGCTTGCAAAGACAATGCTTACACGGATCTCCTCGAAGTCAGCTTCACTTCAAAACAAACATAAATTGCTGGGAAGATGTCTTTTCAAGGGCAGTATACGCCACCTTATATCAAAATATAAAGCGATGTAGGCGAACAGGTAGCCGAAGTGAGAGGGGTGCGCAAGGCCTAACGAAGGGAGGGGCTTTTGTCGGTCTACGCACGCATAAAGAAAAAAGAGTGCAGTTATCCTGTAACATTGATTGATTGATTGTTAGGTTTAACGCGCCGACGCCACGCAGGCGATGAGGCGCGCCGTAGAGGAGAGCTTCAGGTTAATTTCGGCCACCTGGAATCTCGCACCTGGAATCTCGCCGAAATCTCGTACACACGTGCGTTTTTGCTTTTCGCCTTCATCAGAAAAGCGGCCGCCGCGGCCGGGAATCGAACCCGCGACCTCGTGCTCAGCAGCACGACGCCTTAGCCACTGAGCCACCGTGGCGGGTATTTGTTCTGTAACAGCTCCAGAGTAAGCTTTACTAGAAATGCAACACTAAGAAAATATATTTTAACGTTCCTTCGTTTCAGGTATTCATTTGCTAAAAACAGCTTAGTTGGCTTTCCCGCAGGCCTTCTAATGCTCGAGCTGTCTAATGTATGTGTTGGAGCTTCGTGTTTCGATATTACCATCGGGCAATTCTGAGGCCATTCCAGAAAATTGCGTATCATTGACATTTTTAGTCTAAAAAAATATGCGTTTCGTTTACAAAAGCAAAATGATCGCTCCCGAACTTTTCTGTTTCTCCTGCCATATTGATTTGGAACTACAGCGATCTCCCGTAAAGATGAACTCGAAAGGACCATGACGGTTTGTTCCTCTTATCAGAAGTTCGTCTTATCAGAAGCCCTCCCAAAAAAGAATTGGCAACACTCCAAAGTGCATGTAAATATCGTTCTTCAAGACAGTGAATGAAATAGACTTACAATGAAGGAAAAAGAAAAAAAATCATTTTTTGAGTGCGCAACTTGATAGAAGATGGCTTTCAAATGCTCTAGCCTGGTTTAACCAGTCCAAGCGGCGACGGAGAGCCTACACCGGCTACCTCAAGCGGCAATGCAATAGAGACAGAGAGGGAACTCCTCGCTTTCTCGGCGGGGACGCGGTGGGACTCGCTACGCGAACCGACGGAAACTCGCATGGTCCCGCTGAGAAACGGCATTGGTTAGGAGAACTGCTACGTTCGCGAACAGGAAGTCTCCGTCGTCACTTTTTTTTTTACTTTTTTTATCCTCCTAGTTTGCTTCTCCCACCTCCAGAGCAGAGCGGTCAAAAAACTCACCTTCGCTCTATTTTTTTTTTTTTTTTTTTTTGCTTTGCCGCTGGCTCCGGGGGTTGAAGGGTAGAAGAAGTGGTAGCTTTATCTGCGTGTCTTTTTTCTCGCTGCCTCCCTTACTCTGTGGCGCGAATTCGCTTCGCGCTGTGGGGTTTTTTTTTTCCTTTTACTTTTTTTCTTTGTAGTCACATGAATGCCCCGTCACCCCGTGCCATGATTGTCATGTTCGCTACCCAGGATCGCTAGCAGTGGGGGTCATCCCGAAAGCGGTTCGTTTTAATCGAAGATTACGTGCAAGGGTGTTTGTCTTGAGCGATATTTTTTTTTGCATTGGGCCTATGGGAAACCAAGCAAACGCTCCTACGTTTTCAGGCATGAACTAGAATTCGTCTAAACCGGCTTCGTCTCAACGGGAGTTAACTGTATGTGTTAAAACAAGCCCAGACATTAGCAAATTTTCAGGCACCACACAACGTCGCATATTCCCTCCTTGCAGCGCCATGATGGTTTTCAGGCGTGTGAGTGCTCACCTAACTCTAAGGCATACGAAAAACGCGCACATTCGCTGCCAGGCTGCATGCGGGAAACGAATGTCCCAGAATTGTTCTTTTCATGCTCGCTAAACGTCTCGTCGTGACTATACATGAAATGTCACGATTTTTAGGCTTCAACAACCCAATACTATGTTACAGAACTAACAAAGATGTGGGGTTCTCCCACCCTGTCGTCGCACCATACGTGCGTCGAATGTGTAGCATAGTGCTGACCAGGAGACTGCAACGCGTCTCAATAAACAAATGCGCAACCAACATACAACACTCTCAATTAGCACTAGCTTTCAAGCCGTGTACAGTAGGCGATTAACAATGCAACGTGTATCCCACACATATTTCCTCTGAGGATAAGGCCATGTTTTGTTGCTATTATGTCCTAAAAGCACCCAAAAACAAATAGAGCTGTTGTGTGAGGACATTAAGTGGATTTTTCACCACGTCGAGCCCCTCCTCGTTCCTTTACCGCTGATTACACGTCACAATATTCATCCTTGCCGGCCCCCATTCACTCGGACTGAACTCTGTCGGTGAAGAGAGGCAGAAAGGAGGTTCCGAACTAATTCTTCCGCAACAATACCTCAACGTGCGTGTGTCGGCGGTGACAGATTTTTCGGCACGCGCCGCTCCGTCTTTTTGACAGGAAAAGCGAAGCGAACAGAGGAGAATGAAGAGTTAAAACTGTGAACAAGATGAAGGAAAAGAAGCCTCGCACTTCTGCTTCCCCATTAGCCCGAGGAAGCACGCTCGTCCAGCTTGGAAGCGGAAAGAGAGAACTCATTGGGCTTAATAATTAAGCGCGCGCGACAGGTGCTCCAAATCGATTCGCTCTAATTGACGCGCTTCGCTGAAATTCTTTTCCAAAGCGGCGTGCAATGAGAAAGCCGGAATAGCGGAGTGTCGTCGGTAGAAGAAACGACGGCCGGTGATGTGCGGTCCGCGCGCGAAAGGCGGCCGGGGACTAAGTGCGCCGGCAATGAAATCAAAACGTCCGAGACGCTTAAGCCCCGTTGGAGAAAATGCCCGCTGAATTGATCCGTTGATACAGAATTGCACTTTGGCGGCGCCTTATAAGGATATCCGGGATATAAGCGGCTAAGGGAATAATCAGAGCGTGGCAATAGACATCATTGTCGTGAATGCTAAATTTGAAGGTTGAATTACGCGGTTAGAAGTGGCTGCATAGCTTTTCCGAAATGTACCGGGGACAACGAAACTGATTGGCAGGTCCAACTCAATCAACGCCGCGAAGCGCCTCTTTAGCGAAGCACACGTCGAGCGTTCTTGGAAGAGCCCAGCACCGCGGGCTTCATATATAGGATTCGAGAGCTAGATGATAGGTGGTGTTGAAGAACGTTTATAGAAACAAAACATAAATAGAACATAGTTTAGTTTATAGAACATAATAGTTTATAGAACATAAATAGAAATAAAAGAAAAGCAAATCGGATGGCGTCTTCTCATTCCATAGAGCCCTGGGCTAGTTACGCTGCTCAGCCGGGCTGACTATTGCTGGTCTTCAGGCTATGATCAGCCCACTCCCCAACTGCAGTTGGAAGGGACGGTGGAAGATGTGGGGAGAGAGGGCATTCACATACAATGCGATACGTATATCTCAGAATGTCGCAGGTAAGGCAGTTGTAGGGGTATGTTGTAGGGGATATGTGGGGGAGGATGGTATTGTGGGAGGCGTGGGTCTGGAGTCGTTGCCGTATGCGCGCATCTGGGAGGCTGACTGGCGGGTGGGGAGGGAGTAGGGTAGAGGAGGCTGGCAGTAATGGTAGAGGATTTAGGTCAATGAAGGGTGGGGGCGGGGGAGGATGGATTGGTTGAAGGGCCGAGCCTTCCTCGCACTGTGGGAATGTCCAGAGTGTGAAATCGCGGGCAGTGGAGTGAGCCGCCTCGTTCCGCGCAAGAGAGGAGTGTCCGGGGGTCCACATCATTTTTGTGTTGGGGGTCTCTGCTTTGCCTGTAGGAGTTAGAGAGCTGGGGGTGTGATGCGGACTGTCTGAAAGTTGCAGCATGCTTTCTTTTTGAATCTGTGAAGATGGTCGCAAAGTCTGTGGAAGCAGTGGTCGTTGCGAGGGCGTTGGTTGTTTCTTCAGTGGGGGTAGTAGTGGCGTTATGTTGTCGTATTACAAGTCACCGTCGGCGCACGTGCCGATCGATGGGGGTATTGGGAGATGTCCGCATAGATAGTGCCGGGTTTTTTGTGGTATTTTGTCTGCAGTAATAGACGGACCCGGCTTGTCGTCTTCCTTGGTTGTAGGTGTGGGGCGTAAGCCCTGGGGATAGGCGAAACAAATGTGTGGTCGCGAATGTCTGTGCGAATGTGCATGGGAGTCTTTCTGACAGTTGGTGCGGGGTGAGTGCGAGAGGCGTAAGGGGACTAACTTCCTATGCTTCGACAAATTGGGAAGAGGTGTTATGAAGGTTAAACAGGAGAAGGTGTTCTGTACGTGGAAATGCTTGGAGGCTTAGGGCGATTCTGTGCGATTTATGGGTGATCGCGTATTGTTGGGAATCTTCTTACGGGTTGAGGCTAACGTACGGGGTGTTGTAGGTAATTCCGCTGATTAATAGCGGTTGTAGCAGTCGGCACATGTCTTGTTCGCGGAGGCCACGATGTTGGGTGGAGATTCTTGGAAAAACATGCGTCAATTAACTGCCCGTAACATGTAGTGGCGGGATAAGGACAGCCCCGGTCTTTCTGCGTCGACGGGGACGCCGAATGTGCGAAGTGTAGTTATTTGCGTGACGGGGGTAGAGGCTGTGTGGCATGTGCAAATTAAAGCGTGTCGCTCACGCTGGAGGATGCCACAGCCGAATCACGTTTTTTTTTTTTTTTTTGTGAAATTTCGTGCTTCTTGGGTTTTTTGTTACCCTGAATTTGCACCGTTAGCCCAAAGGATTAAATGTTAGGTTGAGCTATGAATAAGCAGGCCATCGAAAGCGAGGCTTGGAGCAAGGGCAGTTTCAAGTCGCGCTTTATACGAAGAGTGGAGATGACGCCCAGCAATCCTAAACATGCCAAGGAGAGATTGCTCTTCCTTTGGGAGTTCGCCAAAGAGTCAGGCATAGCCTGAAGAATTTAGTGCCTAGAGGAGCCCTGCACCCCCTTCCAAACAACCCCCCCCCCACGTCTTAGGACGCTGGCCACCCCTTTTCTTAATAAAGCTTTATACATACATACATACATACATACATACATACATACATACATACATACATACATACATACATACATACATACATACATACATACATACATACATACATACATACATACATACATACATACATACATACATACATACATACATACATACATACTATCAATCCGCACCGACTTGGTGAATTTCTTGTTTTTTTTCAATGTTGCTAAGTTTATTTTTCTGTGTGGCTTATATGCGTTGTTCTGAGCGTGCTGCTGTTAGAAATGAATTGTGCTGTCGAATTCGCCTCCGAATAAGTGCGTACGCCTTGCGTGGTGCTTGTAACAGAGCTAAGGGATACTATGCATAGAAAGAGCGTTTTTAGCTTAAAGCATGTGTGCTTTTTGTCTCTTTTCTTTTTTTTCCTTTTGCAGGTTACATCGAAGTCCTGCCGACGTAAAGCAACACGTTCTGTCTCGAGACGACAACTGTGTGGAAAGACTCGCTTAGGGCGTGTGTACAATAGAGGCACTTCGTGGCCGGTCACAATCGGAGCTAAGAAAGGGTGGCCTCATGATTACCGCACGATCCTGGACGTCGCAATTTTGAAACAGCGTAAGTAAGAAAATGAGGCGGACTATTTCAGGAGATAGCGGAGCCGGCTGTTCCATTCCGAAGACGCTCCAACGAAATTTTCACAGTTCGCGACGCATGGCCTTCTTCTTGCCCACGAGGGTTGGCTTTTAGCTTAGCTGGCCGTCGCCATCACTGCTTCTGGAATTCATAAACGGCTTCTGGAACCCATTATTTTTCGCCCGTGCTTCGGCCTGATTGCATTAAACACATTTCTGATACGTGCTTTCTGCGTTTTTGCATCATTTACGTTTTCGCCTGGACACATCTGTCTTTACAAGTTTCCACAAGCTCAACGGAAACCCGTCAACCCGCAATATGCGTAAACTATAAAGCACGAAACACAAAGCGTTAATATCTGCGCAAAGAAACACAGGTGCCATAAAAAATTTCTTGTTTTGTCCACGTGGACAATAGCTGCAGCCCCAAATCACTTACTTTGTCTTCAAGATGCTTTGTTCCGTGATTTTGTACCCCAACTAAGTGCCTGTCAGTGTATCTGACAGCGGACATAACGCGCACATACTCTCGTATAGGTCAGTAGCCTTCATTGTAGTCAGTGACGTTGTATGGCTATACAACAATAGTGCACTCCAATTTCATTGATAGAGACGCGCACTTACGCATTCTATGGCTTGGTCGCCTTACACTAAATATACTGGAAGCGCGCACATACACACACGTTGTGTGCGTATGTGTGTGTGCGTGCGTGCGTGCGTGCGTGCGTGTGTGTGCGTGCGTGCGTGCGTGCGTGTGTGCGTGCGTGCGTGTGTGTGTGTGCGTGCGTGTGTGTACGTGCGTGTGTGTGCGTGTGTGCGTGCGTGTGTGTGTGTGTGTGTGTGTGTGTGTGTGTGTGCACTGTAAACGCAAACTAGCCGGAAATGGAGTTTTAACCAAGTAATGTGCCCTGAAAAGTACCTATAGCAAAAAATGTACTCCCTAGGCATGATCTGAAGAAGTGGACGAACCTCCACGGTAGTACCGTTGCCCATCCGGGTAGCAAAAGGGAGGATTTAGAACGACTTAACACCATTTGTGAGATGGCGTTCGGTTCCTTGTATACTACCACGTCTACAATAAACGCCCTATCTGAGGTAATCATCTCAAGCGGGCGGTCGCCATGTTAGTCTTCTGTTGTCTCCGTGCACCAGCACTTCAACCGTGGCCTAATGCTAATTAGAACGAGTAAGCAGGACGCAACGGTTGCACGCAGCTACAAAACCAATACCGTACGTATACCCGTATAGATGCTTCAACCAGCGCGATCACAGGCAGAGAGCGCGGCCGTGTTGTCTCAATCTGTTTATTTTGGCGATAGGTGGTGTCAAACTTTGCTGCTAACGAAGAGGCAGTTCTCGCCGTCGCAAACAATTGCAACGTTCATCTGCTTCGCTTGCTTGCGCATACATAGACGATTTAAATTCCCGTGCCAGCGCGCCAACGCACCCGACTGCAGCGACTCAACTTGCCCTGGCGGCACGACTGGCTGCCCGGATGTCAACCTCTGTGCTATCAACGCAGCGCGGCCGGTGACGCGGCGCGGCCGGAGCTTCAAGCCTCGCCTTGGGCCGTCGTTTTTTCTTATTTGTGAAGGACTAGTAGTGCCATTTGGTGGAAAGATTTTCATGTGCCCCTGTCACACGAGGAACGGCCGCAAACAGCATTTGGATACGGCGACAGGTGTGGACAGCTCGCTGGTAAGTGGTCTTTCATCAGTCGATGCGTTTGTCAAACGTTTGGATAGGGTTAACAACGAAGTACCCGGGTACCCGTGCCGCTCACCGCTCGTACGCGCACGGGCAAAGAAAAAAGCTCACACTCGTATTATTTTACTTGTTTGTGGGTTTTGGGGTATGCGTTCGCATTCTTTTGTAGGCTGGTGTGTAACAGGGCATTCGAGGTAAAATCGTTCGTCGCGCGCGGCGTCGTTTCAAAGCAACGTGACGGTTACTTCGTGCTGGCGAAAATCAGCGCAGTCAGACGGAAGCGGTAAGGAAGGTAGAGAGGTCGGGGAAGAGGGCGCTAATATATAAAAGAAAGCGTAATGCAAGACGAGAAATATAACACAACCCGCCTGCATTTCTCCGAACTTCAGGACAGAGCCGCACACGGGGACGTTGTCACAAACTCGAGCGTACGACGTCTAAAAGTACCGCATATTTTTTTTTTCATTTTTCAACGTGGCCTGAGCCACTTATCTTCTCATTGCCGCGCATGCAGACCTGATTGTGTCCCTGTGTTTGAGCGCACAGCCATCCTTTTGCGACATAAGAACCAGCAAACGCGAGAAATTGTAGAAGCCAGCCACATCAGAAAAGCTGGTTCCGAATGTGTCAGTCATCCCTCTATCGCCCTGCTTAATCGAGAAGTCGCATATTTAGACGCACATTGAGCGCTATTTCGGTGCTTCTGGGAATGCGTGTTGGGGGTGGGAGGGGGGGTCTTAATCCACGTATGATGCGGTTATCTTTGCTGATTTTTCGCCTTTCGTGCGCCTCAAAGTTCGTTTTGTGGTTTTGTTGTTACAGTTTTTTAGTATTTTCGGCTGAGTGCGCCGAGAACTGTGACGCATTGGGGGCGCGGTAATTGGGCGCTTGGGCATATAAAGCTTTGAATTGTGCAATAATAAACTAGTTGCGAGTGTGCGCTTGTGCCGTCTTCATGTGTTCTTGTCCTCGTTAATTTGCGCGCAGTTTATTTTTCGCAATGCATAATTACCAACTCGCCCAACTCGCAACCCTTTTACAGATCCTATACTCCGTAAAAATGAGTTGCCTGTCCTTTTAGGTACGGCAAAATCTCGCGCAGCGCATCATTCTGCCAGGGGGCCATATCCTAATGTCAATGCACACACTATGAAAGCAGCTTGCACTAAATGCGTCACATTGTCTGCTGATAAGCATTTTAGATTCGCCCCTCTCATCATCATTCACTTCGTGGAGATGGCGGGATTTTCTTTCATAGCTTGTTGTCACAGCAGTTATTAATAGCAGAATCAGTCCTACAAATCACAGAAACGGTTCGTTTCACGTTGAAAATACTCACAGTAACACACTTTGCACCACACGGAGGAACAATCGGTTGCAGTGATGAGGCATAAGGGTAACTTGTTGTTAAAGGGTCATTGAAGACAACCAGCAAGTTGATTTCAAACGGAAGTCGGACCTCCGCATAGCCATTTCAGCATTGATTTAGTGCCAAGATGCCTTAAGTGCTGAGAAATCGCTGTTCAACTGCTCATCAAGCGTGACGCAAACACGACTGCAGTCGCTGTTTGCATCAGGATAAACCGGAAGCAAGTAAAGCAGCGGTGATTAATAGCAGTATACAAGCAACTGAATACAACATTACCACGTACCAAGCAGTTTGGTCAGTTCCGGTCAAATCGCTCATGCTTCCCCAAACTCCCCTGTCATTTGCCGTTCGAGACCACTAAGCAAAATGTTTCTCCATTGGACCTGTGATCAGTATTTACGCTTCACTGAAGAACATTGGCCTTTTGAGGCCTCGCAAGTTTTGGCGTCGAACGATTTTCTCATGCGTAGCTCGCATGCTCCCTTGGAAAGCGGTACTGCCACCCCAAGTATGGACGAGTAGCACCATCCAGCGGCAGCCAAGAAAGAAGTTGTGCGCGTCAGGCCACTTAAGCCCTTCCGGTGAAAACGTGTTTTTGCTAGTTTCAACCTTATTTAAAAAAAAGTTCCAGGTGTAAGAGGGGTATAGTAGTGTTCCCCGTGAGCTAATCTATCAACCTAGAGAGACTTGCATTTTAACTTCACTGTCATTTAAAGTTGTGCTCGAGTATATTGTACGGAAGTAATATCTTTTTTATTGCTGCAAAAGCCACGATGGTTAATGTACTGGCACTTGGTTTTATGAAGCCTTTGCATTCCTAATTTAAGTACTGAAATTCGCAGGGAACCTGGCATAACAATTTTATTACTGTGCCGAATTATTAAGTTCGTTTAACCATAGTGTCTGTTTTGAATTTTACATGTGGGGCATTTTTTTTTCTTTTTTGCTTTTTCAGGTAGATGTTCCTTTGACTCCCTGCCTGCATTCCGCGAAAGGGGAAATTAGCCTCCGCATCGATGGCCAGAGTGTCTTGACTGCATCATCTTTACTGGGAGGACTGTGTAGTCTGTTTGCATCGTTCTGGGTTTTCAACATTCAATATCCCAAGAAGGCACACAGAGCTCTAACGTTTGTGGAACATACCTTTTTGGACCTTGCCAGCACCAAACCACGTGTGAAGGATTTAGAACTAATTAACTTTTATCGCATCAATATCCCTCACCAATATTTTATTTGTTTTCAATCCTGTAATCATTGGATAGTAGTTTAAAGAATTTCGTATTATGTTTCTGACGTTTTCTGTTTTTTTTACTGAACAGGGGATATTTGATGGGCCCTTCTGTATGCTTTATTGATAAAACAGCTATCTTTTAGTGAAGCAATAATATTAACCAACTAATATAACTTGAAACAATTATCTAAATAATGTTGGCAACTGGTGCCAAATGAATCAACTCAAAATTATCGGAAAAACACGAATTACATGGCTTTTTCTTCTCACTCTGAAGAAGCTGTCGCGATACCACCCATTCTGTTCTATATCCTTGCAATTAACCCCTCAGACTGGGTCACTTTTCTTGGCGCATTTGTGTCTTTATCAAAACGCACTGGTATTTTCCGCACCATATTTCTCGTTCTTTATATTACTCATTTATCCATAGCCATCTCATTGCTGTCTGTCTCCTACATCATTTATCTCTTGTGCCTTTACCATCTACAAAATGCTCGTTACCTTTCAATATCAAATCGTTACACAGCTCTCGCACATTTCACCACCAATTGAAAAAAAATTTTGTTGTTGTAAACCACTGCAATCAATTTTTTCACTTTGTGTACTGAGTACTGATGCGTACTGATAAGTACTCACGCGTTCTCAATCCTCTAGTATTATATAATGATGTCACTTACCATGCCGTTGTGTTTGTGCCTATATGTTTTTCGCGTATTTCCAGTTCTTGTAGTAATATTGTTTCTACAGTTTGTTCAACTAGCACACAGATCGCTCATTTCACCACCAACTGAAAATTTTTTGTTGTAAACCACTGCAACCATTTTTTTCACTTTGTGTACTGAGTGCTGATGCGTTCTGATAAGTTCTGATAAGTACTGACGCGTTCTTCATCCGCTATTATTATATAATGATTTCACTTACCATGTGGTTGTGTTTGCGCCTATCTTTGTTTTTCGCGTAATTCCAGTTCTTGTAGTAATATTAATTCTACGGTTTGTTCAACTAGCATTCTATTGCTGTCTTCCATTCCTAACTGGCGTGTTTTTAGCAATTTACCATTTTTGCTTTCTTATAGGAGGTCGCCCTAAGTTTTTAGTTCGGAGCCTCCTTGTGTACACCATGTACCATGTAAACTTGTATGCGAAAGTTCGTTTGAAATAAACCTGAAACCGAGCAAAACCGTGTGAAATCAGTACTCCCGCAGGGAACTAGAAACTCTCCCTTGTGGCCTTGAAAAAACTCCTTTCGGAAGGCCTACAAAACCGCCCCAGCTTTGCAAAACTCCATTCAAAAGAAATATATGCGTCCCTTGAACCTCCTAAAAACTCCCCTCGCGAGGCCTACAAAACGTAAAACTCCATGCAAAAGAAGTAAATGCTTCCCTTGAACCTCCTCAAAACGCCCCTAAAATAACATAAGTACTTCCCAAGGGAGCCATAATAAGCTCCTATTCAACCGCCTAAAAAGTCCATAAACATCACTTAAAAACGCCTTGAGGAAGTAAAGAATACTCCATTTTGATCTCCTTAAATTCTCCCTAACATTTCTTAACACTCCCTAACTACCTCCTTTCTATCACCTAAAAACACCCTGTTTTGAGGAGGTAAACAAAACCTCCCTGTTCCATGTAGTAAAAAAACTCCTACAAGGAGGATCACTAGAGGACAGGCGAAAAAGAACCTTTAGGGAGTATATGGGTGGAAAAAAAGTTTAGAGTGACATGTGTGTGTGTGTGTGTGTGTGAGTGTGAGTTTGTGTCATCAAAGGCAGTATGCAGTACCAAACTCATCTTGAAACATGTGCGCGCGTAAATGGAGCACATTTATCACGGCTCTATAAAATAATATGACATTACCAGTACACAAGTTCTGGGGCCGAACACAGGCACATCCATTTTCGAAGAGCAAATCATTACCACTCGTGATGAACTGCCACCAGACAGAAGGACGTGCACACGGAGAAGGAAGACGCCCGAGCACTGCTGCCTCGCGATATTTATTTCTCGTACTTCTTCCTCCTTCTTCGTGCTCTTGAATTTTACTGCGCTCACCATTGATCGTAAATCTTCTAGCGTAAACGCTTGGGTGAGTTGGTGGAGCTTAGCGTACAACAAACAGCGGAAAAGAGGAAGACGAGAGAGCGTGAGCGAGATAGACTAAGCAGCACAGCTCTCACTTCAACTGAAAGTTTATTCTTGTATCTGCTTCTCACATACCACCGCGGGCAAGAATATGTGGCACGTATTACGAAAAACATACAAATAAACATTATGCTTCCTGGCACGCATCAAGAAAGACAATCGCTTTCGCCGATAAAAGTATTAACTGTGCACCGACGTAACTGTTATGGAGCCCTAGTTTCCGCTGCGTGTGCGCCAACCATCTCCCGGGCGATCGTTTCGCTGTTTCTATAGCTAAAATCTCGCACCGAGAAAATTCAGGTGCCCAACTGCAGTCCCGACGGCGAATGCCTGGGTGGCCACTGCCGGCTCTGCGCACGTTATAATCGTGCTCTCTCAGGCGTCCAATCAAGCAACGGCCTGTCTGTATGATGTAAGCTTCCCTACAGGATAAAGGCGTTCAATGTTTATTGATAGTAGGGTTTAACGCGCCGACGCAACGCAGGCGATGAGGCGCGCCGTAGTGGATGGCTCCAAATTAATTTTGACTACCTGGGGCTCTTTACTGTGCGCCGAAATCTCGTACACACGGGCGTTTTTGCTTTTCGCCTCCTTCAGAAAAGTGGCCGCCGTGGCCCGGAATCAAACCCGCGTCCTTGTGCTCAGCAGCCTAACGCCTTAGCGAATGAGCCACCGCGGCGGGTAGAGGTATCCGATAAAAATAACTACCATCGCACGGCACATGTTGGTTGACAAAGGGTGTTCTGATCTTCTTGCAAAGAGCACTCAACTTCTGAGCGGAAACATTACACCTATGTCAGCGCGGCTGGCCATCTTTTTCAAGATGTGAAAACGATCTGAAAATACGGTACCGCAGAAAATTTCGTTCTTTCGAAACAGAAGGAATACGGTCGACCCTTGTTTTGTTTTTGTATTATTTTTTAATAACACAGTCGGCAACACAGTTAAGTAATTTCAGTGGGTAACGCGAGGCTAGCAAGCGGTATCTTGCTAAAAAAATATTTAGGTCTTTTGTGGTCGGGGTTATATTCAACGGGTTTCTGAATGATTGCCTTTGCTTTTAAGCTGCGACTCGAATGATTTTAACTGTTTACTTTCTGAGAAACTTTTCACGTTTCCTGTTTTTTTTGTGTCTGCGCCTGCATTAACCCATGAAATGCCCCTCGATGAAAAAATAGATTTCTCGACGTTGAGCTCAGCTTTTCCCCCAACATGTTGGTTGGGGTCCCGCACGATATACTCTCTGCACATTCAGGTAATCACCGTGTTTCATGACGTTGCGTTACAGTGGGTGCTTCGACGCTGCGGAGTAGTTGGAAATGTGGTGGCTGACGAAACAGCATAGACAGTCAGCGTCATTATTCCCATTCTATAGCCCCGGCGTGAAGCTACGTCGTTTGCGTATTATGTGGCGCGGCAGGCAGAATACGAAAACACAAAATACGAAAACACAGAGCAAAAAAAAAAAAAGAAAGAAACGGCCAAACACTGTAGAAAATTGATCCCGCCTGTCCCTTCGGTATGCTACGTGGTCTAGGCAAGTGTGCAGAAGCAATCGCACGCCGCATACGCCTCAACGCTTCCACTAACGACTACAGGCACAAAAAAAATCGCTCCAATCCACCCCGTGAATGTGGTTGCAAAAGCAAAGCTGTAAACGGCACCCATAACGATTACCCATGCGACGTCACTTCAATTCACTCACTTCGCTCTACAAATAGTAAAACCAGAGAGAAGTGAAATGCACTTAAGCACACCATTTATTACTTCAAAGATACATTCTTGGTAAGGTTAAATCAATGCATAAATCATGAACGGTGTTTGGTTGAGCTGTATTGGTGAGGTAAGGTGACTGTGAGAGGGAAAGAGGTTCCCAGCCAGCACCACATATGTATCGCAGGGAGCTGTATTGGTGTAGCACAAGAGTGAAAACTTTTTTTGTAAAATTAAAGTAAGCTCCAACGCGGTGTTAGACTATCTTACTTATCCGTCCCTGTTGCCGTGGATGCAGGCGACGATATTTGCGGCAGAGAAGAAGGAGGAGGAGCAGGAGGAGGAGGAGGAAGAAATACTTCTGTTCAGATGTCTGAATGGCCCAGAGTGCAGCCCTGGGGAGTTTCCTTCGTCTGTGGGGCCCATATGCAGTCCGCGCGGCTTGTGTTCTGTCCACCCACTGAAGCTGGGTAGGTAGAGAGGGCCTGGACAGCAGCATCTCCCATTGCTCTTGTTGGGTAGTTGACGGAAAGAGAGGAGAGGGCTCAGGGCTAAAATCGCACACCCCGATTACGGGGCGGAGTGTTCCTACTTCTGAGCAAAATTTACATTCAGCGTCGTAGCGATTCGGATGCACTAAGTGAAGATGCGTAGGTTGTGGGAAGGATCCCGGATTGTATGAGCCGTAGGGTAGATTGTTGTTCTCTGGAAAGGTCAGGGTAAGGCGAAGGTAAGGTCTGTCTCAGAAGGCGATAATGCGGGGTTATCTCCCTGAACGTGACAAGCGGGTGACTGTCCTCGTGCAGCTCCATAACACGGGAGGTAAAATCGCAGGCGTGTTGGGTGGGCGTATTCGTTGCCCTCCATTGAAGCGTGAGGGGATGTCCAGATGAGCTGAATGGAACCGTTTGGGGAGTGGTTTTTTAGCACGCGCAGTGCAGGTCAAGACACCCAACCCGACTGGTAATGCCAGTAGGCTTGCTGGGAATCGGTGACTACCCTCAGAAACCCCTGGTTGAGTGAGAGCCAAGGTGATGGCTGCCTCTTCTGCTCCCGTCATTTCTTGGGTCCTAAGCGAGGTACACACAAGGAGCTTGGTTCTGGAGGTAGCCACGATAATGGCGTATTGCTGCCCTCGATGTTTGGAGGCGTCTGTGTAGATAACTGCATGATCCCCAGCGAGGGTGGTGTTTAGCGCTTGAGCCCGTGCTTTTCGGTGACCCTCGTCATGTGAGGGGTTGATATTTCTAAGCAAAGGGAGCATCTTTAGTTTTAGTCTCGAAGAGTCTGGGAGTACGTCAAGCGGAGTGACATTCTGGGCTCCCCAACCAATCTGGTGAAGCATGGGGTTACCCAACGAAGTTCTGAGTCGGACCTTCTGGTTAGAAAGATGGCCTTCTATCAGCTCTTCCACCGGGTTGTGTAGCCCAGCGCTAAGCAGCCTCTGTGTGGACGCACTCATGAGAAGACCAATGGCCTGCTCGACCGCCTTTTTAATCATTATATAAAGCATCTCTATGTCTTCCTTGTCGAGAAGAAGACAGGGGGTTGACGTAAGGGACTCTCGAGAGGACATAAGCTTCATTTATTCGAAAGGTACCGGATTCCTTTAGGCCTTGCTTCTTGGTGGCAACTCGCCTGATCATGTGTATGATCTGATTAATGCTGTTTTAGAGGTGCTGCAAGGAGACGTCACTCTTGGTGTTAGCCTCGAGATGTAGGCCTAGGATCTTGATGCTGGGGCTTGGAGTGATGACCTGGCTATCAAAGAGTATTTGAATGTATTCCTTGATTTGGCGTCAGGGCGGACGACAAGGAGGTGGGATTTTTTACATGAACACTGGAGGCCACAGGCTTTAGCACATTGGCGTACTAGAAGTGAGATGCCATGCTTGGTGTAAGCTTCCCTTAATTTTTTTGACTCTTAGCACATGAGCAAGGGGCGCACAGGGCCGCTAGACGGGCGTGACTGGTCGCGTGACGCTTTCACGTGGCATTCAGCGAGAACGCAGGGGGTAAACCCGTAGATGTGCTTTGTGAGTACACCACCTGCCTTCCCCGTCTTCGCGTGGGCTCATCGGTAAGACAACGGGCTCTCGCTTTGTTATTCTATTAGTTCCAGGTTCGATTCCCGGCGGTGCCAGTAAATTCTTTTATTTGTTCGCTGGAGTTTTCTGGTGACACCAACGGTCGCGAAAGAACCCTTGGGGGGTAGAGGTAAAAAAGCTTTGCTTTAAAAGCCCCGAGTTGCCTCCACGTTCTTTCAGACTTACAGTGTTCTTGAGGAGATCGGACATATACTGCGCGTGCCCTGGCTTTGACATACCATCGCTCACCATGCAGACGCCTTTGCGACTGATACTAACTCCTGAAACTCAGCGATGTCATGTGTCCATGGCACTCGACTGCCGCGGCGACACGGGCTACGGGGGTCTTGCTGTCTTTTCTCCGTGACTGCGACTACATGGAGTAGCCAGCCGGCTACATGGAGTAGCCAGCCAAGATTGTTCCCACGCTGACTTTTCTGTACCCTTAGCTATGCTTCCGTTCAACTGCAAGCAAATGGGGAATAAGCCTTTGAGGCAGTTTAATGCAGCTCATTCTAATTTGGTAAAGCGGGTCATAATTAGTCTTTGTTTTTTTAACTCCCTTGGCAAGTCCTCTTGTCACGGTCTCCAAATAAGCAGTTTCAAAGAAAAAGCTGACCTCTTGCTAGCCGCGGTTTACCGACTCGCATTACCAACCTCTTATGCCGATTGTCATAAAAAAGCTGAGAAACACAAACGAAGGTCGACAATATTCTTTCTGGTTTAAGAACAACAAACCTTGCTGCGGTACCGAATAGTCATGACGTGACTCACAACTTGAAAAAGGCCAACAGCGGTGATATCAAGTTTGCGTTATCCGCTGCTGAAAAGTTTGATGCTCTTTGAAATAAGATCGGCACACCGTTTGTCAACAAAGATACACCACAAGCCCTTCGAGCCGGGCACCGGAAGAAGGATTTTTGATTGATTGATTGATTGATTGATTGATTGATTGATTGATTGATTGATTGATTGATTGATTGATTGATTGATTGATTGATTGATTGATTGATTGTGAGGTTTAACGCGCCGACGCTACACAGACGATGAGGCGCGCAGTGGTGGAGAGCTCTGGAATAATTTTGACCACCTTGGGATCTTTAACATGCGTCGAAATGTCGAAGGAAGATGACTTTTTTATTCAATACATTTATCTAGTGCGAAGGTCTGCATAGGACGGACTGGTCGCTGCTTGAATGAAAGACTAAGAAATTGCACGATTATTGACGTGCACAAAGCCTTTCTTGTAAAGTCCATTAGAAGTTCCTGCCTTTGCACATGGCCGAGAAATCCCCTCAAAATCTCCAACCCGTGCTCCTTTTACTTTTGGGGGCACCTGTACGTACACCCTTTGTGAAAATAGTGTGGGCCAATCCTAAACCTTCTCGATCACAAAGAATTCAACGAGTCGGCGTTACCTTTAAATGCGACAAAAATATTTTAAGGCAGTAAGAAAGAAAGGTGTTTTCTCTAGCTTTTCTGCAAAAAAAGTTTCAGCCTCGCTCGGGACGTAAGCTTGTACATTGAATTTTTCGCAGCATGCGCGTTCCCGGCTTGGCCTAGAAAATTTTGACAAAGACTGTACGTGCGTGAGTATGTATGTATGTATGTATGTATGTATGTATGTATGTATGTATGTATGTATGTATGTATGTATGTATGTATGTATGTATGTAATTACAGAGCACGGACGAAAAGCAAAAAACGCCCCTGTGTTCGAGATTTCGGCGCACGTTAACATCCCCAGGTGGTCAAAATTAATCCGGAGCCCTCCACTACTGCGTGCCTCATCGCCTGTAAAGCGTCGGCGCGTTAAACCCCACAATCAATCAATCAATTACAGACAGTGAATCAATATAAAAAGAGACTGCCTTTAGAACTGGAGAACTGGAGGGAGTGTTCAGATAAAGAGTAAAGTGCGTAATACTGAGTAGCATAAATGTTTTGAAGATTATGTATCCACTGCAAGGCTACTTTCTCATTTACTTGTAAACTGTGGCTTAGGGACCAGCCAAGTACCATTTTCTGAAAAGTCTGTTCATTTAAACTTTGTATGAATAACGAATTCACCCACACTCCTCGTGTTTGGTTTACCTGCAGTGTATGTTCACTACTTCATATTGGGTTGAATACCACAGGAGCCACCGTATCCCGGAGTTCTCCCAATGCACAACCACCTCTGCTCTAGTACAGCTGTTCAGCAAAGCGCAATGCTGCAACATTTCTTCAAGCCGTCGCAAACTTCGGGTGGAAGGTTGCCCTGCCACCTCCTCGGTATCCTGCGTTGGCGCGCGACGGTCTTGCCGCATGATGATGGCTCGAGCCAGCAGGCGATGGAGCGCGGCTATGAGCAAAGCCGAAGCGACACCGAACGACCCCATCGGCTTTCCGAAGCCGCAGGAAGCAGAAAATCATCGCCGTGGTAAGCCGCCATACGGGGCGTCTAACGCGCGAATTGAAATACCACTCGAAACTTTGACTTGTTCCCGATGAGAGGGCACAGCTGCGTGATGCCTCGTCCGGTTTGCCACCGAAGCCGCCACTGTTTGTCCTCCCGCGACGGCGTCCTCCTTAAGGCGTCGCTGGCGCTTTCATTACGATGCGACGCATGAAATACTGCTTCCTCCGTCTCCCTGGCCCCTGTTTTTCCTTTTATTGCATCCGAACCTCTCTTTCCATGAGTCACCTATTCATTGTTTTGCCTTTGCTTACTTCTTTCCGCAGTAAAGGGAATTTGAAGACAAATCGGCCGGCGTAGCACAAAGAGGAAGGCGATGGGAGACGAGGAAGAGATCTCTGTCGGTGCACCTGAAAGTCGCCGCCACACTTCTTTTCCTTTGAACCGCGCGAGCCGCCATCGGAAGCACTGTGCGCTCTGCATCAACTCCCGCCGCCCGGCTAAGCAAGGTCTTGAGAGTTCGCAGGTCAAGAGATTTATTACCTCCATCGCGCTCACTGGCGACTCCGCTGATCTACTTTCGTTTCGGCTACTTTATATCATCTTTTTCCCCGTTTCATCGCGTTCCGTCGGTTGCGTTTGGGCGCCACTGTTCGCCTTTGTGAAGCCCGGACTCGCCTTTTATTACTATTCTTACGAATTTCTCGGAATGTACCACCAAAAGAAACAAAATTTGTTCGACGAATAATCCCAATTTGAGCTAGCCTTTGTCTGGCCAAAATTCACTTTGTACTTGCGCTATTTTCTTGGGCTTCTTATACGCGAAACTTTTGGTCTGTCTATATGTATGTATGTCTGTCTGTCTGTCCCTGAGTTCAGTCGCCCGGCCAAACATTAACCAAACTATGCAATGAGACGTTTATATAAGCGAAGCATTTCTAAACTACTAAATCTGTTGGAAACGTTCATACTGGTCAACATTGCTGTGCAAAAGAAAACATTTGGCATGTTTGAGCCGCGACATCAATACATTAGTGACATTTGCATTGTTCTTGTAATTCAAAATACATGGCTGCTTGAGTTTTGCGGTAGCAAATAAAAGCACGCCTTGAAAAAAAATGTTCTCACCTCAAAAAGCGCTAGCGCCGCCCCCTCGTGGCAGTGTTCGAAGTTTCACAGTTGCAAAAGGTCTCAGTAGATGGCATGAGCAATAGAACGCGGCAAAATTCAATTGACTTGAACACACCTCCACTGTGTTAATCGTGGGATGAGCGAAACGGGAGAGGAAGGGTGGGAGAGTTGGGCAGGAAAGAGAAGAGAGGCATTCATGTGGCAGTGGCGGCCGAAGACTATTGTCGTCTTCTGCGGCATTTGCAACGAAGTGAGCAGATACGTCGCCAATTTTTTAGGAGGGGCGTTTTCACAGAAAGACATTCTGGCACCCGCAGATACCTAGATTGTGCACATGCCTAGAAAAAAAATTAACTCTTAAGACTAGGCAAGGCGGCAGGGCGTCTAAAAGTTTCATTTTAACTAATATATTTCTTGTTAATGTATGTTGTTTTATTGTTTAATACTCGTACCTGTAATAACCTTCAAGTGAGGGTTACAGTATCGATAAATAAATAATAAATAAAAACACGTTCTGCAAACCGCTGTTGTTTTGCGCCTTTAACCAGGTGTGAAAAAAAAAGTGGCCGCGTATCTGCTCATTTCATTGCAAATGTCGTCGAAAGACGATAGTCTTCTGCCGCCTCATCTACGTCAGTCTGTCTCTTCCCTTCCCCGCCCACCTCATTTCATTTCATTTCACTTTGGTTATTTTTCATCAAAACAATACACCAGGTGAAAAATGGTGACAAAAGGGTGACCGAAAAAAAAAACCCATTGTAGCAGCTTGGCCGGGCTGCGGCCACCATCAACTAGCAGCAAACGGGAGTAAACACCGCAGCACAAAACATACACACATACTGGTACATAATTCAATTCGTACTCTATAACAGGAAACACGGGGTCATATAAAATTGTATAGTTAGGACGCCACGTTAGAACTCAAATACAAGCAATACTTGTTCCCTTTAGGAATATCTAAATTTAAGGCGGGTACCGTAAAACAAGAAAAAAGCAACGGGATTATACAGCAATGCAGCCCTGGTTACATGTTAGAAAAGTACGTAAAATACATACAGGCAATGAGGTAGAATTTCAAGACATGGTAGGAATTTAAGAATCCCAAATGCTACATGCAATTGAGACACGAGTGAGAATGAATGAAGGTGGCACGAATAGTATTTCCTGCGTTTAGGGACACGTTTTCGCGAGTAAAATTCGCACAAAAAAATAGGTTATTGCAGAAATAGTTCCAACATGCCATTTTCACTCATGGGTAAAGGATCATTGCATTGCTTATTAAGATAATTCAATGTGTTGGACAAAGTGTGGCATAATCTCTGCCGCTCATATTTTGTGCGTGAGAATGGTACTTGCCCAGGAATTTGACATCGACAGGAATATGGCGAGACCTTTTTTTTATTGTAACTTAACAAATGTCGCTAGTTTACCATGTATTGCATTTATAACTTCGAGCTAGTTTATGATTATAAATGCACGGCCTACCCTATTTTTCAAGAATAATTCTTCAGTGTGTGTCTTATAGGGAACATTTCCAATGGCTCTAACGGCCTTTTTTTGCTCTCTCATACTCTTCCTCTCAGTTTCAATGCCCCCATGATAAATACGGTTGGCTAAAGTCAATTCAATTTTTCCGCGTTTTACTACTAGCGCCATCTACTGGAACCTTTTGTTATTTTTGAACTTGGAACAGGGCCACAAGGTCCAGGCTCGGTCGCGAGCTTTTTTTTGTATTTTCGAGTCACAATATTGTTTTCAACGCGCATTTTTATTTGCAAATGTCAAGCACACATTTATTTTCAATTAAAAGAACACTGCGAGTACTAGTTGTGCATTGATGTTTTGTCTCAAATGTGCCTAATGTTTTCTTTTTGTTCAGCAAGGCTGAGAAATATGAAGTATGTTTCCAGATTTAGTGGTTCAGAAAGGCTTTGGCTATTTAAAATTCTCGTCCAAGACTTCTTTTAACTTTTGCCCGGATGCCCGACTCAAGGCATACATACATAAATACATACATACATACATACATACATACATACATACGTACATACATACATACATACATGCATGCATGCATACATACATACATACATACATACATACATACATACATACATACATACATACATACATACATACATACATACATACATACATATATACATTGCATGCATGCATGCATGCATCCATACGTACGTATGTACGTGCATACATACATTTTATTTATTTATTTATTTATTTATTTATTTATTTAGACGAGGAGGAAGAGGAGTTGATCGCGGTTCACCGCGGTCACTCCGACTATAATTACAAGATTTTATGGCAGTTTTCGCCACAACACGTTAGTGGCGACCTTAAATTTTCTTGGTAATGCCCGAAATTCCGTTCAGGTCATCGGTTTTCTCCTAAATGCATTTTTATACATTCAGCCTGCTGCTGCTAACCGGGCTTTAGGCTTAGTGCCCCGGGTGAAGAACTGCTGATGGCCCCGGCTATGGTCCATCATGATGTGTTTCTACCAAATGCAGTACGCCTCTCTACAGCTGAGGCGACCCCGCCACATGGCATTTCCGTAGGCCGCAAGCGCCAGGCCCCACGGATGGGTGACCATATAGCAAGGGAAACCACAACAGGCCCCGGCACAAGCGTGGATGTTGGGCTCGCTGAACAGCAGCGCAAGGAAATTATCGCCGATGCTAATTCAGACTACACGAATTCCACAAGCCCGAAGCGCCAACGCAACGACATCGATGGTCTTCAGGCGCCGTGGTCATCGCGCGAAGATACCCTCGAGGCTGTCAGCGGAGTGTGGGAGAAGCCACGGAGTCGTCGGCAACGTCAGATGGACAAAACGGTTCCACCTGTGCCTTCACCTAAACGAGTCAGTGATGAACGCGTGAGCTCGGTACACACGTCTTAAAGATTCAACTGATGGAGCACACCGACGTAATGACATTACCCGTTCATCTCCTGCAACAGGCGATCTACCGCCTCGCTGGAGACCCGCAACTGACCAAGTATGTTATCATGAAAACTAATAAGAACTCCAATAGCATTACTGTGACCACATGTGACTCTGTACATGCCGAGCGACTTCTACGATTACGCGTCATTCCTATTTCGTCCGACCTGCGCCTACGGGTGCATGTATATCAACTTCCTACCCGAGGCAATACACACGGCGTCATATATAAGTGCGGCCCAGGAGCCGATAAAAATATTCTCATGCGCGCTCCTAAAGCTGATGGCGTCGCTATACTCGCTGCATGCCCCATGGGTCGTAATGGAACATTGCTTATCCACTTCGCTTCTGACATTGTTCCACAGTTTGTAACTTACCTCGGTTTCTAACGCCGTGTCCAAATTTACCAGGCCAAGTCACTAATTTGCACACGTTGTCACAAACCAGGGCATAAGGCGTGTAGCTGTCCTTCCCCAACTATTATCTGTAACGAATGTGGTAGATACCACGAGTTGAAGGACTCTCCAGGTCTGTGTCCTTATAAGGAATAGGCGCAGCACTGTGCGCATTGTAAAAAAGACGGACACCTCGCCACTAGCCCAGACTGTCCAGCTCGCACTCACTTCGTCGAAATTCTTAAAATACGCCAGCAACAAAACCGCTTTCAAAACCGTTACCAAAATGGCAACAGTCAACGGCGACTTACAGACCCCGGCGACTCGCCCTTACCCGTTGCATCGAAAGCTTCAGAGATAAACTATCTCAGTCAAGACTTCACGCCGCTGGAATCTGCCGTCAGCTACGAAGATGATCCCCTAATTGCTGAACTACAACAAGCACGTCAAAAAGCCGAGATACAATTCGCTGAGGAGATGGCAGCTCTACAGAAGCAAATTTTATTACTCAAACGCAACCATGAGCAGCGAATGAATGACATAAAGAATCACATTATCGCACACAGACAGAATCTCTCCTTCAAGCAAGCATCAAGCAAGCCTCAAGCGAACAACACTCTCAAAAAGCAACAAACCACCTACCCTGCCATTTCTCGTCACCAGGATGATACCTCGCCGTACGAACCACAGTTTCAAGTTAATAACAAGCCCCCAGTCATCGCAAAATCCTCCCCATGTTAGAAAAACGCACAAAAGAGGCAGCAACATTCCCAGTCGAATGCCACCAGGACATGCAGTCATTTCAGCAATACATGCAACACATAGCGCAACAGCTAACTGAGACTCAGAAGACTCTACAACGCATTGCCATGCAGTTAGACGTGACTAGTGGTCACAACCCTGAAACCACAGCTCATGGCTTCGTCTAGGCCTTATTCCCATCCTGAAGTTCTTCAATGGAACTGCCGTTCTCTCAAGTACAGTGCCGCAGAGCTTGGGGAACTTTTCCGGACAACAGGTCAGCCCATCGCACTCCTGCTTCAGGAAACGAGAGGTACGACCCCAGAAATAGCAGGTTATCAGGGCTACTTTGTGCCGTCCATACATCACAAACAACTCGGGGGACAATTCCAAACAGAAGCACAAGCCGCCATATTCATCAGGAAGGACATACCTCACACCCAAGTTGATACCTCGTCTTATTGTACGGAAATACAGGAAACAGTTCCTGTCCGCTGCACTATTAACAAGACGAGATATCTCTTAGCAATCCTAGGAGTCCACTACCACCACGACGGCTCCGGGGCCGCGTACCTCCCCAAACTTATACAGACAGTCTCCCAACTTACACACCTAATTCAACGAATATGCTCTCGCCGACATGGACTCAAGGAAACAGATAACTGCCGCATCATTCAAGCAATGCTGATCAGCCGCATCACCTACGGGGCACCCTATCTTACCTTAAAACCACAAGAACATGCCAAGATTGATGTCCTAATACGCAAATCTTATAAGACAGCCCTCAGCCTGCCTACCTTCACTTCTACCGACCGCTTATTGAAACTGGGTCTACATAACACCCTCTCGGAAATTATTGAGGCCCATCTCCAAAACCAACTACAGCGCCTACAACTCACACCCGCCGGTCGTCATCTGCTCAAAACGTTAGGCCGGAAGGTGGTACAAACTCCGGACTCGCCGCAACGCATACCTCCATCAATGCGACGCAACATCCATGTCCTCCCCATTCCGCGCCATATGCACCCTACATACAACGCCGGCCGTCGTCAGCATCGTACACGCCTCCTCATCAGAAAATACGGCAGCGACCCGACCACCCTCTATACGGACGCCTCTCCCTATCCTCAACGACCAGCTCACGTCGCCACTGTTGCCCGCTTCGACAATGCCTTCCTCACCTCGGCAACTGTCTGCACAGAGTCTACTACCACGGCCGAAGAAGCAGCTATTGCCCTCGCAATGACCCAAGCCATGAGTCCCAGCATAACGATACTGTCTGATTCACAAGCTGCCTGCCGTCGTTTTGCACTCGGACGAGTCTCGGCTCTTACCCTGGCCATCCTTTCTCAATGCCCCACCCTCCCTCATGCCCGCATAGTGTGGACACCCAGCCACACTTCCCTCCCTGGGAACGAGGTGGCACACGCCACCGCCCGAGCTCTCCTTCACCGGGCATTCCCAGAAGAGGGCAACAATGCAGCCAGTATTACAAACTCCTTTGCGCCCCTCTCCCAAACATACACCGACATCCTCTACCACTACAGAGCAACCCGACGCACCTATCCCCCTCCCCACCCTTCCCTTTCTACCGCTGACGCCTGCATTTGGCGCCGACTTCAAACCAACACTTATTACAATCACCTCCATCTCCACCACATATCCCCTACTAACTACCCACTCAACTGCCCCCAATGCGATGAGCCTAACACCACAGCTCATCTCGTCTGGACGTGCCCCACCAACCCACCACCTCCCAGATCCCCTACCCTTGAGCAGTGGGAGTGCGCGTTGCAGAGCTGCCAGCTCGAAGACCAGGAGGCCCTGATCTCTCGGGCGAAGATGGCAGCCGCGGCACGCGGCCTACCGGAATAGGATGGCCGCCCACAGCTCCTAACTCTTTTTCTCCCCTACCCCGTCCCTGCTTTTCAATAAACGTTTTCTCTCTCTCTCTCTCTCTCTCTCTCTCATTACGCCCGCCCTACAACAAATTATCGAGCTACTCATGGCATTGATTATTCTTGGCTACCTTATTTACGCCAGCAATACCCGCATGACCAACTCCTCTTCGTTGGAGATTTCAACGCTAAACACCTAGCTTGGTACCACAATACAACGGACCTTCGCGGCCAAGCACTTGTCGATAACGCTACCAGAGCAGGGCTGGAACTTCAGAATGACCTCGACTACCCCACCCGTCACGGGCTTCACGCAAATCAGACGGACACTACCCTCAACCTCGCGTGGGCCTCAAACAGTGTAGTTCGCGAATGGCGCTGTGTACAGACCCTATGGGTTCCGATCACTACCCCATATGGATAACATTGGCAGACTCAACTTCTCGCTGCAAATTGCGTCACACAGTGGTAGACTGGGAACGCTTTCGCTCCCTCATTGCGGACTAGGGGTACACTTTACCGTTAACCACTAAAATAGCTCGGGCTGTCAAGCATGCCACCAGAAATTTCGACGCCCGGGACGACACTCCGACACCTGACAAACACTTGATCAACCTGTGGTCGACCCGCGAGATCCTCCACCTTCAATATCTCAGCAATGGAAAACAATTCAACGACTTACTCAAAGTTCGGAACAAAACAGCACAAGCTAGACGGTACGCCAAGCACCTCAGAAGAACCCGCTGGCTTGACCGCTGCGCAAGCCTAAATGAACGAACCGGTTCCTATAAGCTGTGGCGCACTTACAAAGCTCTCTTTGGTACGACAAAATCCCTTAACACCACGCAAAACATCCTACTTACTCAGTCTATAGACGAAGACAAACTGGAACGAGTTGCAGCCCAGACATTCTTCCCCGAAGATAACGTATACGACTCGACTATCTACGCCCCAACCTACGGTGATCACCTGAAGCCTGAGGACACATTCTTCACAATTCAAGAACTGCACATAGCCCTTGAGGCTATTAATGTCAAGAGCACTCCCGGAAAGGACAAAATTACTTGGCAAATGCTCCGTAACCTTCATGGGAAATCTAAACAACAGTTGTTGGCGGAAATTAACACAATATGGGAACCTGGGATACTCCCTGTTGAATGGAAGCACTCCGTTGTGCACCCAATACCAAAACCTAAAAACCCCCTACTTCCATTTCCAACCTTCGTCCCATTTCAGTTACATCCACTCTTTGCAAACTGATGGAGCGCATGATCCTTACTCGTCTCACCTACCTGCTCGAGACAGCGAATGACGCCATTTACGACCCTGCACAAACCGGGTTCGGCCCGGTCTGACCACTCATGACAGCCTGCTCTTATTACGACCAATGACAGAGAAAAAATGGAGAAAGAATGTTAACACAGCTCCAGGACTTCTTGTTACTATTCACCTCAAGAAAGCATTCGACACAGTTTCCCACGCCTACATCATTTAGATTATGGGAGAACTTAACATCGGTCACAGACTCACCAATTTTGTCAAGAACTTTCCCTGCAACCGAACGTTTGAAATCCATACGGGTAAAGAGCACCCCCGCATCTTCCACAACCGCCGAGGTGTACCGCAGGGCGCTATTTTATCTCCGACTCTATTCAATCTTGTCATGTCAAAAATTGCCAGGCAACTCCGACAAATTCCCAACATTCAAAGTACTACACATGCCGACGATATTACGATTTGGATTGACCCCCATAAGACCGACCTGACCCAACAGCAAGTGCAGGTACATATTCAAACTGCACTCGACACTCTCGCCGACACCCTCCAACACACTGGGATGCAGCCTTCGCCTGACAAAAGCACATATGTGGTGTTTGGTGGAACGCAGCAACAGAAGAACGCCTACACGTTTCAGTTTGTACGATCGCTCCTTAAGCCGTCCCCCGAAAAGTGGGTTAAAGTTCTTGGCATCCCTGTCCCTGAGGATGGCGGCGGCAGTGTGTGGCTTGAACAAATCAAGAAAACATGGCATCAATAGTTTCACATAATCAAACGCATAAGCAACCGGTTAGGAGGGGCTACAACGGAGACACTCAAACTATTGACCCAGGCTGTCCTCACGAGCAAAGTGACATATGGGGCAGTATGCTTCGACTTCACTAAGGATCGGTTGCAGCAGCTGGAGGTGCTACATCGTGAGAGCCTTCGAGTCATCACTGGCCTTCCCAAACATGCCAAACTCGAGGAGCTCTACAAGCACGCTCAACTCCCTCCTCTCACAGACATCACCCGAACCCGTCAGGAAGGCCACGACTTCAGATGAGCATCCACTCTCGCCGGCCGTGCGCTACTCGCGCTACTGCCACAATGCGCGGCACCACAACATCCCATCCCTTTGCCGCTTCCACCATGGGACGACTTCATCGTCATTAACCCAAAGCCACTCCCAGTCACCGGTCCTACGCTTCGCCACTCCAACACACACAGACGCCCAGCTGAAATGATCCAGCGGTTTCCACATAGCGCTGTTTATACCGACGCCACTTGGGACCCCACCGCGAATACTGCCGGATTAGCGACCATTCACTCGACATTTCAAGCCGCCTGTCAACAAGAATATCCAACAGCGCCATCCTCTACCCACCTCCAACTCGAAGCGATATTACTGGCTGTCCGACAACCTCAAATTTCTCACTGGCCTACCAACCAGCCTCATGCAACTATCTTCACAGCCAGCCAGGAGGCATTCCCCGCATTGCGCCGGGTGCCTTATCAGAATTCTATCTGTGCGTCCATCAAGATGCTTGCCCGAAGGCTACATTGTACAACAGGACTACAAATTCGGGTAGACTGGGTGCCAGGGCACTGCGTTAAATCCTACAAGGAGGCCGCGCGCCCTGGCGAGCGATGTTCTTTCCACCCGCTCCCACCCAGTTTTGCCTCATCACGACCCCAACTTGGACCCCTTTGAAGCCCGTGCCACCTACCAGCGATGTGGAGCTCGACTCCGCAGCCACATCCCTGCCAATGACTACCCGTTACCTACAGGACTGCCACGTGGCCTTCAGGTTCTGATCCACAAGGCTCGTGCTAGGGCGGCGCTTACAGAGGACATCCTTTTCAAGTGGCGTTCTTACATACCAAAAAAAGGGTGGCCACCCGTTCTCGCAGGCGCTACCGCAAGCAATTCACCTCCGCCGGCCATGACACCACCCACGTACGTGGCGTGCTCTTTAGGAGCCACACCGACCATTGAACATCTCCTTTGGACGTGTCCAGGACTGCACGCGGAGCGCACGTCTTGCAAACACAGCAGCATTATGTGTTTGACGGACTGGCTCTACCCACCCGCAGCCACAGCCAAGCAGGTGTTTGCGTCCTTCTGGGATTTTGCTCTCGCTACTGGCGTTCATCTGAGAATGTAAAGTTTTCCCGAATTGAAACCACCCTCCCCACCAGCCCCCACATAGGCCGAGTCGCCATCCTGGTGTCAATAAGGTTTTATTTATTTATTTATTTATTTATTTATTTATTTATTTATTTATTTATTTATACATACTGCAGACCATCATTAGGTCCAAGCAGGGGGGCACAAAAGATAAAAGGCGGAGAAAAATACAAACAATACAAACAACAAGGCACTTATTCAGTAAGTCATTCCATTCTAGTATTGTACGCGGAAAAAAGAATATTTGAATGTGTCATACATACATACATACATACATACATACATACATACATACATACATACATACATACATACATACATACATACATACATACATACATACATACATACATACATACATACATACATACAGGGAGTAGCAGAACTTTGAAGATGGTAGAGAACACAAGAGAAGAACTTTGCTGAAACGTAGGCCACAATCGTGCTTTTACCTTGTTCGAAGTTTTTCTTCTCTTACATACATACATACATACATACATACATACATACATACATACGTACAGATAGACCAAACCTTGTTCGAAGTTTTTCTTCTCTTACATACATACATACATACATACATACATACATACATACATACATACATACATACATACATACATACATACATACATACATACATACATACATACATACATACATACAGATAGACCAAAATTTTCTTGTTTAAGTAGCCCAAGAAAGAATATATCGTCTTTAAAAACACAAGCACATCATCCCAGTTGGGGCCAGTTTATTCATTCGCTAGTAGGGCGAGGTATTCTCCTGTGTCAGCCATCCGGGGTGCATTGCGGGGAAGGGGAAGGAGCTTTCATGTTTCGACAAGTCGGAGCCTGGCTGCCGCGCGGCCACTCGGAGCCTATGATTCACGTTCGTGGCCGTTGCAAGAACGGGCAGCAGCTGGCTCCATGAAAGGCGTGCTCGAACAGGCCTGCAAACGCGGCCGTCGGTGGACCGTTTGGGACCACGCGTCCATCGTGCCATTACATCCAACGAGCAGAAACGTCCGATTACGTGACATGACATCAATCGCGCCAGCACAACCATCGTGACAGTACATACATCGTGAAAATAATCCAATTTTGACCATCACATTGAACGTGCCATTACATCCAACGCGCCATCCCGTCCAACGTACCATACACCCAGCGTGTCATTACATCCATCGAGCAACTTCTTCCGAAGCTGTGTCATTGCATCCAATTTCGGCCAGTACATCCAACGTACCACCCCATCCAGGCCCTATTACTTCCAACACGTAATTTTCTGTTGCCTAACAACTAACATAACTTCTAGTTAAGACAGAAAGTTGGGCTAGTTGGTTATCTGACTGCATTTTACTAGCGAAAAACAGACGCTGACGAAGAAGTGCACAGGACACTCGCTAGACTACAACTGACATTTCACTTAGCGTCCGTGAAACAAGGAAAGATATCATATCACCCCGTCCTTCCCCTACACCACCCCACACACGCCAGGCTGCGACGCGTAGCCGTGCATCAGCTCACGCACCGCCTCAAAAAAGTGGGGAACAAATGCGGCGTGGAAGTGCTGGCCACCGCGCCTGGAAAGCTGATGCGGATGTGCACCGCCGTATACGAGAAGCCAAGCCAGGCTTGCACCAAAAATCATGCCACCAGTTTTGTCACCTGCAAAGAAGGTGTCATCTACCGCATTCCGTTGTCCTGTGGCAAATGCTACGTGGGGCCGACGGGGGCGGTGTTTAAACGACAGGCTGAGAGAACTCCATGCAGCAGTTTCATCGCTTGCGGCGGGAGGCCATCTGGCCGATCATTGCAAGCGGTGCCCTGGTTGCACGCCGGTGTTTGATAAAACACGTGTTATAGGGTCTGGACGTGACCAAACCAGTCGCGAGAATAACGAGGCATTTTATATCTACAGGGAAAGAGTTAATTGTGTGAGCACTCTTTCAATCACCCTTACAGAAAAGGAGATATGCTACCTACGAGCGCGCATGTGCGAGACATAAGCAAGCGTATGTGTGGTGGTGTGGGGGAAGGGCGTGGTGATATCTTATCGTTCCTTATTTCACGTACGCTAAGTAAAATTTCAGTTGTAGTCTAGCGAGTGTCCTGTGTACTTCTTCGTCCGCGTCTGTTTTTCGCTAGTAAAATGCAGTCCATTTCTATAGGCTTAATTCAACGCAGTCTGGCTCAACTCAGCAAATCGAGTGTTTTAGCGATTACGTTCACTAAACTTCATCTGTCCTGATTTGAGTTCCACCGCAGAAACGCCAAGTGGGGCAGGCAGTTTAACCTGGAGGCCATGCCAACAACACAACTCTACGCTGGTACACTAGCAAAGCGCCGGTTTGACGTACAGAACGAGCGCAAGCATGCGGAGTTGGTTTACAGTATACACTAACGGTAGTGCAGCTTATTCGCAATCCTCTATTAGTTGGCGCAAAGCAGGGGCGTGGGCGTGGCCAGGGCCGTAGCCAGGTGCGTAGTCAGGGAAAGAGTTTCCGTGTCAGAACCCCACCCCCCCCAATTTATGTATCCAGAAAAATTACATATATTATTGGGTGTGTGGCGTTGTCTCCCTTGCTTTCTTTTTTTTTTTCATTTTGCCGGCGGCTTATAACACCTCCGAAATATATTTATTTCGGTCTACGCCTGTGCTGCACAGGTTTTACCAGTACAACAGGCGATCAGTGCATCCATGTTGGGATGATCACGTAACCGCTATGATTGGCAAATATGCAGAATTTCGGGCGTTATAAGCTGCTATAACCCGTAACACTCTGTAACTGTATGCCTACGAAAGTTAAATTATTGCGTTACAACTCTCTATTTGTGGCCCATCTAAACTGCGCTCAAATTGTTTGGGGGACCACCAGAACAGGCAGCAAAAACTGATTTATGTTCTACAAAAAAGGCTGTACAGACCATGTACTGCGCCGAATTTCTAGCGCCCGGTTTCCGTTCGTTCCGCACGAACAATATAATACGAATTTTCAACTTTTCGGCGTAAGGGTAATTGAAGGCTACAGAATAGAACGGCTGAAGCGGTATAACAACCTACAGAATGTTGCAGTGCTTCATCGAAATGAGCATGCCTACCAATATAGAACGCTGGAGGTTTGGCACGTAGCTTTCTGTCGCACAAACTACGGCTCTAGTAGTGTGTCTAATAGATTTACCCGTCTCTTAAATGCCCTAAATGCCCAGAATGGAGACTTTCAACGAATCCAGTCGAAAAAAACTGCGGTTGTTGGTTGCCTCAGTGTGATTCCTTGTTTGTTTTTGCGCACTATGATTTGGATATGGCCCGTTACGGTATTGTAGGGTCTGCTAGTAGGGGCATACTGCTATTGATGTCCCCTTCTTTTTTAAGTAGACCGAACATGCTTTTAACGATCGATTCGACCGACGCCCCCTCCCCACCGCGCACCTTCCTGTCATCGTTTTACCTCGTAGTAAGCTTTGTATTTCTACTTTGATTTTTTCTGCTTCTCCGCTGACTTGAATCCTAACTTGCTGAGAGCGGAAAGGGCTATACGGTGGCTATCTGTGCTATACGGTGAATACTGAGGCTACCTTTGGCATAAAGGCTTCTTTTGCGCCTGTCTGTCCCACTTGAATAAGCTGCCGAACATGCTTGTAATGATGAATTCGTCCGCCGCATCCCCTTTCCCACCATTTTCTTGTCACCTTGTAGGAAGCTTTGTGTTCTCAGCCCTGCATTTCTACCTTTTATTTTTTGCTTCTCCGCTCACGTCAATGTATTACGTGCTGATAATGATGATATCATGTGTAGATTGTTTTTTTTTTCTTTTTTATGACTCTGTACCAGTTGCATCAGTTGCATCTTGATGCCACTGAACAACAGGGCCGACATGGGGTTTGGCAGGAAGGGGCAGCGGGAGCGGACATCGGCCGCAGCAAGTACGGGGCTCGAGTTTCACTAGGGAACGTAGCCCCCTCTCTCCATCAAAAGAAGGTACAGCGAGCGGCGGAGAACAGGGGAACAGTTGATTGCTTAAAGGACTGTCGAACGGAATGGTGTAAACTTTTCTGCTCCTGTAGAATAAATTGTTTTCTTTTGCACTCGACTGAGTAATTGTGTGGATTGATCGAGGACGACCACAAAAGTTAATCGACACCTCGCCGCCACTACAACATGCGTGTTGTAGTTACGAGTGTTGTTACGAAACGCGCCTTACGCATTAAAAGTTGACCTTTATTATGATGGGTATGCACAGGTTGCTTGACGAACGGGATGGCTTAATACGCTGGCTTGAGGACTTTTTACAACTCTACATCGACCGCTACACTCTTGAGGAGACCTAGGTGACTTGTTAAAGACCTGTGTTGGAACTTTTTTTCAGAAGCGGGAGCAACTACATCCAACGTGCCTTACATCCGATGTGCCACCTCCAGCGACCAACTACATCCCAGGAGAAGGAACATACAAACGCATGTCAACACATCCATCGCGCCATTACATCCAACGAGCCAACACATCCAACGTTGGATGTAACGGCACGTTCAATACGTTCGCTCGTAATCCCGTCGGACTCCTCCCTTTCCCCTCATTCTCTCTGGCAAAGCGCGCACCAGCTTCTGCAACCGGCAAAAGACCCGTGGACGGAGTTTTGTGTATTTATACGCTTTGGAGTCGTGCGCAACACGATGGACGGCTTCTGACGATTGGGAATTCTGGGTATTTATTCTCGCCCATACGAGAGCCGGACCAGTGTGTCTGTGGGCTACGCGGACAGCGTTTCTCAGCCCGTTCGAGTTGTCATGTTTTAGGCGCGCCAGTGTGCTGCTTCCTGTACCGTCACTTTTCCCTACTCGCCCTGAATTAAACCAGTTAAGTTTGGATTTGTCTCTTCGTCGTCGGAACGGAGGCAAATCCCCTGCAAGCCACTCTCCAATCACGCTACCTCGACATGATGGGTGACCGTTCTACTACCCCTTTGTCCATGTAGACACACGCAGTTTTTAGCGTTGTCGCGGGCGCATGATACTGGCTTCTTCTACGGGTGCGCGTTTAGATTCGCACCCCGGTTTTTGTAGCAAAACGATGCGTTCTGAAGCTCACGTTTGCCTGTCTGTGCTCTTGGTGCTCGCTTGGCGCGTTCGCTTTCGTCCTGTAGGTGGTGGGTGAGCCCTTAGCTGCTCGCTTACTCGCTTCCTAGCTTGCTGGGTCGGAAAGTTTGCTTTTTTATGCGCTCGACGACTGTTTCAGCGAAGAGTCTATTGCCATTTTTAATGACGGAGTACCGAAATCGAAGCTGCTCATGTTTGGTGTGAACGCAATGGTTCTTGCCCAAGAAAGTTTGGGGACACGTAAGCACGACTGATGAGTTGTGAATGAGAAATAATTAAGAATGCCGAGGAATGCTGCTGCTGCGATGGATACTGTCATCTTCATTGGCCACTCCGACTGAATGGACGTCGAGGATTGTGGGTGAGTGTGATGCCTTTGCAACCAAACGAGAATTGGTGGATTGGCCGTGAACTTCTGTAGGCTGCGTCATCGTCACTGGCCAACCTACCTGAATGAATTTGTTGTTAGGCCTACATTCAACCATGACGTTAGGTGACCTTAACGTTGAGTTTACTGGCGGGCCAACCAATGCCAAATCCATTGTACATCAAACTGTAGGTACCGGTTGACGACACTAGACCTCAAAGCGTAATGTTCGGGCTTAGCTCGGGCCTGAAACGAAACATCGCACGAAATTGTCTCACTGATACAAGTGAATAATCAAGAGAAATGAACGATTTTATTTCGCTCTGAAGGAAGAAAAAATAATTAATTTTTAGTAAAAACATCTCAAACAGCTTTGCAGGCTGTACGTGATTCTGTTTGACTGCTTTGTCGATGGTGCGCACCTAATCAGCGTAACGTCCGCCTCATCTTGTTGAGGGGGTACTATACTGAGAATACTGAGTATACTGAGGTAGTATACTAGTATACTGAGCTGATCCATTCTTGAATAGCCGTAAAGGCTATTCAACAATGAACCATATTCACACGATCAATCAGGTGATAGAGAAGTGCGCGGAGTATACTGAACCCCTATATATAGCCTTCATAGATTATGAGAAAGCATTTTACTTGGTCAACACCTCAGCAGTAATTCAGGCATTACGGAACCCGGGTGTAGACGAGCATTACGTAATAATACTAGAGGATATTTACAATTGGTCTACAGCCACCATCATCCTCCAATAGGAAAGCAGTAAAATACCTATAAGGAAAGGCGACAGGCAAGGAGACACAATCTCTCCAATGTTATTCACAGCATGTTTACAAGAAGTATTCAGAACATTGGATTGGGAACAGGTGGGAGTGAGGGTTAGTGGAGAATACCTCAGTATACTCAGATTTGCTGATGATGTTGCCTTGCTAAGTAACTCGGGGGATAAAGTACAAAGCATGCTTACCGCACCGGACGAACAGAGTAGAACCGTGGGCCTAAAAATTAATATTCAGGAAACCAAAGTAATGATCAATAACCTCGGGACAGCACAGCGGTTTGAGATAGGTGGCGAGGCAGTGGGAGTGGTATACGAATATATCTACTTAGACCAAGTTGTGACCCCGGATCCCCACCATGAGGCAGAGATAATTAGGAGGGTCAGAATGGGGTGGAGGGCATTCGGCAGGCATTTTCAGATAATGAATGTCAGCCTACCATTGTCCCTGAAGAAGGAAGTGTGCGGCATCTTACCGGTACTCACCTACGGGGCAGAAACTTGGAGGCTTACTAAGAGGGTTCAACATACTGAGGACGACTCAGCGAGCAATGGAACGGAAGATGATAGGTGTAACATTAAGGGACAAGAAGAGAGCGGAGTGGGTCAGGGAACATTAATAGAAATTAAGAATAAGAAATGGACGTGGGCAGGGCATGTAATCCGAAGGCAAGATAACCGTTGGTCATTAAGGGTAACAGAGTGGATCCCTAGAGAAGAAAAGCGTGGCAGAGGGCGGCAGAAAGTTAGATGTGCAGATGAGATCAAGAAGTTTGCGGGTATAAATTGGTCGCAGTGAGCACAGGACCGGGGTAATTGGAGATTAATGGGAGACGCCTTTGCCCGGCAGTGGACGTAGATAGGCTGGTGATGATGATGATACTGAGAATTGTACTTTCTTCCATACGCATATTAGCTCGCCGCAGTTGTTTGCTGTGTAGGGGCGTGTGACGCCCCCGATAGGGGATAGCGTCACGCAACCCACTAAGTAGCGTGACGCCTCCATAGGCGACGCCTCCACTGGGCGTTATGATCAGCATGATAACGTCGTTCGTGGGGTGGTACGCACGTCGGCTCTTCCATGAATCGGTGGCACGCAGCCAGCCACCGGTGTCAACATGCGAACGTCACAGGTGCGCTTCGTTTTGTAAATCGCAAGTATTATCAAAACGTCCACTTGTATCCAATTTTATTGCAAATATAATACAAAAGAAACGGGTTGACTGCACACAGATCATCAATTACTTGAGCCCCAATATATCAGAATCAAACACCATGACACTTGCTCTTAATTTACAATCGCGCACGGTTCAGATATCTACTTTTCGAAATAATGTTCTTTGCCCCAACTTATGCTCATCGGAAAGCGACCAAGTCCCCTTCACGTTGTCATTACTTTCAACTTCGCAAGTGGTTGATTCCGTAATTACAGTTATAATGCAGTGTGCAATCCTCACCTACTGATCTCCCTCCCTTACGTGTACGTGCATATACATGAGCTTGGTGTGTCTACACCGACTACTTCCCGAAATATAAGCCCGTTACATGACAATTTCTCACAATTGTTGGACGAAATTCTCCCTCAGTAGAAGACCCATGTTGCCGCATATGCGTTTCCGTTAAATGTACGCACGATGATCTCCAGGTATAGTACTTGAGGGTTTCATTAATAATATATGCAAAGACTAGATGCCGAGCACGCTAATATGTCACATTTAACTTACCGCTTTTTAGGACCGAAGTGCATTGCAGAAGAGGAATCATCATGGGCAGACTTGTACCTAGAGGCGATAAACACCCAGTGTAACGCTATATGAGTGAAAGCCAACGTTGTTGTCCACCAGCATGACGCGCACAATCAACGATTTCCCGGTTTGTTTGCCCACTGCCCCGCGTGCACTTTCGCAAAATGGCGTTGTCCTCACGCACAGCGATTGAAGCGGAGTCCGAGAAATTTCCAATTCCCGATATTGACAGCCCGAAAGGAAATGAAGGACTGAGATTGCCTTCCCCTTGGAGAAAACGCGTGTTGCCTGCTTACAACGCCTCTGGCCGCGATACGCTAGGACAAAGTTGGTGTTATAAAGTAGGTTGATAGCAATTGTGCCTACGCGAAAAGACAGTGAGGAAGAGAGAGGAAATGTAAGTTTCCAGTTTAGATGCCGGTTTCGTCAAGATACTTCTGCGGGTGTGGAGGAAGTCTTTTTTTTTTCTTTGGGAGATAATTTGCCGGACTCTGCGAGGGTCCAATGTGTCTGCCGTGTTACGAGCCTGCTTCGATGAATTTGAGCGGGAGCGACTGTAGGAGTGAGCGTTGCCGAACTCTCAAAGCAACAGCAGTGAGAAAAAAGGCAGCAAGTAGCCAACCAATCAAACTTCGTTGAACTGCAGGTCATTCCTTTAAGGTATGGCCTTTGGGAGTGTGCCCAATCGATATTCAAATTTTTTATCATGTCTAAAGATCGAAAACAGGACCCCCGGCATTGGAAACGAAAATCGTAAGCACACACCCACAATCGCATGCTCACCAGAAGCTAAAACTTCGGAATTTAAGCCTATACGCTATGGCTTCGAAGGCTCAGAAGGCAAAAGAACCATTCTTCGCGGTTTGTAGATATCACCAGAATGTTATAGGAGCTTAAAAAAGCAGTCACACTCATTTGCTAGACTGCCCAGCCCCATACTCAATACATTTTTTGTTACAAAAGGCCCATATCCACGCGGGGGTGATAGGCGAAGAACGGATAGGACAATTCGCTGCTATACTGATATGAGAGATCATCCAGTCTCAAGAGAAGTATCCTGTACCATTTTCACATGCGCATAGCACATATACATGCAGGAAATTTGCCAAACTTAGATAGGACCTTCGGGCTACGTTTGTTTGCTTGCTCGCTTTCTGGTTGCTTGCAAGATTGCCACAGTCGAAGGGCTTATTTGACATTTCGCGCGCTCGTTAACTTTTCCTGAAAGCGGCCAAAGGCCATTGTTTTTGTTTCTGTGCTTTTTCCTGAGAACTTTCCGGCTTTAAGGTATTCAGGGTAAAAGTTATTAGCAAGTCATTTCTCATATTTTATTTACCAGTTTCATTAGAGATTCGCTCCTTTTGTACTGTGTGAGTAGTCATATGTAGTCTTTTAATTATCACTAAATGGGGTTAGAAATTATTGTCTTTAGAAATTTTCGGTGGCTTCACAAGAGCACTGACAATCTTTTTGTGCGTGATAAATGATCATAGGGTAGCTTGCCACAAGAGCACGTATTTTAATATCGCAAAGAAGTCGTCCATCAAGGGTTTCCAGAGTGAACAGACTTCAACGCAAGAATACGGGAAACAAATTAACTGAAAATATCTATCAATTCTCATTTGTGTTCCATGTAGATCAGCAAAACAAGTTGAAACTTACACACACACACACACACACACACATATATATATAGACAGAAATAAGGGTAGGCAGTCAAGAAAGCCACAGAAAGAAAAGGGGAAAATGTGGTAGGTCATTTTATTCTTCTTGAAACAGATATATGTTTTTGAAAAGAAAGAAAGAAAGTGGAGAAAAAAGTCTGCGGTTAGGTCTCCGCGGCTCCACAACGTGCAGGTCGTAGATTTTTGGAACGCGATTTGAACTACAATACCGAAGAATTAACGTAGGACTTTTAGAAATGTTAGTCGGGAACAACTTCTGCAGTCGTATTTTCTAGTTTTCGGGATACATGTGATCTTATTATAAACTCACGAAGATCCATTATTTCCAAGAGACGTCAGCCGGGGATGAAAAAAAAAACGTATTAAGCCGAAAAACGTAATATGTATAATTGAAGCAAGGAGATTCCAGTGTATATCTCGCCACACTCCACGTGCTTCCGCCTCGTTCTCTTCGGCATACACCTTACGCCGTCTCGCATCGCCTTTTGTTGTGCGTGTCTCGCGAGCTCTTTTCAATGTTACCAGCGCAGCTGTGGACTCTACCTATTAGTTCTCACAGGTAATGGAAGACGGATGGGATAAAAAAAGTCCCTGCATTATATACGCGGCGTCGCACGACTGCTACGTAAAGCGATGCTTCAGTTTCCAACTTCAAGACGAGGACCACCTCAATAACCGGAAGCTGATCCCAGAAAAGAAAGTAATATTTTAAAGAGAAGCTTTATGCTCCTCACCGATGACGTCGTTATCCCAAAACACACCGCAAAAGAGCCAACTTTCTTTGACGAGGATGACGATCGCGGGTGAAACGAAAGATGATTGAAATGCGACGCTTTTCCTGTTGGTAAATGGAGCATTGAGAGAAAACACAAGTTTGGATCATTCGAAAGATTGCCGCGTTCGAATAATGCTGACACCACTTTTAACCTAAAATTTTCTCACATAATCTATATAATTAGTAATAAAGGGAAGGGCCATGCGACCCAGTGGCTCATTTCTCGCAACAGAACCTATCATTTCATATGCCCAGCTGTGCGATTGGCTGAGGCCGGCAAAATTAAACGCAAATTAGGCAGGGCTAATAACCATGTCAAACGAGCTATTTGCGCTTAAATGTGGGGCGCATTCCTTTAATAGCAGTAAGACTTGAGGGGTGGACAATTAAAGTTACGAACGGAAGCGTAAACACCGAAGCGGTGAGTGTAGCACTTCGCCTGCTGACACTGCATAACACAGCCGTCGGACGCGTTGGACTTGTCTGACACAAAACTGACCAACTGACATAAGCGCAACGGCCACTAACATGACCAGGTTTGTCGAGTCATAGCTTACGTTTTAGGAAACTATTAGTATGAACCCTAATAAAATGACGGCAGGTATAGAAGTCAAGCCAGAAGCAAAGTGCGAACACTGGCACATAGAGTTAATACTACTGACTCTAGAGGAAAATATGCCCGGCCAGCCCGTGCATTGAAACCGTGCTACACCCGGGCGCAGACATGATGCCACCCTCACAGCGTTGCCCGCTGTCTTTTTGGCTACTAGAGTTGGCGGCAGTAGTGGGTTTTCACCTAGCAACATACGCATTCCATCATGGCAGCCACCGTTGCTGTGTGTGCGCCGTGACAACTTTGCTGTGCAGAAACGTTGTGTAAAGTTTTTCCTGTGGTAGGTAGCGAACTTTTGTGCCGTGGTGCCGCGTTAGATGCAGTTTTGCATTCTCGGCAACTGATAAGGGTAGCGCGTAGATTACCGGGTACTTCGTACGCTCAGAGAGGTAGCTTTTTTGGGTGCGTCAAGGGAGCTCGGTCGTCGCTTCGGAGTTGAGCGGACGTGTTTTTTAAGTGCGATGCACTTTATAAGCGACCCTGAATCCGCCGTCATCCGCGCTCCTCCTCCTCTCCCCTAGCAACGGCGCGAGGAGCGGAGAGGAGCGTCTGTAGCAACGGCGCAGCGACGTCACACCCCACGTGACCCGCGCGCGCTCCGCCTCCCGCGCCGTGGCTGCGCGCGCCCGCGCCGGCTCCCGCACCGCTCCTCGCGCCGTGACGTCACACTCCCACGTGACCGCGCGCTGGCGCCTTTGCGTCTGCTCCCCCTCTCCTCGCGCCGTGACGTCACATGCTCTGCAGCTGGCGCGCCTCTCCCCCCGTTAGGTTTGCACTCACCCTCGGCGCGCGCCTCTCCCCTCGCCTGACAGCTCCCCCTCGCCGGTACTGCGCCTCTCAAGGCGATGGCAGAATTACTACGCCGTGTACTCTCGGCGCAAGAAATGCATTCGCACTTCCTCACGATTCCCTTCGGGGAGGTGGGGGCAATTTTTTTCGTGCTCATTTGCTTCATCATCCTTGTTGCTGTGAGCACGCTGGAATGGAAGCGTGGAAATTCCACAAGGTGTGGTGTGACACCTTTGCGATCACCGGTTTAATGTTGGCATAAATGAGAAGGCTGTGCTAGACATATCGAATTCCTTCCTTCTATCGCGTATCGCATTAGCATATCGCATTCCTTCCTTTTATCTGGTGTATACAACTGAAGAACGTCTCCAGGTGGCACTGGCTGAACCGATACGTGCAGATGTAACTGTTGCAAATAATAAAATTGAGAGTTCAATTTATTGTCCGCTTTCTTAATGACTGTCATGCGCGTGTCCCTGTGCCCTCTCGTCGTCCCTCGTTTATGTTTTGCGCTTCGAGCAGTCTTGCAATGGAATACCAACTTGCCCAGAAGTTCGCCTTAATCTGTCATATGCAATACACATTAAGTGTCTAAATACTCTATATTAGCGATTGATAGTCTCATGCTAGGCAGTCTGATTCGCCTGCAATAGTTATGTTTGGCAGCTGTTTCAAAATTAACCACTATGATTGAACAAATGAGGAGCAATAACAATTTATAGGTGCACTCAAACTAATTCACTTTTCAAGGGAGACGTATATCCTTCGTCAACTTCGCCTTGCACAAAATACATGACGGTCCCATCGCGACCCAAGAAAGCGCATGCGTGTGTTACCTCAACATGCTTCCTAGGCGGTTTCTGTTGACAGACAGATTTCCGGCCGAACCCGCAGGCACTTCAGGCAAAACCGCCTGCAGGCGGGGTGGTCCTGATAATTGGGCGTGAACAGAAGTGGCCGTTTCCGTTCATTTGCGAAGGCACCCAGGGAAGGACTGAATATTTTTCTCAACGCCCCACCACACGGGTGCCCATCTCAGTAACACCGAAAGTTGGGCGAGTTGGTAAATCATCTTGAAAGAAACACACACAGCGCGCAAAACAACGGGGCGAAAGACGGAGGGATGTACAACACAAGCGCTTGTGTTGTACATCCCTCCGTCTTTCGTCCCGTTGTTTTGCGCGCTGTGTGTGTTTCTTTCAAGATGCCCATCTCACATGAATGAAGTTTACTCCTCCCCTTCCTCCTCTGTGCAGGTATATACATGGGCCATATGAGAGTAGAGGTGCAAGTAAACGTAATAAAACAACGTCGCTGATCCACCGAGTTTAAGAAATGTGTCATGCAAAGCATCAAATATATTCTCGAAAATTTCAGATTGCGTGTTTCAGCGATCGAAGGAGCATGCACCAATCGCACACACGCATACAGGAGATTTCTGCTCTTACATTCGGGATTACCTTTCGGCTTCGCCTTATCCTCCTCTAGAAAACCACCTTATTGGGCAAATAAAGTTACCATTATTATTATTAGTTGGCGGTTGTTTTATCTCTCACTCAAGTAAAACACCGTTCAGTGAAAGTATAACAGCACTCGTAAACAAGAGCCTAGTTATACGCTAGGCATGGTAAAATGTTTCGTACATTTGGTTGTTTTTAATTTACGAATCATATACGGTCAAAAGGAGCCGATCTGCCCAGCAATGTCTCGCGTAACATGATATGACCGGCTGACGGCGAGTTCAAATCGGCAGCAGCCACTACGGACATGTAGAGGTGTCCTTGAAGATTGGCGCGGCGGCTTTATTACGTATCGTCGGCAGTCTTCGCAAGCTTGTCTTCGCAAGCAACGAAGTGACACAGCAGACACTAAGGCGTGTTAGAGTGAACCTTTGTAAATTAGTGGCATGAGTGACGCTTCTCACAATATACCGACACTGAATTTGGCGCCTCAGCCCGACGTCCTCTTTTTGCTTAATATTTCATTTATTTTTGTTCGTCAAGCATGAATGCTTCGAGAAAACTAATAAAAAGCATACAAACTCGTAAAAAAACTCAGTTATTGCCATAACAGTTGCCTAATTTTAGCTTAGGGCCCTAAATTTGTGCCTCATCTTCAAGAAAAATTGTTAGCCATATCTTCAACTACTGATCTAACAACTACTGCGTGGCATCATGGCGGCATCCGTGTGTAGACACATTTTTGAGCCAGCTTTACCCGCCTGTACTGGCACTTTAGCTAAGGTCCCTGAAATTACTAAGGTAGCGCCATCTTTAGATCTCGCCGCCTTTCGCCCTCGCTCCTTTCCTCCTTCGTTTTTTGCCGTTTTCTTTTTCGCCGGCGAACGCCGCGCGCCATTGGCCAACGATTTTTCTTCTCTTCGCCGCCACTGTCCATTTAAATTCGCCATTTTAGGCTTAGCTGCCTCGGAGCAGGCCTTATCGAAGCCGCCAGCGTATAACAACCGATAACAACCGATAACAACCGAAGAGTCAGCTGCTCGTTTCAAACAAGTGTTGCGTCGGCGTCACTTTATGTAGCTTCGCGATGCCGAGTTGTGCCTTCGGCTGCTCGAATGAGGTCAGTGCAGTCACGGCCAGCTCGGCTGTAGCAAGCTGTAATTTATCAAAGCCCACACATGAATCAATGTTAGCTGTACAGCATAAAAAGGATTCACAATTGCGCCTGTTAGCGCGCTTCTGGCCTTGGAATACGGTAGTTATTATAGAACTGGGCACTACAGCTAATTGTAAGCTGAGCGCATTCTTTAACTGCGCGTTCTTTGTGCCAGCCTTTTCCAGATATGCCCGACAGGGCCTTACTCGAAGTAATTGTGAACGCCAATCGCACGAACATTGCTATGTCACGGACGTACTGCCAAAAGTACAGCCGTCATGGGCGAGGCCAACGAGGAGACGCGAGAACTTTGACCCTGACAGCAGCCTATAACGACGTGAAGGTGACATATATTTTGCAACAGCGTCAAAGCACCGGAAAGTGCACGGAATAAAGGTGGCATGAATGTCAGTAGCTAATGCGAGACGCATACTGAGCGCTGCCTAATGATCTACAACTAACGCAAAAAACGCGAACGCAAAAAAGCCAGCGCAGCGCTCGAACTGCCGCGAACCAAGGTCACCGCGAACCATGCGCAAGCCCTCTGTGCAGCGCTTGCCCGACCACAACTTAATCACGCAAATGCAAGAACGGAATTACTGTAACAGAGCAATTTGAAACGTCCACGTTCGATCCCTTCGCGTTCACGAACTATCCTGAGCATGCCGCACACGTAAACAAACATCGCGCTGTCCGCATGCGCCCGCGGCATCCACCCCGCAAATATCCCCTTCTAGACAAAAATATACAACAAAACAGCCTCACTTAATGCGTGTTGGTAAAACGGGGCTCTAGAAATACTATTAATGCTACCAAAGAGCGATTGCGGTGCGAAAACGAGAGCAAACTGCACGAAAAACTGCAGTGAGCGGTCCGAAGCGTTGGGGGGGCGTCTGCTCTGAGGAAGCCAACAAAAATGGCGGCCCCGTCACGGAGTTGCGGCGCCGCGTGTGAGGGGAGTAATTTTAGGTACCTTAACTTTAGCGGTATTGCAGCGCCATCAATGAGAGTGGGCGAAAAACAAGGTAACCAAACCACGGCCTACCAAGACCCAAGCTAATAAGCTCGAGGTTTTGAACAGGCGGGGCATAAAAATAGCCCTTGGCCTTCCAGCCCAGACTCCCAGCTTGCACCTCTACACGGAGGCTGGCATGAACACCCTTGCCGACCTCGCCTCCGACAGGCATCTAGCACAGCAGCATCGCCTAGCTATGACACCAGCCGGACGTTGCATCATTAAGCAACATCTCAAACTGCAACCGCAAGGACCCAGAAGGCAGTTTCCGCAAGCACCGTGGACAGCAGATGTGCCCGCATGTGCTCCAATCTCTGGACACCGCACCGGCCATCATGGCTGGAGGGCCGAACAACGAAAACTGACCCGAGCATCCTTGGCACTTAAACGGCTAGACGAGGAGTATATCACCGCTCTCAGAATTTTCACCGACGGCTCAGTTGACCCAGTCACTGGGCGTGCGGGTGCTGCATTCGTGTGTCCAGAATGCGATGAAAAGCGTAAGCTACACCTTTTCGACAACACGACACCTGAGATGGCCGAGCTGATAGCCATTCAGAAAGCTGTCCAGTGGTTAGAAACGCAAGAACGTTTCAAAGAATCGGTGATTCTTACAGACGCGATCAATGTCCTACGCCGTCTAAAACGACCAGATGAAACCTCCGAGGTCATCTTAAATATCCGGCAACGCGTCAGCACGCTGCGGACCCGCGGACGTCTTGTGAGCTTTTTCTGGATACCGGCCCACGCGGGAATCTCAGGCAATGGCAAGGCTCACGCACTTGCGCAACAAGCCGCAAGGGACACATCAACTGGGAAAAGCGGCATTACCCGGGCTTACCCCGTCTCTTCTGAGCATGGACTATCTCCTGAGCTTCCTTCGGTCATAGTGCCATCACCTGCATCTCAGGATGAACAGACGGATGAGAACTGTGAAAACACAGCGGAGGAACCTTCACCTACTTCGAGCTCGGAATTCTACACCCGCCGCAAGGTGGAAAGGAAGTTGCAACTACGAGCGTCTCTAGGAGTGAAGCGTCCAGTCATACCTCAGCATTGGCCCCGGAAATGGCACATGATCGTTCACAGGATTAGAACTGGATCGGCAAGAACCCCACACTTTCGCGCCACAAGATTCGGCAGCCTAGATGACCCCGAGTGTTCGCGGTGCTCAGCCAACAATGACATTGCACACATCCTGTGGGACTGTCCTCGTTTTGCCGACTGTCGCGAACAAGCCTTCAAAACCGTTGGATTGGCAATCCCACCGAGCCTTAATGATTGGCTTTATCCAGGCAGTTCCAATCAGAGCGAAGAACGGCGCCTGCTCGTCGCTCTACGAAACTTCGTCGAGGACTCTGGTCTTAACCATTTCCTTTAATTCCACACCCTATTGGATGTACCATTGGATGTTCCTACTTTTTCCCCAACTCCCATTACCTAATCCCTCTCCCCTAGACACCAAAATTCGCTAAAGCGTAACATGGCGTCTTTGTATCCCTTGTACATAAAATAAATGCGTGTTGCCACCCACCCGCGATCGGCTGCCGGCGGCGTGCCGTTGCTCCGGCCGTCCCAATCGCCCGAGAGAGAGCGTAAGAGGAAAAAGGGGCGTTGCCGCGTTTTTAGCCGCACCGCGGCGCGCGTAGCCTAACGTGAAAGAAGAATTGATGCTGTAGAAAAGAATCGCACGCTGCGGCTTACTTTTAGGTCGGAGGGGAGCGCGCGAGAAAGCGGCAGTGAAGTAAGCCAAAGTTGGGCACGCCTTGGACGGGCAGTACCATGCCTTAGAGGAAGAAGCCGGGTGTGGTGTGCATGGGGTGCGAGCACGAATACCCGCTCGAGGAGACGAGATTCGAGTCGGTCGAGGACGCGGAAGGGCAGGACTTCAGGTGCAGAGTGTGTGTGCTAGCGTCGCGCCTCGACCGGCTCGAGGAAGAAAAGGAGCAGCTCAGAGTTCAGATAGGCGAGCTACAGGAGGAGTTGAAGGATGAACAAGAGCAGAGGAAGGCACTCGAAGCTAGGTTGGCGCAAATGGAGGTCAAACTGGCGACGAAGGGCGACATCCCGACAAACAATGAAGCAGGTCACGAGGCAGATGTGTCGGCAGTGCTTGACCCCGAGAAGGGAAAGGAGGAGGACAAAGACGCCACACCGGAAGACGATCCCGGACTGGCGCTGACTCAGCCGGTGCGGGAGCAGGTGGCCGCGCCGGGGGGCAGCCAGGAAAAGGAAGAAAGGCGCATGGTGATCGTGGCGGGGGACTCCAACATGCGGTACTCAGAAATGGAGATTAGAGGCCGGGTGAGAGAGGACGAGAGAGTGCAGATTGGCGTGTTCCCAGGGCATACGGCCAGGGTAGTGTTAGAAAAGGCAAAGGATAAAATGTGGGAAAATATGCAGGGGCAGCACCTAGCGATTATCGCAGGAGGAACCAATGACGTTCTGCAGGGAAGGGGCGCGGGTGTGCGCAAGCAGCTAGAAAAAGGGGTGAAGGAGCTTCGGGCGCTGTGCCCACATGTGCAGGTCGTCGTGAGCACAGTACCAGAGATAATTGGGAGAGGGGAACATGTTGAAAGAGAAGTTGTAGCGGTAAACCGAGACATACGGGAGCTGGGCAAGGAGCTGAGTTTCGCTGTCGTAGACATCAACAGGGATGTCCGATGGGTGTGCCGGAAAAGGGTGTTCCAGCGTGACGGAGTGCATTTCAACGGGCAGGTGGGAGCAGCCATCGGAAGACGACACGCGGCGCGAACTGTGGCTTTTTTAGGGGGCCCACAGGCCTTTGCGAAGATGGCGTAGACAAATGCAAGGAGCAAAGGGAGATAGCGGGGTCGGTGCAGATCGGTGCAGGCAAACGAAAGGGACGACGACGGCGTGTAAAGAAGAGAGGGGGAAACTGAAGATCGCGTATACATAAACATGCAGGGTGGCAGGAAAAGAGAGAAGTGGATGGAGATTGCTAAGCAGCTAGAAGAGGAAGATATCCAGGTATACGCTGTGACCGAGACGCACCTACGGGACTTGGAGGAACCTCCGGTAATCGGAGAGTATGTATGGGAAGGTTGTAACAGGACGGCTGGATTGAGAAAAGTCGGAGGAATAGGTATGCTTGTACGGCAGGGGGCTAATTGGAAGGGAGTGAAAGAAGACTGTAAAGAACATGTGTGGATGAAAGGGATAGTGGAGGGTAGGGAGATGGCTTTAGGGGTGTCTTACCTGTGGACGGGTAAGGATAGCAAAGAACAAAACGAAAAACTGGTGGCGTGTCTAAAAAAGGACATCGAAGATTTGAAACGTTCCGGGGAGGTACTATTGGTAGGGGACATGAACGCCGACATTAAAGATCTAGACGGGTACACAGACTTCAACGGAAATCTAATGCTAGATATGTGTCAGTACCAGAAGCTGATCATAGTAAATAGGGAACAAAAATCCGAGGGTCAAATAACGTGGGAGTGTGGTAGGAGACAGTCGAGTATTTACTACTGCCTTATTTCAGAGGGACTTTATGAATGGTTGGATGGAACGACCATAGATGAGGAAGGGGGCCACAGTCTGGGCAGTGACCACAAGCGCATAAACATGGGTTTTGGGAAACTGGGGGGGCGAAAAAACGGGTCGGCCGGGGCAGCGCACAAAGTTAAACAGCAAACGAATTGCGGTTATAGCCAAAAGCATAGAGGCTGACATAGAAAGAAATCCAGGAGAAGAGTGGGAATATGATAGGCTCATCAAGACTATGCAGGAAAAAATAGTCAAGGCAGAGGGGGCCAGTCGATGGAGAGGAAAAAAGACACCCAAAAGCTGGTGGAACAAAGAAATCAAGGCGGCGATAGAGAGGCGTAAACAGGCGTCTAGAGAGCACAGGCAGGCTAAGAGGATGGGGAGACATCAGGAGGAGGTGGACCTAAAATGGGAGCAGTATTAGAAAATGAAACAGGAAGTGCAGCAATTAGTGCAGGCGAAAATAAAGGGGGACAGCGAGCGATGGGTAGCGCAAATACGAGGAAGGGGTAGAGACGCGCCGAAAAGGTTTTGGAACCATGTGCAGGCATTAGGGAAACGTACGAGTCCCACAAAAGGCGGTACTATAGAAAACGAGCAGGGGCAGATGCTCAAGGGAGAGGAAGCATTGGCATACCTACACAAAATCATGATGAGAAGTTCGGTAAGGTGGATGAAGAGGCCCCGCAGCGACACAGAGATGTCGCGGCGGGTAGGCCGGAATGTCTGGAGATAGATGGGGACAAGCTGAAATGGAAAAAAACAGAGGAAAAGGTCCCCAAAAATATCGCGGCAGGCACGGATGGGATACCGATGGAGTTGATTAACCAGTTAGGACCAAAGAGCAAGGGAAAGCTACTGCAAGCCATCAGAACAAGGATAGAATAAAAGGCAATACCGGCCGCGTGGAAAATGAGCAGGATGAACTTAGTGTACAAGGGCAAAGGAGTCAGGATAAACCCGAGCTCGTATAGGCCAGTAACCGTCACGTCAGTGCTGTACAGGTTGGCAATGCTGGCAGTGAAGTTCGAACAGTGGGTGGAAGAAAATAGGATAGTAGGGGAGCTTTAAAATGGGTTTCGAAAGGACAGAAGACTAGACGACAACTTATTCGTGGTAAGCAAATGCATAGAGGTGACGAAGATGCAAAACCGACATTTGTGGTTAGCCTTTCTGGACATTAAAGCGGCGTATGATAATGTATAGGGAGCGGCTTTGGAGTATCCTGGAGGACGAGGGAGTTGGGGCAGAATTCATTAGCTTACTCAGGGAGCTATACCGGGAGAACCAAGTATAAATAGTGTGGGAGGGGGTAACATACAATAGGCCTGTATACACCTACAAGGGTTTGAAACAAGGATGTCCTCTCTCTCCGCTGCTGTTCATGATCTACATGGCGGGGTTAGAAAGGAAGCTAGAAGTCAGCACGCTGGGGTTCGACTTATCCTACATGAAAAACGGGCAGGTGGTGGAACAACGGGTTCCGGGACTAATGTATGCAGACGACATATTGTTGATGGCGGGCAACCGGATAAGTATGCAGGGCTTGATGGATATATGCGGTGAAGAAGCGACGCACCTAGGGCTATCCTTTAGCAGAGAAAAATCGGGGGATCATGGTCTTCAATGACGGCGAGGAGCACAAAGCAGTATCAGTGCAGCAAGTAGAAATACCATTGGTGAAAGACTATAAATATTTAGGAGTATGGCTGAACAACATCGAAGATTACACGCAGGCGCATGAGGCTCACCTTAAGACGAAAGGAAGACGGAACGCGGCTATAATTAAGCATATAGCCCTCTGGGGATACAGCAAAACACAAATACGAGGTGGTAAGGGGGGTCTAGAAAGGGGTCATGGTACCAGGATTAACTTTCGCTAATTCGGTTCTGTTCATGAAGCCAGAGACCCAAGCGGGCCTGGAAGTAAATCAGAGGGCGGTAGGCAGATTGGCTGTAGGGGCCCACAGCAAAACTACAAATGAAGCGGTACAAGGGGATAGAGGCTGGTCGTCTTTCGAGGCGAGGGAGGGGCAGAGCAAGATAAAATTTGAGGAGCGACTTCGTGACATGGAGGACGAAAAATGGGCCGCGAGGGTGTTTAAGTACGCGTGGACACGCGGTGGAGACGGAGGACCATACAGCTGACCAAGCGGTACGGAAAGTCGGTAGGGGAAAGCGGGGTTTACACAACAGTTAAAAAGCAGGTAAAGGCAGCAGAGACGACGAAGTGGGCATAGAGAATGGAAGCGAAAAAAACCCTGGAGACTTATAGGGCAGAGAAACGGGAAATTAAGAAGAGGGATTCTATGGCAATACGAGAGGCAGTGCGTTGCTCTTCGAGGCACGGGAAGGGTGCCTGAGTACCCGGGCATACACGGGTAGCTACAGGCAGCAGGATGAAACGTGTGCATGCTGCGGCAGTGATCGGGAAACTATAGACCATATTGTCAGGAGCTGCACAGAGATACAGCCACCGCGGGGTGAGGGGGAAACGACGCTGACGGAGGCTTTGGGATTTGGGGAGAGGGGGAACCTCAACTTCAAGGCCATAGAGGTGACGAAGAGGCGACTGGAGTGGTGGTGGAAGAAAAGTAGGGAAGGGATGGGTACGCAGGCGGAGTAATAATACGGATGAGAATTTAGAACAGCGAGGGTAGAAAAAAGGGAGGTGGGGGCGATGAGTTTAAAACAGAAAAGAGGGAGAGATGGGAGGGAGGAAGCAAATCTATAGGTTATCTGGGAGTAGGGCAAGTAAACGTAATAAAACAGGCAAGTCGGTTTCTGACAACCGACGCCCTGATTCGAAGGGAAAGCCACTAATCATCATCATCATCATCACTAGGGTGCCTTGATGCTCGGGCGCGCGAGCATCGAGGCACTCTAAACGTCGCTTTCCCTGGCGCGGGCAGGCGCAGAGGACGAAAACTCGGGCTTCGCAGTTTGTGTGCGACGTTTAATTTAAAAAAAAGACACCGCAAACCAATGCAGGAGAAGGGTAGTAGTAGTTACTGGCGCGATTAGGGCAGTTACTGGTGCCTTTGAATTTTCGACGCAAACTATGCCCGGGGTGACGCATAAGTGGATTCATTGCACAGCAGTATTCGTTTTTGTAGTCCCGCATGGTTAAAAAAAAACACAACACGTTTTCCGGTTTTATTTCTGAAAATCTCGTATATGTTGGTCGGAACGCATGGAACGCATGTTCCGTGCGTTCCGAGCAAAAACCGCATTATGGGAATTCAACCGTCCGAAATCCAGCCATTAGTAAACACGAAAATACCACCTATGTCGTTTCCTTTTTTCGCCGTTAAACGTGCGGTCTTTGGACAGATAAAGTAGGCGACCTGGCAAGACTACTTGAAACGTTTGGCACAACTCTTACCGCGATACTAATTGCAGAAACGTGGTATACTTCAGCATCAGCAAATCTGCTATCAGCATTTCTTCCGCAATAGACAGGTCAAACGTACTTGGTGGTGCCGTTAATTGGCATACATGCTTGCATATACAAACGCACAAAGAGACTTCCTGTCTACCATAAATAGGCGTGGTCTAATGAAACTCACAAATCTTTACCCGAGTTCCGATTCGTAGTTCTCTATTGATTTGTTTATTACAAATATCCCGAGCAACTTACTTACGGCCGATGTTGTGCCTTCAGATATTAGTGATCACCTTAACTGCTCACCAAAAAAAATAATACCCTTAATATGCCATGCCAACAAATTATGTGCAGAATATTACCCCAGCAAGTCTAGAATTCCTGAAACAGTCTTTCGAAAAAATACACAAGTAGAGTCGCTAACAGTGTGAAACGCATCACAGAAAATTGTGACCTTTTCACTCACGGCAAATAATTTGGCAGCAAGATTGCAGTAGGTACTTGAGACCCCTAAGCATATTAAAATAAAACGCAAAAAATGATTGATTCGTACCCGTGGAAGAGGTTATTCGGCTGCCTATAAACAATACACGAGAGCTTATCGCGCACGTGCACTCGCACACACGCACGCACGCACACGCACGCACGCACGCACGCACGCACGCACGCACACACACACACACACACACACACACACACACACACACACACACACACACACACACACACACACACACACACACACACACACACACACACACACACACACACACACACACACACACACACACACACACACACACACAACGGATACCCAGGGCGTTCTAAACAACTTAAAAAAAGCATATTTTCTCGCTGCGATATCCCGTGAAAATGCTGTAACAACGGCAAAAGAATTCAGCACGCTGGAATTCACTCTGCCCGAGATGACAGAACCCTGGGCTATGACATTCGGCTTTCAAACAAACGACCACTAAAGCTGCGGGCAAAGGCAATCGTGGGTGTTAAACAACGTAATGTAAACAAATTTGTACTTGTAGGATCGAGCCAAAACACATAGAACACCTATTGAGGGTTTTCTGGCATGAAAACGCGACAATGAAGGCTAATTTACAACTCAAAGCGCAGGCAGTGTCGGGCAGACGAGCGTCTCTTCAGCCTTAAAGGGGCCCTGAAAGGCGTTTTGAGCACACTAAATGAAGTAGCGCAATCGTTAGATTGGGTCGTCAAGGTCATCTAGGCCAAGTATTACTCTTTTACCCGCAGCGGAAAGCTCACACTTTTGTGGCAAAGTTTGTCGCTTTTTTCTCACCCTCTCCTTCGTGTTTTTGGACGCCGCCATCTTCACATGTCTACATCATCGATTCCCAGATGTTCGTCATGAGCTATACTCGGTCACAACTTAAGAACGGCACCAGAAGTTGCCGCTGGGCCTTATCACCGTAGCCGGATGTTTCTCCGCGCGGCGCAAGTAGGGCGTTACTGGGAATATTTTGAACATGGTGTGAGCCGTTCCCGTAATTTTTTGGACTTAATATGCTTATAAACGACTCCAGTGACGACAAACAAACTGCGTGAGACATGGCAGACGATATCACGCATTCATAGCAAACCCCTTTCAAAACGCGCGCGCACTGACATCATGGGTCCGGCGCTTTGGCGGAGTGATACACTACATGAAGTGGTGCCGTTCTTAAGTTGTAACCGAGTATAGACATCCTGCTATTGGGCGGCTTTTTCACGCACTTCCGGCAAAGTGATGAGTCGTCTGCTCAGCGTCGGCTCGCCGGCTGATCTGCCAGCGGAGTGTCGGAGTGCTTGGACATTTTACGACAAACGAAACAAGTGTAAACAAACGCTTAACCGTTGTATTGAATGCAACACGGCCATAACACGACATGGATATTCTCTTACCTGAGTACGTTCCGTAAAGAAAGCGTTGAAGCCCCGTGGCACTTAATCGCAGAGAACGCCCTGAGCCGAATGCCCGGGTTTGACGGATACATTTTATTCCACTTCAAAACAATCCAGAGATGCGTTTCGAACGAACACAACGTCACAACATGCGTTGCAAGTCTGAACCGCGATTGACAGACGAGGGGTTGCCTCCTCCTGCCCGTCGTAAATTCGGCACTCACCTCGCACGCGGTTTGCGCGGACGAACAGCAAGTCACTTAACTCTGGCGCACAAGCCGAGATGGCTTTTAGCCACGCACACTGCACATACCCCATGCGAGGTTGAGTCGTACGTCACTCGAGAAAGATAATCCAGACCATGGGAAGCACTATCCACCCGCAGAAGCAAAACGTCGCATTTCATCGCGAAACAAAGGCGTCCACAACACACACACCATCGCATCCTGTAATGCCAAACGCATCTCACACTTCCCAATGGGAGTGAGTGGTACGCCTGCAGTGCCCACATGTCGCGAGGTGGGGCCCCAAGCTGAACCGGGATCACGCAACCGTAACTGTCTTCTGGAGCGGTTTGTGCCTTGTTTCCAAGGCAACCGATGTTTGAGATTGTCAAAGAAATGGCGCTCGCTCGAGCGCTAGAAAGCTCAGAGCCGCGCCGGAGCATGTTTTGCCAACGTTGCCGCTCTCCACCACGCGTCGCCCCAAGCTGAACTGGTCACATGATTGAAGCATTTTGTGCACGGGTTCTGTATCGGTTTAAAATGTCTTTTTCACATGCCGCCGGCAGGAATTACCACCACCGCAAAATAAGACCCGGCACCAGCGGGGCCACATCTGATACGGCGCTTTTTGGATAAACAGTGTGCGGTGCATGAAAGGGACCGAGCGCACGATCCTCCCCGAGCGGCTGCGAGTTCGCCGCCGATTAAAAGTCACGTGCTGCCCTGCAGCAACGCACACCGCGAAAGGGCAAGTCCAGGCCCCGCCGCACAAATGCGGCCAGATTTTTCGTTCGCTTTTCCAGCCTTGAGCGGAGTGCGGGATTCATGGTGTCAACAAAGCTTGCCCGTAGCAGACGGCAATATGAGGAGCGCCATAGCGGAAGTACGTCACCGCTGAAGAGCGCAGCATCATCGGAGGGAAGGCTCTCGCGCCGTCAACAGCGAAAGGAGGAGGAAACGCGGCGCGACGATAACGCGCGGTTTTTGATTTACGATTTCTCAGCTAATACTCATCGCTTTAACAAAATTCTTGCGGGAGGAGATTGCTAATACATTGTCTTATTTGGTTACATGTACATCCATGCATCGGCGGAAGGTATTTCAGGACCCCTTTAAGCTAACGCCGCCATCTCGCGGCGGGGATAGCAGTTAACAAAATTACACCTCTCCGCCTGGCTCCGCGCCGAATGGGACGGCCGGAGCAACGGCGCGCCGCCGGTAGCTGATCGCAGAGGCCATGACCAAACGGCCGTCTGTGAGATGGTAGCAGCCCTGGTGAGCAGGCTATCTTTAGTTTGAAGGCCCTGCTCTGGATACATCATTGCAGACGTCACGAAAACACCCCATTCAGCGGGAGAATTGAAACTTTTGCTTGAAATGTTTAATTTCTCAGTGAATAAAACATCGTCTTCTGCCGGACAAGCGCCGAAGGCACTATAAAACACTAAGCCCGGTATTCTGAATTTTACCTCTACTCGAGCCTCCGGTCGAGGAAATCCTTCAAATCGGTTTCCCCATGCATCAGCAGTGCGGAATTATCCCCTCAGCCGAGTGGAGAGCGCAAATGGAGTGGAGGAGGGACTCAGAATCAGGCCCTAAATCTTTCAATTAAAACAAACCCGTATTTTGTCTGCATGGTTCCTGTAAGTCCAAAGTCAAAGTCGCAAATCCAAATCATTACGCCCAAAACGCACTGCAGGGAAGCCAACTTAAACAATTGGTCTCCACGAAGGCACATCAAGCGCCTCAAGAAAAACAAACCCTTCCGGTGGTGGGAATCAAACCTGGGTCCCTCGCGTTCTGAAGTGGACGTTTATCTGATTCCTCCAATCGAACACGGTCGAGGGAGTTTGGATTTGAGCTTTGACTTTGGCTCAGGTTTAATGGGAGAAAGCTCTGCCTTTTAACCATCTTTCTCTTAGGAAATGGGCTTTGATAATTTTCAGTAAGCAGGAACTGCGATCATTTGGAATCTACATTAGTTATGGCTCAACCGACACAAATCGAGCACCCCGATAAGTTTGCATAGGGAGTTAATGACGGCAGCACAGCTAGCTCTTTGTGTCCCCAGCGAATGAGTACACACTGATCTGACTCGGAATTTTATTACGAGCGTTTAAAACACCAGGAAAATCACATCATTATATTAACGGGATCATCCGTACAAGCACTCGGCGATTCATCCTTAAAGCAGCACGCAACGAAACCGTTGAGGGCTCGTGAGAACCAGCTGTTCTTTATTTACTTTCGATTCGTCCATCCAGCTTTTGTGCATTGCAGATATAAAAGACTACATGCATTGAACTTTGACGAATTCACCTGGTGCGCAGAACAGCTGGTACTTAAACTGTTTTAGTGAAAAGAAATTCGTTGGGACATTAAAATCTGCTTACGGCCTTGAAGGCAAAAGCTTGGCGATTCTTATTAACTACTTAATTTCTGGTACATCGTATTTGCGTCTCTTTCGTTGCTTACGTTTTCTTGTCTTTTGGCACAAATTACTGCTATCGGCTTATTCTACTTCCATGGCATCCCGTTCAGGTGCCACGAGGCACGCACTAATCTAGAAGTTTTACATTTATGATTCCTTTTTTGTGTGTGTGATTTTTCTGAAGCGGTCAAATTGGCTTCTTAAAGTTCCCGACTGATGGCCAATCCACAAAGTGGGTATGTAGCAGGAAGAAAGGAACCGAGACAACGGCAACAGCTTTTGTTCGACAGATCGCCTCGCATCATACATTGGTAGCACATCGGGCTGCTTCTGCGGTTATACGGGTTCAAATCCCATCGAATCACACGTTGTCTTTGAAAACGGCAGTCTTTCTTTGGCTACTTAAACGGCAAAATTTATGTATGTGTGTATGTATGTATATGTATGTATGTATGTGTGTATGTATATGTATGTATGTATGTATGCATGCATGTATGTACGTACGAATGTATGCATGTATGTATGTATGTATGTATGTATGTATGTATGTATGTATGTATGTATGTATGTATGTATGATTTGTGTATGCATGTATGTATGTACGTATGTATGTATGTATGTATGTATGTATGTATGTATGTATGTATGTATGTATGTATGTATGTATGTATGTATGTACGTATGTATGCATGTATGTATGCATGTATGTATCTATGTATGTATGTATGAATGAATGAATGTATGTATGTATGTACGTACGTACGTATGTATGTATGTATGTATGTATGTATGTACGTACGTATGTATGCATGCAGGTATGTGTGTGTATGTATGTATGTATGTATGTATGTATGTATGTATGTATGTATGTATGTATGTATGTATGTATGCATGTTCCTCGATTCAGCCATCCAGCCAAAAGTTGTAACTAATACTTCAACGAGATGTTTATGTAGGCGAAACATTTCTGAACTAAATATAGTAGCCCCCTCCATTCTTGCCAACGTTGTTCAGCAAAAACAAAACGCACGAAATATTTGGGGCCATACAGAATTAGATAACTAATACCGGCTGTAATCTTTTAAATAAACATACACGTGGGCGTAATTTTCGCGATAGCAAACGCAACAGAGTGCGTTAGAAACTGTTTTAAAATCAAAGTACAAAGCGGGCTTGCTGTAAAGCGTGGGGCTCGTGGGGCTCGTGGCGAAGTGAAACCACGGCCTCCGCGATCGGCTGCCGGCGGCGCGCCGCCGGCATCCGCGGAGGCCGTGGTGAAACAGTAACAAATTTAAGAGGTCCCAGGAGATGGCGCAAGCAGCGTGACGTCAGGAAAAATTAATTGAATTTAGCAAACCTCCACTGTGTTTATCGTGGAGCGGGCCGGGAAGGGAAGAGCGTGAGAGTTCGGTGGGGTAGAGAAGAGAGACCTGTGCGTGACAGGGGCTGCTGAAGACCACCGTTTTTGGACGACATTTGCAGCGAAGTGAGCAAATACGCAGGGGATTTTCATTTTTTGTTCACAGCGACGGGTAATGTTTTGACCGGACAACAACGTCGGTTTTTTGCTGAATGGGGCACTTAAGGCTTCCGCCTTAATAGCTCCGCTGGCCATCCACCTTAACAGAGTGAGGTGGCTTATTCTTTCATTTGCAAATAATATAAGGGTGGGGGGGGTTGAGAGGGGAGTGCCAGGAGTGGCGTTGCGGTTCTTGGGAAGGCATCGCAGACGTGGGGGCTAAGCTGACCCCCCGCCTGCTGCCTTCCCCTGCGCAAATCGGAGCGGTGGGCCCCGAACGCCAGCACCCAGCTAACTGAACGCCCGGTGCCGACTTTTACTTAAAGGACCCCTGGAGGGGCACTGTCGCCGGTGTCTTTCAGCTCGGGCACGCGCAGATCACCGCGAGGATGGCGGTCGCTCCCTTAGGAGGGCACAGCTCGCGCCCCCACAAGAAGCGTTCACGCACTCGGTGGTCTTTTAATGCTACTATTCTGTGGCCAATCCAACAGCCAGGACGGCGTAACAAAACTGCACAAGCACAAAAATGAAGAATTGGTGAAAGTGCCCCATTCAATCGCCATAATAGCGCGAAATTCTGTTCGAACAATTGGACGAACAGAATTTTGAAAAACCAAGAAATGCAAACACGAAAAATAAACATTTGACGTTAATAAACGGGTAAACTAAAAAATACGGATTTATAGATCTCATCCAAGATACGAAGAGTGAAATAAAAAATCCCGAAAATGAAGTAAAACCGAGCACCATGCCGTGCACCTACAAAAATACATATTGCCTATGTTAAGAGAGTTGATCTCTATAAAGTGTAAATGGGCGTAAAGGGCAAAAAGGAGCATAGAAATACTTTAAACAATGAAACAACCAAGCGTATCTGGCTACTTAAATGAAATCTAGCGAGAAAAAATCCCAACACAAGCGACTTAAGAATGCTGCGCATTAGCAGACAGTTCCTTATATATCTGCACAATTTTTTTCTGTATGCGAAAGGACATCTATCTTACCTTCTTCGAGCTTCCTTTTCATAGATATTAATTTACCTCGCCTACAGGAACCTCCTGTCGGCAATTTGACGCCAATCGGAACTTTCTTGACATTTTTTTTTTTAACTTTGCATCATCTACCATTTTTCTACCATATACCGTAGACGGTCAACAACGACGCCGAGTAATGTTTTCTCATTAAAAAGAAAATGAACCACTATATGTCGTCAAGATCGCGCGCCAGAAAAGAAAAAGAGACCAGAGCTCGTCCGCCCTAGGAAACGTAAAGTCCAGTGAAGCTGTCGCTCTGGTTGGATTTGTTTATGTTGGAGTTTAGCTAGGTTGGGTATTTACTGCATTGAATTATTAGGACGGCGGCCGGATCTCTACGCCAGAGAATAAGACAACACGATAGTTTGGTAGAGAGATCGCGTTTTATTGTAGCGCGGCTCCGCCAATCACACCGCAGGCCGCAGTGCACCGCACGGAGTGTCCGCCGATGAGTTCGCGGCGTTGAGCAAAGAGGGACATATGGTAGTTAACCGCCGCACCTGATGAGCAGTATACATGACTCGGGAAAGAGGTGGCGGTGGTGGAGAGGAGTATAGAGCGGTGCTGTAACCATACTCCCTCCATAGATGGTCATGCTTTTTACCGCCCTATCCCTAGCACTTATTTCGGGTAGACCTATGAGGCTATGACTGACCTAGGACGATTCCTTCCAGGTTTAGTATAAGGGGCTTATGCTGTGAAATTTCCAAGATGCGGTTTCTCCTCCTTACGGGCATTCGTTAAATCACTGCCCGAGGAAAGGAAAGTTTAGCGGCATACCTATTAAACATACCACACCAATGACCTTCTGGTAATATAAAATAGCTTAACAGTGATGTGCTACAATGCATTGTTGGGCATTCCAGTCAATCCTTCCAGCTGCTATTAAAAAATGCGTTCATCTAGTTTCCGACACCCCAGGGTGGGAGACTGTCTCGGCTATTCTTCACGCTGCTCAAGTTAACCACACCCACGAATGCAGAGTTGACTCTGACCCGTGCTTTCCAAGATCGTTCTGCAAGATAAACGAAGGAAATTTCGTCAGTTCGGTTTTTCTCAATCATCATGTTCTCCTTGATTGGACCTATAGCCTGACGTAAGTAATTTGATACTCCAGAAATATGTGGGAACATTACTTTTGAGGTCTTCATTACCGCTCATAATATTGCAGCTGTCATCGTCGTGCTGCGAACACCAGCTTGAGGCGTCACAATTTTTACAATGCAGGTGACAAAGCTTATACCGTGAAAGCTCGTTAATTCGAACTCGATTAATTCGAACTTACGGTTAATTCGAACTGACGCCCTGGTCCCGGCGCTGCCCTATACAGGGTGTTTCAGTGAACACTTTCAAAAATTCCTGAAGGTAGGCTTTTCAAGAAAAATAGGAATTCTCTTAAGGAACAAGCTATCAGGTTCAGCGGACGTCAGCAGTTATAAGAAACATGCGAATTACATAGTTAATTAACTAAAATTGTCTAATTAACTTTTTAATTAGTGAAGTTTGGCCGTTATTGCCAATGGCGAGTTTGTAGCCACGGAAACGACGATAACCGATCAGTTTTCAAAGCAAAGAAAAAGGCACTCTGTAAAGCCCTGCAGCCCGCAAAAAATCGAGCATTTTTCCCCCATGAAACCGAAACTCAGCGCACATGGTGCGCCGGAAGTGTAGTGCAAACGCAACATCCGCTGATGACGTGTTGCTGTGGCTGTGTCGCCCAATTCAAGAAGGGGCTGGTGATTCCCCACGCTAGGGAACCAGCTGATATCAACGCCATCGCCTCCTGTATTTTTTCAGCGTTATCTTTTCTTTCGTTGGTAGGCGCAAGAAACCAAGGCCATCGCCCACTACACGGTCGCCCGTTTCGGCAGCCCTAGTGGACGTTGCCGACAGTTTTGCTTTTATTTTTTTTATTGTCTTGACCACATCTTAAGTGGCTACCAGACGTGCAAAGTGCGAAACGTCACCATCCGTTCATTTTTTCGTTAGCTTTATCTGCTGCTCGTTTATAATCGCTGCGTGTTAGAAAGCGCCTCAGATAAAGGAAAGGCTTGTTTGCTGAGCCAGGAGGGATTTCGCGGCTATAGCTTGCGGCCTTGCGTAGTGCTTGCGGCTTTTCGCTTTAAAATGCTTCTTTACGCAGTGTGCGTGCGACATAGCCAAGACCGTACCACTGGTGTCACCTCTTCCATTTGAGGATCAAGGTTTCAAAGCCACCGCGTTATTATTGTGAAAATGGCTGCGCCAGCTCAACTCCAGTACTCCGTTGCCGAGAAAGTGGACATTTTACTGGCTTATGTGAGCGCGCAAAAGGACGCGCAACTGGCATCGATGCTGTATGCTGCCCAACATCCTGGCCGTCGTGTGCCAGCTCGCGCCACATTTGTATCGATATTTAATCGGTTTAGAACCACTGGATCAGTCCATGCTCAGAGAAGGAAGCGGCCAGCCAGTGCAACCGAAGATTTTGACATCGATGTGCTGGCATACGTCGCTGTCAGGCCGGAAGCAAGCGTCAGGGAAATTGCCAGCGCATATGGAGCGAGCCCAGCTTCAGTTTGGAGGTCACTTTCAAGACACAGCTACCACCCATATCATGTGTGTCTTCACCAAGAGCTCAGACCAAGCGACTTTCAAAAACGGCTTGATTTTTGCAACTGGTGCCTTATTCAATGCGACGAAGATCGGGAATTCCTCAACAGAGTGCTTTGGACTGACGAGGCCCAATTTTGTAGGAATTCGAATGTCAATTTTCACAACGCACATTATTGGTCTGATCAGAACCCCCACTGGCCCCGTGAGCATAAGCACCAGGTAAGGTGGTCAGTAAACGTATGGTGTGGTATTTATAACGGCTGTATTGTTGGTCCTTACTTCATTGACGGAAACCTTACCGGAAAGAAGTACACAGAGTGCGTCTTAAAGGGCGTCGTCTCCGAGTTTGCCTCAGAGTTGCCACTGGCTGCGCTGAAAAAAATGTGGTTCCAGCACGACGGAGCCCCGCCGCATTTTTCCTCACTGGCTCGTAAATTCGTCGATGAGTCCTTTCCCAACCAGTGGATTGGGCGTGGTGGAACCACACCATGGCCGCCTAGGTCACCCGATTTGTCACCTTTGGACTTCTTCCTCTGGGGATATGTTAAAAATGAGGTTTTCAAGACTGAGCCGGCCAACCTCGAGGATATGAAGCAACGTGTGAGGAGCTCCATCGACAACATTCCCAGACAGATGATTTTATCCACTATGAACTCCATGAAAGAGCGCCTTCGTCTGTGCATTGCAATGGACGGAAAACACTTTGAGCACATCATGTAAAATATTCTGTGCAGTCGTCCAAAATATTACTGTTGTGGAGCGCCCAAATAGGCCTACAACCAAATGAAACATTGAAATAAACCATTTTTGTTCATTGATATTTGTTACATCACTCAAAACAGCTAAAAAAAGTATGAGGTCAGGATTTACTAATCCTATGTCAGCACTTCTTACAACAAATGGAACGGAAGCTGGTACAAAACAATGTCGCGCTGCAATTCCAAAAAGTTGTCAGCTACGATTTTAGCCGTCAAGCCGATACCACGTAAAAATAACTCGAGTGTTGCATTCCGCAATACCGGCGCCGCAAAACAAGCTCTGCACTGGCACAAAAGTGTGCCTTTATTCTTTGAACAAAGCTAGTGCATTGTAAATGGTAATTAAAGGCTGCTTCCGGAGGTAAGTGCACTGGCGGAGCCCCAGGTTGGCTCCTAACAGCATTTCAAAATCCGCAGCTACGTAGTTGGCGATTACTAGACTTTGGCTTCCGCCCAGTGAGTAAGCAAAAGTTGCGCATGATGCACTGCTGCCTATGCCTCGCATCGAAGCTCCCTAGCTAGGGAAAATTGCACTTACATTTCGAATTGGCCGCCAAATCTATTGAAACACGTCACCAGCGGACGTTGCGTTCGCTCAGCACTTCCAGCGCTCATCGAGCGGCGAGTTTCGTTTTTGAGCGCAAAACAAACGCAGGTTTCCTCGCGCTACAGGGCTTTAAACACCGACTTTTTCGTTGTTTTAAAACCTGATATGAAATCGTCTTCCCCGGGGCTACAAAATCACCATTGACAATAACCACCAAACTCTGCTAATTAAGAAGTTAATTAGTAGAGTTTAATTACCCACCTAACTAATGTGCACACCCTTGATACTATCAGGCGTCCGCCGCAGCTAGCAATCTCCTTCTGAAGAGGGTTTCTTTTTTTCTCGAAGAGCCTATTTTTAAGAATTTTTGGCAGTGTTCGCTGAAACACCCTGTATATTTCAATGGAGGAAAACTCGCGATAATTCGAACGTGGCGGCATCCAGAACGGGTAATCCAAACTGGGATCCTCTAGTTTCTATCGCTGCTCGCAGAAGAAGTCGGTCCAGAGTGATTACAATGTGTTGCAAATCCAAATCAAACCAAATTTGCTAGAGATGCAAAACAACGGAACAGAAATGACTGCGGTTTAGCTCCGCTAACCATGCAATTACAAAGCAAAAGCTTGGCTTAGTTTGGTTGAGTCTTGGTTTCGCTTGGTTAACCTTTGATTTAGCTGTATTGCCGACCCCCTCTCAAAGCCGTTCGGTTCCGTGCAACGCTCACATAAGGAGGGCGGGTGAACGCGGCGTCCATTCATGGCTAACGCACCGTTCATCTTCGCCGGGCCCGAGACGAGTCAGGTTGCCGGAAACGACCCAGCGCCGCATGCTGGGAGACTGCGGTGGTGGTTGGCTGCCTCGGCCGCAGCGGCGGTGGCCACCTCTGTCGGCTCCCGCAGGCGTTAACAGCGGGCTCGGCGAATCACGCGATGCGCTTCAAGGGGTGTGTCGCCGGGGTCAAAAGGTCATTTGCGCATCCTCCACGAAATCGCTGGACGAAAGTAGTAAAGCTTTGCTTTAAAACAACAGCATAGCGCGCGCTCTACGCTGGTGCGACAGCTTGTCGCTTCCGCAGCGGGCGTCGCGCCGCCGGCCCAGTTCTCCGCCGCATGCCGTTTCAGGTTTTCTTTGTGATTAGGTCGCTGGTCTACACCATTTTCCATAATCAGCCGGGAAAGGAGGAAAATACTCTCAAACCAGTTCTCTCGGCGGCCGACCAGTGTTGCCTGTGCGCGCTGGGCTGCTAACATCGCTCGGCGCGGTATGCTCCGCTGCGTATACAGGGGGTATTTCGCACCGCGTGCTTAGTTTTTGCGGAACTTTCAACTGTTTTAGCCAATGCTGCGATGCCGTTCAAGGCGCAAACGTCACTTGGTCAGCACTGCACGGTGGTGGGTTATTGAACAACCAGAGAAAGCGAGAAACAGTCGCTGACAGCACGCATGTGCACGACACTGCCTGGAGAAAATGCAGTGCGGTTGCGGCGTGTTTTTGCTGCAACGCTTCCCAACACACACCGAGTTGAGATATTGGTGGATGACGCTGATAAATCGCAACGACTTTGTACCAACTACCAACTCCAGGGTTTGTTGGGTGCGCTTGGACGGCAAGCAGACGGAGCAAAATCCATTTATCACACGCAAAGCTGCGTCAGGGAACGGAAACCCCTGAAATGTTAGAAGCAACTTTATCCTTTACCATACAGCATTGATTGATTGGTTGATTGATTAATTGATTCATTATGGTGTTTAACGCCCCGACGCTTCATGGGTGATGAGGCGCGCCGTAGTGGAAGGCTCCGGGTTAATTTTGACCACCTGGGGATCTTTCACGAGCGCCGATACAATACAACATTACAAAAACTTCTGGTTCCTTGTAGTCAATTTAAAATACCATATATTGTTTGGTCATTACAGCCGATTGGCATTAAACAATACCCTTTTCATCTAATCTAACCTTTAAAATCACGACGTTTTGTTTACTTTTTTTCAGGCCAACGCATTACACTGCCAAACGATATGAGAGGATAACTTTCTCCATCGCACACAGCTGGTCGATAGCAGGATAAGCAGGCAGCCCAATGTGGAAACGAAGCTCGAGATACGCGTGAACGCTGAATTTGGAGAATAGCTCAACCTGTTCACAACGCGGTCAAAGGAAAAGCTTCTAATTCTTTTGCGTTGTCACGGAATCTAATTACAATTACAAAACAGTTACCGCTGGTCACGTAAAGCATTTGTGGTGCAAGCAGCGGTTTCACAAAGGTGGGCTCCGAGCGACAGGCCACATGCGCTGCGCAGAGTTAGGTCAATCATTAGCACGATCATGATCAACCAGAATTAACTCGCCCGAACGTCGACCCTTCTGCTCAACCTTCAAATAGTGGTTGTGCGGTCGTGTTATTTTTCCGCCCAGGTAATTTCGTTTCGTCAGTAACCGTGATCAGTCTAGTTAAGAAAGATTATATTACATTGCAATGTCAACAGCGTAGCAATCGCCTCGTCGAAAGTCCATCGCGAGCACGGATCACCGTGAAACACATATGCTGTGCGCGCTTCGCATTCGACGTCCGCGCTTCCGTAAACATGACTAATCGGTGAACATAACGAGCACGGTGGCATTCAAAACACGTATTTGCTCCCCGATATCGATTTCTATGTCAGTCGGTGCCATACCGGTACGTTTGCATCACGGAACTGCGGAGCACCACCGGCACCATCACCACACTGCTACTGCTGCTCGCAACAGCCGGGATCGGCATTTTCCGCTCTGGCAGCAAATGAAGACCTAAAATCCGTCCGCAGATGATGAAAACAAAACAGAACACACACACACACAAGCACTGCAACCGCTAACGTAACGCCAAACCACTACCGTTCACTTGGTAATGCACGGATACCGAGCAGACGCACGGAAAGAACTTAACAGCCCAGCGCGGAAGTTTCGGCGGTCGCTTCATAGACGGCGCTAGCGTCAGGTCAGAAAAAGCAAATGGCGGCGCCCACCACTAGCAAGGAAAATGGTTCCAACGAGGGCGCCGCCATCTTGCGTGCGCAGCGCCCTCTCGTAGCTGGCCGATTTGCTGGCTTGGGCGTTTGCTCCGCGGCGCATGGGCGCCAACGGCGGCTCGGTGAATTTTGCGTTGTAGCGCGTTGTACGTTCATTACCGTAATATACTGTACATAGGAAAGTTGTCGCGTAGGACCAGTTAAAGCGATCTGGCTTAAATTGGTGGCTTTTTGAGCCGCGGGGGAGCTGAAATTCACCTCGAGGTAGCGTGGTCCACGGTGGGTAAACGATGCCGTGTCGAACATATGTTTGCAATACTTCGTCACAATTTTTTTTGTTTGCGGGTGTGTGACCGGGATAGCGTATAGAAGGTATTTTGATAGCTTTACTGCAAAAACTGATGTTTGTTAAATCGATCTAACCGTTATTCGCTCGGCGCCCATGGGCAACAAGCAGAAGCGCGTGTCAGTGTAACAGACTTCAGGCTTCATATCCCTGCAGGGGTTAATACAGGTAGTTTTGGGTGGACTTTGCAAGTATTTGGCACATTACATAGTTTGTATTACATTTTATCGATATATAAAAACATTACCCTCAGCCAGCACTGCCGCTAACTATAAACAAAACTTCCTCTCTCTAGAATTTCGAGCTGCTCTACAGAACAATTTAGCCATGCAAGTAATGTACAACATAAATAAAATAAACAACACGGCTCCTGGAGAGCGTCATATAAGGATTTATTGAGCTTCCGCCGTTGGGCAACCAGACAAGCGTTCGCTTTTGCGTTGCTTAGTTTGATGTTGCCGACAAAGAGACATCACATTTGGGTTGCAACCCCGAGGGGTGCAGTCCGAGGGTGCAGTCTTGGCTGGAGTGAGCGAGTGAACAACTTTATTTTGCCCGAATCGGGGATGGGGGAAGAATAGAGGTATAATCCTCTTCAGTAGCCCCTATTCCCCCTTCCCCTCAGATTTTCTGGGGGAAGGGACAACCTACGGAGGTGGTAGTCACTGTGAAAATTGCCAAGGCCAGCCCACGTAATACTTGGAGCTGGGTTTGCCGCAATGTGACGGCAGCAACGGTGGAGATGGAACTAATACCATCTGCGGCAGAGGCAAGATTCAGTGACCTATTTTTGTTTGGAAAGAAGGTAGAAGAATTTTCTGCAACTACTCCAAAGTAGGTGTACAGAAAGAGCTCAGCAGAATAAAATTGCCAAACATTTTGCGTGTTAAAGCACCCAAGCAATTCAAAAGCTCCTAGTCTGGCTCATTTATTTACATTTCATTAAAATAACGTGTAACTTAGTGGTAAACCCGCACGCGCGATGCCTACAGAGCGTAGTCAAGGCAAAGGAGCAGCCGCGCCAGGCCCGCCGTGATCGGCGCGCAAAGGCGGCCGCGCGCCGCGACCGCTGCGTGCGAGAGTACGTTTCCTCCTCGCCCGATGGAACGGTCTACAGTAGCGCCTAATTCCCGATAACAATTAAGTACCGAGGTGGCTTCTTTGTGTTCTGCCCACGCAGTGTGGTGCGATGTCCATTCATTCTAGCGCCCGCCCGATAATTCCAACTCCGCTTAATTCGAACAAGTTTATGGTCCCCTTTGAGTTCGAATTAACAAGCTTTTACTGTATATGAAATATTGGGTGTATGACTGAAAAAAAAATGCGGGCGAAAATTTGTATCCGGGCCACACCTTCAATTTTCGCACCTGCTGCGCCCCAGGATGCGGATTGCATCCTACCGGCGGCAGGCGTATCTCGGATGTAGACGAATAGCGTAAACACCTGTAGTTAGATATTTTAGCGCTCGTGAAATGCAACAACATGGTCTAAATTATTATATGGCGCTGTGGCTGTGTGGCTAAGGCGTTGTGCTGCTGATCCCGAACACGCGTGTTCGATCCCGGTGGCGGTGGCCGTTTTTCTGATGGGGGCAAAAAACTAAACCGACCGAGCGTCAAGAATGCGGCACACGTTAAGGAAACCCATGTGGTCAAAATTAATCCGGAGCCATCCACTACGGCGCGCATGGTAGCCCAAGTGTAGCTTTTGGTCGTAAATCCCCTTTCCGCCACCGAAAACAATATGGTGTAAATTATTGCGTAGCCCTCCCCCACGGTGCGCATTGAATCACAGCCTCCGTGTCTTGTACCCCAGAATTTGAATTAGTATAAATTTATGCCACTTGGTATTTTAGATCACAGCTCTTATGCGCCTGTTACTGGTATATACATCGCCGAGCAAATGCGAGGAACACGGGGGGTGATGAAAGAGTGCGAACGCGGAGGGTACGCGGAAAAGAATGAATGACTGTGGTAGCGAAGAAAGCGGGAGAAGGAGAGCGGAGGCAGGTACAGCGGAAGCGCGATGAGGAAAGCGGAGGTGCAAATTACGGAAGAGTGAGCGGGAATGCGCAGGAGGGGCGTACGGTTATTCGTACGCTCCTTCGTGCTCGTGCTATCGCGGAGCCAACCTCTTGAGCAATGCTAAAACTATTGTTACAAGTATTTTGCGCGCTTCAAGGGAGGCGTGGAGGATGCCGTGGCTGTGGTAGCTCAGAGTGTTAAAGCGGCCCAGCGCCGCATAGGAAGTGTCGGTGGTATGTCAGTGCGTAAGCATACTAGAACCACTTGCCCCGGCTGGTGTGCGTATTGGGGAGTTTAACAGGGAGTCTAAGAAGCGGTTGCTTGACAACCCGTTCCGATTTTTGTTCTGACTTACTTTGTTACCGTGCTGACTTGAAGCCAGCATCATCGTAATACAAAGCAATATCGTCGAGATAAAAGATGTCAATAGCTGAGCTTCAATTTCACATTGCAAAGAAGCCTAATCGTTAACTAAACTTGTTAACCATATATTAAATCTCAGCGCACGACCATTTCCTGTCTCGTAACACCAGCCTAAAATGGAACCTGCATTCTTCTCCGCCGCGCCAAAATTATATTTTGTGCTAGGCACCACAAGTTTCCAGAATATCAAATCTTGCACACTTTGCGGTGGTTTGCTAATACAAGATTCCACAATCATTTAGTAATTCAAACAGAGTTTCTAAGATAACAATTTATTAACTCACATGTTGCCTAAATATACGTTTCGCTCGATTGACACCATTTATAACGCTTGTGTTTACTTAGTTCGTCAACACTAAAAATAAACGCGGTTTTCTAGGGCAGTCTCTCATATTTACATTCGGCAAAACAATAGCTGCTGTTCTCTTGTATGACACCTCAACAAGTACGTGGTCGTACTTATTGCCGTCGGCCCAGAATGCGGTCAAGGCTCACGCAAACATTCTCTGCCACACATTCAGGGCCCACGCAAATTGGTAATATGACCGGACTTATACGGGTTCCGGTGACAGGGGTATAGCCAGCAACTCGTCAAGACATCCTCGCTCACGAGCTTTGTTGGCCACAGCAGCGTCTCTTGCTTTTGTGGGGGAGCCATAAAGGTACTATTAATTGAATGCGTGTCATCAGATATGACACGTAAATACAAACAGTTCTGCGGAATGTTTCTGAGACTGGCATATCCTGAAACACCGCGAAGGCGAGGATAATAAAAGACTGACAAATGCGACCGATGACTGTCAATCGATAACTTTTTAGTGCAGCAAGCAATATAAAATGAAAATAGTGAATGCGAGGTGAACTTAAAAACAAAAACAAGACAAAAGAAAACGGCTAAAAGTAACTCTAACCGCATCGGAAAGCAAAGGGGAGAACGGGGTAGGTCGTTGAAACAGATAAGGAATTTGGAAAGACGGAAAGAAAGTGGAGAAAAAAATGCCCGCCAGGTGGGATCCGAACCCACGACCTCCAGAATACGCGTCTGGTGCGATAACCACTACGCTACCGGCGGGGCTGTTTCCCCAGCACCTTCTCGGGTATTTATGTTAAGGTATTTTGTTTTCCTGCGCTTGGGGGTGGTAGCCAGCGCCACTCGGACTACTCGGGGTGAAGGGGACCTTCTTTTTAACCCCTGGGCCGTGACTCGAGTGTCTACGACATGTCGAGAGTGGTCGACCAGCGTTGAACCCTCTTAAGCTCCCTTTGGCACCAAGACTGCCAGAAAAGAGGCCCTCGCTAAGCATGTAGCGAATCAGAAAATGGGAAATGAGGGGCTCCGTGAAATAAGACAGAAAATAAAGGTTGGCAGTCAAGAAAACCTCGGAAAGCACACGGGAAGTTGTGGTGGGTCATAGAAAGAGATGAAGAATTTTTTGAGTCGAAAAGAAAGTGGTGAAAAAATGCCCGCCGGGTGGGATCCGAACCCACGACCTCCAGAATACCGGTCTGGTGCGATAACCACTACGCTACCGGCGGGGCTGTTTCCCCAGCACCTTCTCGGGTATTTATGTTAAGGTATTTTTGTTTCCTGCACTTGGGGGTGGTAGCCAGTGCCACTTGGACTACTCGGGGTGAAGGGGACCTTCTTTTTAACCCCTGGGCCGTGACTCGAGTGTCTACGACATGTCGAGAGTGGTCGACCAGCGTTGAACCCTCTTAAGCTCCCTTTGGCACCAAGACTGCCAGAACAGAGGCCCTCGCTAAGCATGTAGCGAATCAGAAAATGGGAAATGAGGGGCTCCGTGAAATAAGACAGAAAATAAGGGTTGCCCACCTTAGTCCCGTAACATCACCCCCCGGGTCGAGAGCGACCGTCCCGGTAGATGCCGAGGCAACGGGAGGATTGCGATGCGGTGAGCGATGCGATGAAAACATACAGTGGAGCTTTGCCTGCCGCCACAGATGAAGATGATGTCCCTGTTGATGCCTGGCCCCACAGAAGCGATGTCTTCAAGCAGGAACGAACCGTCGGCGGAATTCGAACCACGTCGGACGAAAGGGCTGGGGACACAGCGTCTTCTTTGGTCTGTTCTCGGCTTGTATCGGCTGGTCTTCAGTGGCTGCACACGGGCTGGGGACACGGGGCGGGGGACGTGGTTTGAAAGGCGGTTTAATTGCTAACAAGCAGTAAAAGCGAGAGGCGGGAAGCAGCGCAGTCTGTTCCAGGTGAACCGGATAGGGGATCGCTGATCTGAACACAAGGACGCGCAGAGATGATGCCAGCTTGATGCTTCCGGCACATACCCGAACAGGGATTGGACAATCGAGGTCCGTTAGTCCTTTCACTTCTCTTCATTACAATATATATATATATATATATCTATATATATATATATATATATATATATATATATATATATATATATATATATATATATATATATATATATATATATATATATATATATATATATATATATATATATATATCTTCAGAGGACTCCCTCTGAAGAAAGGGAGTCCTCTCCCTGAAACGTCAGTAAACTTATTTTTATTTTCTAAGTCTTTCTCGTTTGTCTCTGTCACTACTAACCTTATATATATATATATATATATATATATATATATATATATATATATATATATATATATATATATATATATATGCGGCTAAACAAGTTTTTCGTTTTTCATGCAGTTAACAAAATTACGTGAGACGACAGACAAAAATGGTATTTATTTATAAAAAAAAGAACAGAAAGGAAGAAGGACGGTACCAGCGATTTGTACATCGAGCCCGCACAGCAGCCGTCCATTTTACTTGCAATCACTCACACACGCATGCATTTGCTTAGGTTTTCGTCGTTAATATCCGCCCTCCTTTTTCTGTTTAGCACCCTAAGGTTATAGAAGGCCCCCTCAACGTTGACACTAGAAACGGGCCAGGTAAGGGGATGAAGTGCCTAGGAACCAAATGTCGGCCAATCATTCAAATAATATCATCAAACGTAAACAGGTACCAAGTACGTGAGCGCCGTGCACTGCACAGTGTGCTTGTACTGCTCGCTCCCCCTAATCCGTACTCAGCACGTGCAGAAACTGCTCGTTCCGTCGTTAAAACTGAAATAAGCCATATAAACTGTCCGAAAACGCTGAACCTCAGATATAAGCGACAATAACATAGGATAAAGCAGAAATTGCTTACTTCGGCAGCCTGTTGTGCCAGCTGCGCAAACAACCTACACGTGCTACCGAAGCCTGCACAATTTTTGAAAATTTCTCACTAGCTACACTGCCCACGCTAAGTAAATCATGAGTCGAACACGAGCTCGCTTTACAAGAGAGAAAAAACTACTGTCAAATTTTGAGAATTCTCTGCAATGCGTAAGCATCCTTTCCTGCCACTTTGCTATATCCCTCAGGCCCTGTGAAGTGGTCTTCAGTTGTGTGCTACCCTTCGCTGCTTACAAGACACTTTACCAGGGGCACTCAAGGTGGTTCATTACGAGAGTATAAAGACCCCATGTGCCCCTAAAAACGCTGTACGCCAAACACGTTCAAAGTCAGGTTCACTATTATATGCATATTCACTGCTGGGAAAACATTTTACTACGGCCAATGTAAGCAGCCATGTCAAATTGTAGAGGTCCCGCGTATTTATACAGAGTGCTTCGTGAGCTTGGAAGCCCCCTTCACCATTATCCCGAAATGCATTGCTCAAAATATATTTGTCCAGGGGCATTGTAACCGTTCGTCAAGAATGAAGGCCACATGTACCCCCATGAAGCTCTACACGAGTATTTTTAAAGTGGGCTTCACTGCTATACACCAATGCATTGCAAGGGCATTTTGTCAAACGTTCTTCCTACTGCGAAGCAGTTTACGGCTAGGATTCGGGGCATTTGTCCTGCTTCAATAAAAAAAAATGGGCCCATCTCCCCGCGAGGGGGACTCGAGTAAATGCGTCGCATAGGGGGTGGGGGTATTACGTTAACGTTTAGTGTTTGGGGGGTTGGTGCTATCACGTGTACACCACGCAGCTATCACGCCGCTAGCACGCCGCTGAGTCGCCAACGCACGCCGCTGACGACGTAGTTTGAATCAGTCAAGGATATAAGGCGCGTTCGTAGCCTTTGATTCTGTGTCGGTTTTGTGGCGCAGTGGGAAGAGCACCATGTACCTCGCGTTCCGCCCACAGGTAGTGAATGCGTTGTATCAGCAGCTTCTTGACGTAGTTTGAATGAGTCAAGGATATAAGGCGCGTTCGTAGCCTTTCATTATGTGTTGGTTTTGTGGCGCAGTGGGTAGAGCACCATGTACCTTGCGTTCCGCCCGCAGGGTCGTGGGATCGAAACCAGGCGCCGGTAACTGTTATTTCTTTTTATAGTGTAGGGGGAGGCTGGCTGCTGCGGACGCCGACGCACGGGTGACATCGTGAGTTATACAAATGCTCTGCATTTAAAATTGGTCGCCATCCCGCCCTGCGAAATTGGATGCTCACCGAAGTAGTTGTCAACCAACCACCACAAATGGATATGGAGCAGGGTATGAGATGTTTCTCGTCGCCACACCGGGCTTGTCGCTTGCGCTCGGCTAGTATCACTAGATAAGGGTACAGAGTATCGTCACTCTTTTCTCCTGTTGTTCTTGCCGCCGCCATGATCATTGGTAAGTTCGCATCACGTGACATTTGTTTACACTGCAATGGTTCCGCCATTTTCCTTTTTATGCGTTTTAGTCGGTCATCTCTGGTAGGCCTTGCTCGTTCTCCCTGCTCTGCGGCTGCGAGCGACTGTCGTCGTTCCCTATACGAATCAAAGATAATGCGTGTAACAGCATTTCAGCAGCAGAAGTGTGTCCAAAGATGCCGTTTTGGTGCATCTTCGGTATTGTTGTTAACAAGCGGCCCGGTCGAAGTTAACGGCGAGGCTGCAGATGCGGCAATCTCTCAACACTGATGAACGTCAAAATGGCCGCCGTTGCTGACTTACGTGCCTCAGTGGTGGTGCTCTAATACCTTATCTCCTACTGACACTACGCTGGGCTTCTCTTACGAGGTGAACAGCTTTGCTGTAAAATTCTCCTATCTTTAAAGCACGAAGCGTTCTAGCGCGAGGCGTTGGAAAACGAGTGTCCTGGTGTGTTCTCTTAGTGCGCGGTTTTGCCCACGAAAACGGTTCTTCCCCAGGAGATGAAAGCGTTGGAGGGTAGAGGTATACAGCGTTGCTGTAAAACACAGTGCGCCCCTCTTTGTCTGCGCTCCAATCACGTGTGGGGCTAGTTTTTTCCGGCTTACCCCAGGCGGTGGTAGTCGTCCAAGGTAGAGCTCAACTCCGAGGCTCCAGTTGTTTTAGAGGCCCTAGGCGTTCCATAGCGCGAGGCGTTCGTGTGTGTTTGTTAAGTACAGAGCACTTCAGGGGCTCGCCTTGTCGTTGTAGCTCGCTGTAACGGTCGACGTCAAACGACTGCCGGAATAAGGCGGTGCCGCGAGATAACGGACCCAAGTAGGGGCCGGCGTTCCGTCGTAGGGCGTTCCGCAGAGCCTTCGAAAGCCAAGCGGTTTAAATAGTCATAACCGTTACTGGCGCTTGTCACACATGTCCCCGTTGTTTAGCGCATAAAATCTTCAGGTACATTTGACGTAAAATATATGTAATTAACCAGCAGCACCCGCGTTCATTTAGTTCGGAATGCTCGTTGGGTTGGTTTTTGCGTTAGTAAGCGAAAAAAAAAGTGTCCGTGCAACGCCGACACTTCCGGGAGAAAAGGCAAGCGCAAAAAGAACAGAACTCCCGCTGGCGCTGTTTCAGGCAGGCGGTGAGCACTACGGGGGCGGAAAATTCGAATTGTTTTGGGTGGTAGCAGTGAGCGGATTACGGCGCTACAGCCCAGTATGGTGAATCACTTTCTCTACACTTCCGTCAGCTTTAAGGTTGAGTGGAACGGCTTTAATTATTTCTTTGCTTGATTGCTTGCGTGTCTGTTTGTTTGTTTGTTTTTTGACGCCGAAGTAGGCGTCCGCGTGGGCAGAAATTTCATCTCCTGCGACCGAACACGTGACAGCGGCGTCACACCACTGGCGTTGACGCCGAGGGTAATTTTCACAGCAGTAAGTAAGGACCTGTAAGGGCCTGGGCCGTTCCATGACTGTACCTCCAGTAGCAGGCAAAAGAAATCTTTTGTTCAGATTTGTTCATACCTCCATTCAAACGCGGACCATACTGCTGTGAAAATTAGCGGCGACGACAACGCCAACGGTCCGGCGCCGTTGTTGCGTGCTCCGCCGGCATAGTTGAAGTTTCTGCCCCGCCGGACGCCTCCTTCGGCATCACCAACCTGTGGGCAAGCAAACAAGCAAGCAAGTAAACGCACACACACGAGCGCCCCACTCTATGGAATTCCTCGCGCTTCTAAGGCACGTGGAGCCTTGGGATTGGGCTCCACCGTGGACGACTGCCTCCCCTTGTGAGAGCCGGAGGAAACTAGCCGCGCACGTGATTGGAGCGAGAACAAAGAAAGGGTGCACTGTGTTTTTGCTGAAGCGGAAAAAATGCGTGGTACCGTAGCGATAAACAGCTTCGCTGTAAAATAAAATGTTGATGGCCACCTCGGTTCAGAAGGCCGTGCACCGCCGCAGCTAGAGTGGCCCGGTGGATCAGGATGCGCTTCTCATAAGGTCCGAGCTGCATGGTCAAAGCGCATTACCACTGCTATGCGGGGAGTGGGAGATAATGGGGAGTTGAGGGCATAGGAAGGCAAAGTGAGCAACAGTGTAGATGGCTTGACAGTCTCAGTAGGGACACGTGAAGCATGAGGGGGATATGTGGCAGAGCAGAGTGGATTTATAGGTTTGCAGTTGGCGCCCGATTCGAAATTCTTCGACAGAGAAGTTCGGTGGGGTGGGAGGAAGGTTTGGCGGGTGTGACGGTAGTGGGATAGAATTTTGGGGGTAGAAGGGGAACAGATAATTTAAAGTCTACGTCGTAGAAAGCGAGCCGCCTGGCCCTGTAGACGACGCCCGGAAATGTAGCTAATATGCGGTATGTGCGCAGCATGTGCTGCTTCGTTCTTAGGCAGCGCGGCATGTGCGGGGGTCCATACGATGGTGATGGCGGGTACGTCGGTAATGACAACCTAACTACTCAGCCTGGTAATGACTAAATAACTTACTAACTAGTTAGCTGGCTAACCAACTAACTAGCTAGATAAATACCTCACTAACTATATAACTAACGCCGTCAGTCAGTCCCTCCCTCTATTGTAATTAGTTGTAATACCAGAACATCTATCTAGTGGCATTAGCACTCGGGAGGACTTGACAAGTTGGCGACAGCAGAGAGATAGAGATAGAGAGAGAGAGACTTTAAGTAATGCTGAAGAGGTCAGCCCCACTAACGGTAGCGCTTGCTACTTCAGATTGGGGTGCATATAGTGAGATGAAAGATTAAAAAAAAGGAGGGGGGGGGGAGAAGCAACAGGAAATAATCACGCGGCATACAGATGGCGATATACACGTTGATACGACAGGAGCTGCGTGATGAGACTGTAAAAGTAATCTCAAGCTATCTGAGATATTTGAGCAAAGCTTCGACAGTTTGTGCTCAACGTCATCAGCTAAACATTTACCTCTCGAGGCGTCCAAATAAATGCCGTTCTTGAAACCCGTAGACGATAAATAACACACACACAGGATATGAATAAAAAATTCCTTTCAGCCTTTGGTACCTTTATCCTATAGTATGGCTGCATCAGGAAAGCTTGTGATACTTCTATTCACAATGCAAGTTTATTGTAACCTCCGTGACAAACTTACGCGAGCTTCCCTTCACCCGTACAGGCAGACAGTAAAGGAAGTTGTTTTTTTCGTAAACTCACCCTTGCAGAATCGGAAAACGCTCCTTCAAACGTAAGAATCTTCATTAGGGCGATTTCCACGGCCATGATACGCATTTGCTCCCGATATAAAGGGTCAATGAAGCGATAAACACTAATTATTTTAAGGTCTTAAAGCCTAGGATGAGCTGGGTATACCTTCTGAATTTTTTTCGGGCTGTTTGCAAACATTTCTATGCGCATTATATACAAGTAGAATGCGCTAATACACGTTTACTTTGAACTTTAGTCCTCGTCCATTAGCTTGCGCTTGCCGTGACCAAACACCTGCAAATCTTCAGGGCAAAACTGAACTTACTGCGAGTAGGCTTAACCCATGTAAACTGTGAGTGAACAAATAAATAGTAGGTATTAACCATTCAGTAGCTATAAAACAATATTTTGAAGCCTGAGATAACGTTAAACGCCATTGCAAGCCAGTGGAACGCCACTGTGATTGTCATTGAGGATGGGCGCGTGAGCGACACCTGCAGGGGTTTATCGTTTTCTCCCTAGCATAACAAATAAACCAGGGTTTTCCGCTAAATAGGAAAATAAGGAATACGTGAGCTGAACTACACAACGAAGGCGGATGTAATAGCTTCTCAAATTTTCTTCCGGGCTCGTTTGATGCTATACTTATTAACTACCCGAAAATCTTGTCTGCACAATGTTAAGAAAATGGTGACAGCTGTCTTGCTCGTCTAGCCATTGAAAACGAAATGAAAGATCTCGTATTTCGACATACTGCTGCGTTGGCAATTTTTCAGAGCTGTGCGGTTCCATTCGAACAAATTTCCGCCGATCCACAGAGTGTTAAGCTGAGCTTGTTATTGAGCACTGACAGAAGAAGCTCTTCCATCCTGGCAGTTGAGCGGGCGCTCTTCAGGTAGATTGGAAAGCAAACTAAAAAAATGTCCCGTAAGGGACACAGAGAGTCGTTCACACTAATGAGATGACATCGATATTCATTTTCCTCTTAACGGCACTCGCAGCCGCCTCTCCGTCGAAGTCCACCCGAAGTCGTTCAACGATAGCCTTGCAGTAGGACGTCATCGGGCTAGATGGCCCGTAAGTGCCATTAGAAATAGTGTCCTTCATTCCCAACCTGGTCGATAGCGCTGGATCAAGCAATAACAGGAAAAAAAACTAAAACGAGAAACTGTTGTGCTTTTTACACCCCAACGCCGTCGTTTCACTCTCAGACCGGGGAACCCTGCTAAATAACACTCAAACTTCCCACGAAATCTTTCATTTTAGAAGGACTAAATTGGTTACAGATTTGGCCTAGCGGCGCGAAAAAACAGGGGGGGGGGGGGGGGCAACACCCAATGCAGAGCACATGTAATTTTTCCGTTTCCGGGTTCGTGGCGTCAGATACTGGGCGTTTGCGCGTACGCAATCACGTGATGCTCTTTGGCTTTCAATTGCACATTTCAATCCTTTTTCTCGGAAGGTTGGGAAGGTCTTAGCAAAGCCTCAACAACGAACCGTTCCGACTACGGGCATGATAAATGCTTATCACGCAGGTAAATAGTCGTGGACACGGCAAGAAGAATAACAAGCATGGTTACTCACGTATCGGCGAGGAACTTGCCTTCATCACAGTATGATTTACATCGCATCAAATCACATTCAACCAGACTCTGATGAAGGCAAGTTCCGTGCCGATACGTGCCTAAATTGTTTTTCCCATCATGTGTCCAACTATTTACGCATACTATTTCTACGCGGAATATACATATATATATATATATATATATATATATATATATATATATATATATATATATATATATATATATATATATATATATATATATATATATATATACATACATACATACATACCTACATATAGTGCAAGAAAAAGGAAGCTAGCTGTCCGCAAAGACAGAATGTACGCACTCAGATACGAGCAGGGTAATTACGCGCAGCATGAACGAGATAACAAAACTAGCAGAACGATTCTACGCCAGGCTATATGCGAGCGATGTTGGACCAGGGGAAACTACTGAGCGCACAAGCTTAGCGTGCGATGTCCAACTAGTAAGTAAGAAAGTAAATAGGAAAGGCTTTCAAGGGCATGAGAAGAGGAAAAGTTGCAGGTGACGACGGCATAATCGCGGATATTTTAAAGTAAGGAGGGGATGTTGTATTAGAAAAGCTTGGTACATTCTTTTCCGAATGCTTAAAGACTTTAAAAGTGTCCATTGCCTGGAAAAACGCAAACAAAATTGTGATTCATAAAAAGGGACATACCAAAACCTTTAGAAAAACAGACCCATCAGCCTACTCTCAGTTTTTTCACGCTGTTTACCAAAGCAATAGTTAACCGCATACGTGACAGCCTAGATTCGCAACCCAGCGAGCAGGCTAGGTTTAGGGAAGGGTACTCAACAATGGATCACATCCATGTCGTTAATAACGTAATAGAAAAATCTGAAGAGTACACTAAACCCCTTTAAGAGGCATTTATAGACTATGAGAAAGCGTTTGACTCGGTACGCACCGCAGCCATGCTGAAAGCGTTGAAAGACCTCGGAATACAAAAGACCTACATAAGAGTTCTAGACGACATATATACGGGATGTGCGGGTAGCATAATCCTTCACAAGCAAAGTGACAAATTTCCGATCCGAAAGGGGGTAAGACAGAGAGGTACCATCTCGCCAATACTGTTCGGAGCGTGTCTTGAGGGGGTATTCAGAAAGCTTGACTGGGGAAACACAGGATTAAGAATAAATAAATAATACTTCAGCCATTTGAGGTTTGCAGACGACCTAATGTTGCTAAGTGAGACTGCAGAACACCTGCAAAAAGGGATACAATCAGAAAGCGCGGCCGTGGGGCTAAAAATAAATATGAATTAATCTAAGGTAGTGATGAATAAATACCCCAAAGGCATCCTCTTCAGCATATGTAACGAAACGCTAGAATCAGTACAACAATACAACTCCCTCGTACAAGTGGTCAGTGCTGAAACCAAGCACGAGAGAGAAATAGATATTAGACGGGGTGCGCTCGCCAAGCACTTCCCTATAATGAAAAGTGAGCTACCTCTATCACTCACAAAGAAAATATACAACCAGTGCACACTGCCGGTGATGACATGTGGAGCTAAAACTTTGCGACTTACTAAACAACTTGGAAACAAACTTTGGTCGGTTGAATGGGCCATGGAACGACGAATGATTGGAGTAACACTTAGAGACAGGAAACGAGCTTCCTGGATCAGCGAGCAAGCTTGAGTAGATGATATCAGAGTAGATGATATCATAGTTCAAATAAAGAAAAACAAATTAACTTAGGTTGGCCATGTAGTCAGATGAAACGACAGCCGGTGGACTAAGAGGGTAACAGAGTAGATACCGATAGACGGGTTAGAAGTGGAAGGCCAATAAAACGATGGAGGGATGAAATAAAAAAATTCGTTGACAAGGAATGGACTCGATCGACACAGTACAGGAGTGGTTGGAGGTCAATGGGAGATGCCCTCGTCCTGCAGCAGACCTGAGTTGACTAATAATTATGATGAGAAAGCAATGCCCATCCAAGGTCAATATCAAGCCGTGTGTGGCCTCACAGACGTCACAGAATAACGATAAGTATGGGAAGTCTCAGAAGCCATCAGCGCATAGCACACCAAGCTGTTAACTCTCACCGACAACATGTTTGAACGGTAGCCGCAACGATCGTTGCAGTCATTCCTGACGAGCGACATCTGAGGTCGTTGCCACGAATCGACAACCCGCATATTGGCGTCGCTTGCGTCTATTGCTTATGACTGTAACGGCCTCTCCTGTGCGACCATGTGCTCCGAATGCAACCTTGAGCATGACGCTTTACAATCATCTGACCGCGCCAACGCGTGTGGCATACCCTCGCTATGCGTGATGGGAAGTATGCTGTCGGGAGCTCGTTGCGGGCTTCGCTTGGTGAGCAGGAGTCTGCGCACATCCGCGGCTGTTCCGATTTAGTGGTGTGATAACGCGATTAGGGCGCCGAATGGTAGGCCCGCGCTTCCAGGAAGTTTTTAAGACGCTGCTGCGGGCGGAAGGGGGGGCCGGCGGCCCGAGTGCACGCGCCACATCCGGACGCCGGTTCCCATATATATTCGAGAGCGGCCACGCGATGGCGCTCACGTGACGCAGCCCACAGATGAAGAACAACACCAGCAGCGAGAACAGGGTGCAGGGCCACGTCCTCTGCAGGAGGTGAACATTGTGGTGCGATGTCTTTGGTGGGCGGGGCCAACTTATCCCAACTACAATGCGTGCAGACCGAAATAGCGGATGGCTTCACGACAAAAAGAAGCCAAGTGTAGCCCCGCGGCCTCATCCTTGAGAGTGGCGACGAGAAAACACCGCAACCCGGGGGAGAGCTCACGCCCCCGACGACAACAGCGTCTCGCCTGGGACCGGCAGGGCTTTTGGTCCAGGATCCGTATGACAACTGAGCATCCGCTGTGCGTTCGTTGGCCGTGTCGGAGGTGGTGCTTCGTTCGGTTCGTCACTAGTGAGGATTGTGCAATGGAGAGTGAAGGAAACCCTTCTTCGGGGGAAAAAAATAGGCTGGCTTTATTTAACGATTTCTTTCAATTTCACCCGCTCTCCAACCGTTTCCCTTTCTGCAACGCACGAATCCAGGAAAAACCGGAGGCAAAAATATGACAACTGGTATTTAAACGGACACTTAAGTTAGCTGTCACCTTAATATTTAAAACGTGCAGGCCACACTTAGTTTTTCGGCCGATTTGTGTGCATATTCTTCCCCCCGCCCTCTAGAAACGGGCGTTTAAAAGTTCGGTTCTATTCGCAGCGTGTTCCGCGTCTATTTTAGGGGCGTCAACTGTGTGGAACCCGAGGGCGGAATCAAATTGGTTGAAAGTGTGATTAACTCTGTATTCACCATGGACTGCGGTTTTGAAACTGTGATAGCATGAACGTCACTGCATTAGGTCGTGGGGCGGTCATGAAGGGCGCTAAGATGGGCGTCTCTTTTTCGAGGGTTCACTAATTAACTAAGGCTGTATAATTCCTCTAAATGGGGAAATTAGGAGTTACACGAATTGTACCATCCAATGCAGTCCCAAATTCTGAAAAATTCTTTTAGGGATGAGCTTTGCCGCGCTCTCGAGTGCTCGCAAAAAAAAAAAAACTCCTAAGAGCGCCGTTCTCTCGTTCATGAACTACCGGGAGACCGATGCATTATACTGAAAGCGTAAAAAGACTCTCCCCTCCACTTTTCCTGTCAGACTACGTACCCATAAACCCGCCAGAGCTAACTAAGGTATCACTTGCAGTTGTTGTTAGGAGCTACGAATATTACAAACGTCTAGGTATAAAAAGCCTTTATACATTGGTGTAACATGGCATGACTGTAAATTTTTTAACGCTTAGCAAGCGTGAGTGTCGGCGATTTTTTGCAGGCTTGCTCCAAGTGTGATGTGCTTTCACGCTTAAAAATCACGCTTCCTAAGCGTGACTGGCGGGATGTGTAGCGCTTACGAAGCGTGAGTAAAATGTATTTTTTGCAAGCTTGTTTTAGGCGTGGTGAAGTACCACGCTTAGCGCTCACGCTTGCAACCCGTGACTGGCGACCTTCTTATCGCTTAGTGAAGGGGAAAAGAGGATTTGTACTTACCCGGTGCGGCATTCTCCAGCTGTGTATAATACGCCTCTCTGACCGCCAGGAATCGTTTAAATAACAGCTGGAAGAAGTTAATAGTTGCTGTGCCGTATTTATGGTCTGTGTAGCTTGGAGCACCCACAAAACCCATAAATACAGCAGAGCAAACGTTATCTTTTAGCTTTCTTTTTAAAAGATTTCTGATGGTCAGAGAGGCCTATTATACACAGCTGGAGAAGGCCGCTTCGGGTAAGTACAAATCCTGTTTTCACCTTCACTAAGCGATAAGACGGTCCACAGTCACGGATCGAGAAGACTCGCATTGCGATTGCGGCGTTAATTCTTCGTTATAAACGACCCCAAACTTAGTAGTGTTAGCAAAATAAGGGGGTTAAGGATTGCCTCTGAGTTTCGGTTGATAAACCTAAGCGCCGCTGAAGGCAGTGGAAGACAAACGTTCATAAAGCATCTTGAACAAGTGTAACAAGCTAATCCCATACAGTTAAGCTTGTGGTGTGATTCTTTCAGCGTTATTATCTCTACGTAGGCGAAGAAAATTAAGTGAAAAAGACTGTGAGGATTGCTGCGAAGGTCGCGATTTTGAATCAAATCTGAGGGACAACACAAAAAAAGAAACAAACCTGCTTCAGTAACTTCTTTATTCACATTAACTTACAAGAATGCTTCCATACAGAGAAATCCGAGAAATAAAGACAGGAACTATAAAATAGGCTTCAGATGAACTCTTCATGCCGCTTTAAAGCAGCGCATGAGCGTTGATACTACCTTGACTCAGACGAAGTGTAATTACATCAACAAATCACGCACCATTTTGAGCGGCCATGGAATTTCGTCGATGCCATCATGTCTACATGCTACCTGAAGGAATCCTTGCAACTGCCCAAAAGCAGACGGATACGTAACGTCCTCTATGTAATACACACACAAACACAGCACTAAAGCTTTTTCCAGTGACGTGTCCAGTTGCAACTTCAAGATTTCTCTGGGTTCTTCAGCGTACCAGCTGCTTGTGGTCGCCTCATACAGTGCACCGGCAAACGATGTCCACGGGTGAAACCTGGAAAAGATAAAAAGCTGCTTCAATATAATTGTTATACACGGGGTACCAGCTATCATGCACCAAGATTTTTAAAAACAGCAACGGCGTAACTCGAAGAAAACTCAGTGCATAACGTTTCCAGTACAGTGGAGTTGCGACCCGCCCGCGTCGTAAACCAGCGCTTTCAAATAAGCTGACTGCAATACCTGCTTTGCTTGTCACACACCCAAAGAGGCAGCGCATCACCTTGATGATGGCATACATGGAAGGAGCAGCAACAGAAGTTTCGCGGGGCGCATGTGGCAGAAGGCACAAACTCGGTCGCGATTTGTTCTTTCTTTCTCTTGTTTATTGCATTCCGGCTAACTCATAGGGAGCCTGTTCGAGGGCACTGCTTTATTTTTCATAGTCACGTGTTATTTTTCATATTTCGCGGGCTTTCCTTATCAGTCAAACTAAATTAGCACGCAATAAGCACGTAGGTTAAAATGCCTCAGTCAGATGTCTCTTGTAGGTACCTACAAGTGCCTCATTGACACTTTAATGATTGGGACAGTACTTCTCAAGTTTTAAAAATAATTACAAGTAATTAATTAAATCATTAACAAAGAAATTACTGGCCGCTACTCCACTGCACTGGAAACATTATGCACTAGGTTTTCTTCGCGTTGCGCCGTTGCTTTTTTTAAATATGTTCGTGCATGATAGCTGGAACACCCTGTAGACTGATGCGTTCAAACTGTCACACAACACACAAACTGCTGCCGCGATGCGCAGCATAAATGCGCACATCTCTGTAGAATGGGAGACGATTTTCAACGCTTCGTAATGTGCACGTCGACTGTGTGAATTGCGGTATACAATATTTTTCGTCGTTTTCTGGGTGCTCTGCGGGGGACGGAGAGAGCAGGCGGCTCCGGTGTCGCGCCTCCTCGCCCGAGAACGGCCGCCGACGAGAACCGCGAGCGCGGCCGCGAAATTTACCTCCAGTGAGCCAAAGATGCCTAGCGCGAGGCGCCGAGACCGGCGGAAACCGGACGGCGAAAAAGAGAAACGACTCAGAGCCACAACAACCAGAAACGCATTCTTTCCTACTTTATAGTCATATTTCCCGGCCGACCGCATGACCCGTGTCAAACAGAAGCTTCAAAGAGAACTAGGCCTGGCACTAATGCGACGTTCCGAGGTCAATAGGAAGAACTACACAATACACTAAAAATGTCGGTATTACGAAAATAGTTCAAAGATACATAATGAGCAAAGATGTCAGTAAATAATTTGTTTACCTGGATGTTCCAAGTGACCGCGGATGACAGCTGACTGCCCACTGTAACAACAGCACCAGGAAAGAAAAGTGTAGTTCGCCGTGCCGCCCGAGAATTCCCGGCAGTCGACACTCGGTGTTCTCGCACATACCGCGCGGCACACCACACGGGCCAGTCGATGTCAAGTTATTCAACACGTTGTTCCTTCTTCGCCACTCTTTACCGCAAGAAAGCGAGCACTCCGCACAGCACACACTTGAATGGCATGCAAACACGACGCACAAAGCGCCATGCTTCGGCCGGTGCCTCCAACGGCTCTACTCCGTTTTCCCGCCAAAACCACTGAAGCGAGCGCCACCTTTCGCCGACGAGCGCCGCCGTCGCGTTAAAAAAAAAAGAAAGAAGAAACAGAGGAAGCGTTTGTCACACCCGAATGCAGCAACCCGACGCACGGCACCATTGGGGATATGTATCCCGTATGTATATGCGTGATGAAGAGAGGCGCGATCGCCGGCGCGGGGTTTTCTTAAGCGTGATTTTTCCGGTTCAAAGGCATACAATCCTGCATCACGCGTAAAAGAAAGCGAATGTGGGTTTTGTCGACCCGCGTCACGCTCAGAAGGTAGAGAACAACGCGTATTTTGAGTCACGTGGTGCTCAAAAAGAAGTTTGCGACACCAATCAGCGTGTTTCACGCTTACTACGCGTGACCAATTTTATAGTGATATACCCATGACACTCCTACCCACATGTCAGTCAGTCAATCAATCAATCAATCAATCAATCAATCAATCAATCAATCAATCAATCAATCAATCAATCAATTAATCAGACAAGCAAGCAATAATTCATTTGATTACTTTATTTTCACTTTGTCAAAAAAAGAAGGCGTTTTTACGAAAGCTGTAAACCGGCTCGGCAGAGGCACCAAACTCCTACAGTACGACGATGCAGCAGAACAGGCAATGGGAACAAAATTTCAATGGAAGTATCTTGATACGAATGTCCAAAAAGCAATTCCACAACAAAAGCAAAAGAAATAAAAAAAAAGGCCCAGCTTTCACCAGTGGTGCAAGGCTGGAGAAACAGAAGACTTTGGTGGTCGACCTAGCTTCTCCCCACACTGACAGCGGATCCCAGGAGAGAGGGAGCAGCCGGACTCCAGCAGTGCAAAGCCGTTTCGTACGGCACTGTAAGTCAAAAATCATTAACGTATGTTCAGTGTTTAATTCAGCAGCAATTGCTGTCATCCCTGTCGTCGTCGTCTTCCGACGGCACCGCCGCGTAGGACAAAACCTCTTGTAGCACGTCCTCGCCTCGGTAGGCCTGCACTTCTTCGTCAGCTGGTCTGGTGGTCGTCTCCACGCGTGGATTGTGAAGGGATGACTTGACAGATTCGTCGTCATTGTCTTCGGTGCGGCGGACCGCGGCGCGCCGGTCGCCACACGACGACGACGAAGAAAGCGGGAGCTCCTTATGTGGCGTAAGCCCGCGCGCAAGCCTGAACGCCGCCGGGCGGTCGCTGCGAGGCACACGCTCACATGCGCTTGAGGTTTTCTGTCTACGGCGGACGGATTTGTGTCGGCCTAAATAGCTCGGCTGTTAAAAATTGTACCCAGTCCCAACCAGTGTGAGATCTGCTGAAACAGCGGAGCGGTGGTTTTCTTGTGTTGGCTCGAATGTCAACCGGCGCTCGCCTAAGAACGGCAGCGTCGTTGCCGCGCAAATTCTGCGGTTCGCGTAGAGGAATCGGCAGCTAAACGACAGGGGCGGGACGCTCCCTACCCTCTCTCTCCCCTAGCGAGATGGAGACGATCACGCCTCTGCGACACCACTCCGTCCCCTGTTGGTGGGTCTGGGAACCGGTTTCTGGAGGCCACCAGCGTGGCGCACGACCTACAGCAGACTTACGAGAAGCCTCGACCCACAACACCTCCGCTGTTAAAAGAGCTGCGACTGCGATCCTAAGTCGCTGAAATAGCAAATATATAGGCATTTCAATGTTACACTTTTTCTTGTATAAATAACCGCCAGATTTCGGTATAGACACGGGGCTGTCTTTGTGGGACTTTTTCATGTCCTTCTTTTCATTTCTTTCCTTTTTCGTTTTCCTTTTTCAAGACTTTGGTCTTTACCAAGGGCAGTGGGTACGTTTTGTACGCTCTGTAGTTCCGCGAATAATTTCTCATTTTGGAAGGATTACAGACTATACAGGCAAATTGTGTGCATGACCAACGTAACGTAACAAGGAAACACCATCTGAGTTCGAGGTCTTCTAAATATTTGGAGCCACAAAACTGATTTTGCACATCTTCATGGATTCGGCCTAAGTGCAGCAGCTGTATACGCCGTGGCAAAGGTTTAGCACGGGTCAGCAACGCTTTAACCCCAGAAAGCCAAAACAAATTTCCAGGCAAATAGAAATTCCGGAAACGCGAGTACCTTTATTAAGTGCTAATGTGATTTTGTTGATACAAAAACAAAAATGAGACTTCAAATTTCAAATTTCAGTCCAAAATTATTAAACGCATCATATATGATACAGTGCAGATACCTGGCTCGGGGTATTCGAAGAAGCAGTCGCGAGTACTTTTTCAGGCACAGAGTTACGCTGCACTTCGCGCACACAGCTGTGCAAAGTGTGTTAGCGCTTGGTACACAGCTCTTGCATCGAAGTTCCTATCGAAGTCGCTTGGTCTTCACAAGTGGAAGATGCGCAGCCCCATCTCTTTGGACGTCATCCTGAGGCTGACTCGGCATGACCTTCGTCTTCATCACATAATTCGAAAACAAACCGACTGGCCGTCCTTTGCGCTATCAATGAAGGCCCACTGTATCAAATATGACACAAGAAAATTTTAAGCAACGGTAAACAATGGGCGCGCTTCGAACAGGTCAACAAAGGGAATATTTAGGTCGATCATCATTTGCATGAAAGCGTAAGACGAAAGAAGGAAAACCGCAGTTTTTCTAGTAAAATGGTGTTGATGAGATGCCACCGGGCGAGCTCCCGGGTCCCGCCATTTTTCTCGAGCTGCCAGAAAACCCCTTGTGCCGCCTTTCTCGACTACTCACGTGAGAAAACTTTGTCATGGTATCAAGAATGATACCCTAAGCTTTAGTTTTAGATCAATGCGATTTGTCATCACTTTCTGGCTTCTCCAACACCGCGTATCAACATTGACACGCCGGGCGTTGTGGGGTAAGGAAGGGCTACGTAATGGTTGCAGCGTGGGGCACCATTGCGAACAGCCAAGCGGGGTGCGAATTGGTTGCATTTCCTCTCCGATCTCCTTTTGCTTCAGACTCCTGCAGAGGACACGTGAGATCCACGGAGCACTCTCTGCTCGTACGAACTCTACGATATGTGGCGATGGTATGGGGCGCAACTGTTGTGTCTTGAAACTGTCTCACGCACGCCCGAGGGTCAAAACCCGTCGCGGGCGGAATTCTGCGTGACTTTACTATCGGCGAATTACCCAAGTCACGCCTGTTGTATCCGTCCCTCTTTTAAACAGCGGAGCTGTTAAGCCAGGCCGTAAGTTGTGCAACGCGAACAAAGACAAAAAAGCGCGTCCCTTGGTGGGAATCGAACCTGGATCACTCGTGTTCTGAAACCGGCGTCTATCCGATTGAGCTATCATCGGATTCCGGCGCGCAGTTATATTTACTTTCCGTTATCACTAGCGTTGATTTTGGACTTGGCCGTGGATCCTAGCGTGTGCTGACACGGTCCACTTTGGAAGAGATGTGAAAGCCTTCGGTCCAAACGATGCGAGCCTGCAGCCACGAAGAACTTACAGCGGCAAATCCGGAAATAAATGCGTGTTTCAACAGCCTTTCGTTCGTTCGTTCGCTCGATCGCTCGTTCGTTCGTTCGCTCGTGCGTCCGCATATCTAATGGGCAGCACAGGACAGCTCGCGCTACAGACGCCGAATTCACGAATTCGGTTGTGGCGGGCTCTGGCGCGTGCTAACGCGGTCCACTCTGGGATAGATGTGAAACGCTGCGTACTAAACGATTCAGGCCTGCAGTCATCGAGTACTTTCAGCGGAAAGCTCGGAAATCCGTGTGAGGTGAAACAGCCTGGTCTCCGACGAAGGGAGAGGGGCCTCCATTTCTGCCGTTTCACCAGCCTTGCATCACTAGTTCAAGCGTCGCCAATTTTTTCTTATATGACCCAGCTTTCCCAGTATGTTTTTCCCTGCGTGAATTATGGTGGCCTCCACATATGCTTCCAGAGCTCCATGACAGATTCGATACATAAAATTCTCCCCACTCCATTGCGCATGTTCAAGTGAGCGTTGTTCGGCATGCAGCCTTCAGGCATTTTTTTCGGCGAAATAGTTCCATAAAATCTGTCTTGACATCACACATAATTCGTATGTCTGACTCATGATTACGATACCATACCAAGTAGAAGGCTACATGGTATACTAAGCATTGCCTAGTTCACTTCCAGTGGTAAGACGCTGGGACGGTGCCGTATCTTTAACATCGTCATCCACGACACTGGTGAAGATGCTTGCAACGGAGTTGGTTGAGAACAGTAGTCGTTGACCATGTTGGGTGAGCTTCGCATTGCGAAAATCTATGCTAGAAGATAATTGGACACGCACGCCGTGCACCCTCTAAAAAGTATTACAGGGCTTCATTCACAGAACCATCGAAATATGTCAGGGACTGCAGCTGCGATATTTTAAGGCGAACAAGCCGGGACTCCAGTCTTGTGCCCCACGACGAACTTGCGGACTTACTTGCGGCCGTGATGCGGGGGCGAGGTGGCCGTTTCGCGGCCGCATACGAATGAAGTGACGGGCTCGATTCCTAGGTGCCGACGCTGCATTTTTAATGAGGGTGGGTGGGTATGCAAAAAGTGTCCAATACCCTGGGTGGCCCTGAATGAAGTTTCAGTTTAAGTTTCAGTTTATCAAAAATATAGTGTGTAAAAAGACATATACAAGAAGGGGTCCCAGAGTTATAAACTGTAATGGGACCCCTTAAAGTCCGTCCAATACGGTGCATCTGGTTGACGCAGGGTAGGTTAGACGTGTTCAAGTCTGAATTCGATTTTTTTTTTTGTTCTTCATGAATGTATACATAGACGAGTTTTACTTTTACAAATGCTTCGGTGTCCCTTATCATTAAGAGTGGGTGAACACTTCAGCGATCAGTTGACGATTTTTTACGGCCGCAGACCATATCTTTAGTGGCGTTCTTACAGAACGCAGCACATGGGAGAGGCAAAGAAAAAGACGCTCTAACTACACTTCCCCTACAACCCTGCGAGAAACAGGCCTCGTCTGAAAAGGGTTCCCCGTCGCCAAGATTTTCTCTCTACGGTATGCCCAATCAGGTGGCATTAGATGTATCAGAAGAAGACGACTCCCCGCGCAAGACTCGTTGAGCGCGACAGACCACGCCACATCAGTGTGCCTAATACGCCATGCGTCGTCTGTCCAGCCCGTAAAAGGAACAGCCGCTTTCCAATGGAACGCCCGGGGCGGCGAAGACGTACCAGCCAAACTGAGCAAGCAAACAAAAAAGAAAAAGTGCTTTAGAAAGGAGCCCCGATCTTCGATGGCAAAGTTTCTTCGCAGTGTCCGCATTTCTTACGCCGTACCGGGCCTCCTCAACTTACTACAAGAGATAAACGTTGGGAGAAAAAAACTCGCGAAAAACAGAAAAATCTTTGCGCATAAAAGCGACGATACATTATTCATAGTAGCAAAAGAGGAAGGGGGAAGGAGGTTGCTGGCTTCCGATAAAAGGAACCTGTCAGTGTGTCGTAAATTATACACAGCCGCGCGTTTCTGGCACACTCCGGCCGATTACGCAGACTGAATGGGAGCAGGTTCAGACAACACACGCCGCCACCTCGAAACCGAGCCGGGAGCTTGCCTTCCTGCGCGCTGTGCTGAGGAACGACGCAGTTTGTTACATTAGGCGCGAAAGGCGCGCATCTCGGACCGAGAAGGCAAGCGCTGCTGGCGCCTACAATGTAGCGGAGCGCCGGGCTAGCTCGAGCGTATCGCGCGCAACACACCAGCCGTTTGCGGAGTTGCTTGCCGACAAGCTCGACCAGTGAACCTTTAACGAGGCCCTAAGTAGGAAGGCTGCTTTGCGCGCTGGCAGGACACCACCGCCCTCGCTTCTCCCCGAGCCACAGGCCCGGCAGCGTTTCCCCGCGCTGCTTGGGAATTACTCGCTGTCGTTGGTCCCTCCTTGTTGTTTCTTGCCCCGGGCACTTTCTTCCTTATGTTATGGCGGTTGCCGCCGGCGGGTGGCGGTGCAGTCCTCCCGTCTGGCTCATTGCACTGCCGCGGATGACGACATCGCTGCCGCGTTTTTCTACTCTTGTTCGCTTGTTGCCTAACCTTCGGTAGCTTCCTGTTCTTCCCTTTTTTCGGCTCACTGTGACGCCGCTTAATATACCATATTGACCGTTTCTTGTACGCCGTTATCAACTTGCTCGCACACGATGTGGTCTGGCGCGTGTTCTTCTTGCACATGGCTTTGAAGGACTGCGCAAGCGTTGTTGTGAGCACTAGTTGCTTTTCCCCGTAATGCGAGTCTGTAACACCTTCATTAGAAATCGACATGTCTGCGCGCTCCTCTCGCTTGAGTTCTCCTTGAACAAGTTTATGAATGGCCGCAAGTAAAATTACCTCGCTCTGCATACAGAGAGAGGTAAAAGACCGGCACTTTGTGTATATACAGAGTGCCGGTCTTTCATGAATCCACACCAAAGGGCGGAGATAACTGCGACGAAACAAAAGAAGGAGGAAAAGAAGGTAGTATAAAAAACTAACCGCACGGAAAAAGAGGGTGAAAAAGAAGAGACCGGTGGTTACGTCTTAGAGTAGGGGCCGGAGGGACTGCGCGAAAGGCGGGGACGCAGGGCGGGGGGGGGGGGGGGGGGGGGGGGGCGCAGTGCCGTCTGTCGTAGATACGTTCATCCCTGTTAAGTCGCTCTAGCTCGGAAAACTCCGCTTGTCCGAATGAGTAAACGTGTCCTGGCGAGAAGGAAACGGCAATGGTGAAGGGGCACGGAGAGAAGGAGGAGTGACTATAACCGCCGTCGTTTCTCCAACCGCTTGCGTGTCTTGTTTAGCCGAAGTGCCCGAGGCGGCGCGAGCGTATACGCACGCCGCGCTCACGGAGATAGCGTAACCCGCGCCGCACTCAAGGCACGCAGCCCACTTGGGCTCCTCTAGCTCGCACCCTCTTCGCACGGCGACCTCTGGATCAAACGAAGTAAATCAGACGGCGCTGCCCTCTTCTTTTCCCTTTCATTCACAAAGCCAGGAGGAGCGTGCCGGCTTAACCCTGTGCGAGAACCGGGGCACCGTCCTCCTTTGCATGTGGAGCGTCGCGAAACTGCGCCGCTGCCCGTGTCGCTCGCTGCACGCCAATCTTTTCCGCGTGGGCCGAGTTTTGTGCGGTGCGAGTGGCATCTACTAGTCTCTCCTCCCCCCCCCCCCCTTTTTTTTTTGTTTGCTGCTTGGTTATCACCTAAAGCGCGTTTTTCCTCCAACTTGTCGCTTTTGTACGCCAAGTGTGTGTACCGCTTGGTGGCAGAACCACCACTTCGGACGTGGCGGAAAGTTGCAGGACAGGTTTCGGCCCCATCGATTACTTCAAGGTTATCGAGCGATTGCAACGGCCCATCGACGTCGGGATTTCGCCCCCCGTCTTCTCGTGTCTGGCTCGAGCTCGTTTATAAGTGGAAGCATAATGAGAAAGAATCATCGCTTAATCACTGACTGCTGAGCAGCTTCTGTTCAGCGACATGGGAAAGATATTTCAGACGTACACTGCCGCCGCCCGCAGCTAGAAGCTTTACATGTGCGTTTTGTGATACAACCGACGGTGTTTTTGAAGCGTTGACTTATTTATGCTGAGGCCTCATACCAAGGTGGTGTTCCGTGACTTTTACTGGGTACTCCCATTTATAGGGCATTCTGATCAACGTCATATGCCGCACGGAATGTGCAGTTAACATCAGAATTAAACGCTTGAATCTTGAGAGAGTGCATGATTTTGGTTAAGAACGTGGCGACAGGCGTCTGATTTTACGGTTTGCATTGGGGCCCGAGGTGCTTAATGTGAGTTTGTATAATAGAGATGTAGTCCGTGCTATGCACGCTTGCGCAAGATTCCAAGCGTTGCGGCATTTCTTTAATACATAGTTTCTTCCCTCCGCATCGGTCTTGGCTGTTTCTGAAAACAATAACAAACATTGCATCACATCTACGTTCGGCAGACATATGCGAGCAATTTTAATTCCAAAACTTGTTGCACAAGCATAGCTTCGGGTAGAGAAGCATTCAAGGACACAAAATTTTAAGACTACGTGGCGTCTTATAGAAGTGTTCCGCAATTATTGTTGAGCTGGCTGTAAGGCGACCTTATGCGAAAACAAACTTGAATAAAGTCAACAACTGGAGGGAAACGTATTACATTTAGAGGCGTCACCCAGCCACCCAATGTACTGTGGCCTGTACCGAGGAGAGAGAGACAGAATTCTCTAATGAGACCGAAACGGTGAGCCCTGCACAATGCTGGGCTTGCTACTTCAGAATGGTGGTGAACATGTAGTGTGGGTTAAATGCTAAAATGAATAATACAAATAAGAAAAGAAAATACGAAAGGAAATCTATTGGACACGCGCACACACGTATACAAAAAAAATAGCGACAGATGCAGTCACAGGCTGGAGACTCTCTAAGGAAACGGACTCTCTAAGGAAACGGACAAGAGCTTTAAAACCCCGAACCACACTGTCTTTGCTGTTGCAGGGGCCTAAAAAGTCCTTCAAGCTGAGATTTCTCGCCCGTAGTAAACTTCCCGCCTTCATTCGCGCCGAGCAGAAACGTGAACAAACACAGAACAGGTGTCCAGTGTTCTCTCGTGCACCGCAAAGGAGACACAGAGGTGATGTCACCAGACAGATTTTGTTAAGAAAGATTTTGGTATAGGCTACTTTGAAGCACAGGCGATGTATAACGCACTCGGTTTCTCTGGGTAAACCGTGCGTTATACGAAACGTACACTGCGGGTCGACTGTATAAAGGGGGGGCGTACTGCAGGACCGGGTTACGCCAGTGCTGCAATTGCGTGCGCCATCCCAGAGTTGACTTTTCCGCTGACGTCTTCCTTGGATAAAGGGAGTTGTGCTGTTGAGCTCGTGGAATGGCCCTCGCGCGCTAGCCGATCAGATATTACCTTGCCCGTGATGCCACAGTGTCCTGGCAACCTCTGCCACAAAACAAAGTGTCATTTTCACAGGGCCTCTGTGTGTATGATGTTTATTTTATGAATAAGCTGTCCTTGATAACTTCCTTGCTTGAGAAGCGCTGGTAGCGCAGAGTGGGAGTCCTGGAAAACTACCCAGCGTTTTGGAGGGCAGTCCTTGACAATCTGCCGTGCAGTTCTCATTGCTGCCAGCTCGGTTTTTGTAGCCGATGTCTTGTGGCTCAGCTTCTGGCTCACAGAGGCTCCCGAAGATGGTAACCGTACACCTACGGCGGGAGATTCGAGAGTAACTGACCCATCAGCATATACGTGGGTATACCCGCCACAGCAGCGATATTTATGCTGAAGCGGGTAGTAGGTCAAGGTCGGTGTAGGCATCGCTGACGTTTTGCCATTCCAGGCACTGTTGTTCTTATTAACCACGTAGAAAACTGCCAATGCGGTAACTCGGGTTTAATGGGGCGTTGATAGTATAGAGGCAGGAATTCCTGCACTTTCGTCCAGCTATTGACCAGTGGATGGGGAAATAAACCGCTAATATGGCGGAGGCAGACGGGGAGATTGTCTTGTCTGAACAGTACACTGGCCGAGAGGCATCTCGATTCTCTATTCACAAAGTGTCCTGGTCGTTGAAGTGCCCTTAGGTAGTCCCAGACAAATACGCAGAGCTTGCGCCTGCAGTGCGTCTAGTTGCTTGACGTTGCTCTTGGACAGCGCACCGAGATCAGGCAAGTTGTAGCGAAGAAGACCAATGAAGAGTGCCTGGTCGAGTCGTAGCAACGAAGCAACCGGGCAGCCCCATGCAGTGCCTGCAACCATCCGTAGGATGTGCACGAAAGACTCTAGTTTGTCTTCGAGGCACCGAATATGATGAGTTCACGACAATGACCTGTCAAAGAAAATGCCCAAGAAATGATGGCATCGTACATATGATATGGTATAGCCTGATAAGTCAGAGAATAACGAAATATGTCGCGTCTTGTAAATGCCATCGCAGCGCATTTTTCAGGTGAAAGAACCAGACCACAATTTTTAAGGTATCGTGCCAATTTTTCGATCGCCAGTTGCAGCTCTGCTCGTATGCTTCGGTGGTTTCTCCCCGAGCACCACACACAGATGTCGTCAGCATACAATGATATATTTACGCCAGGAGGTAATAGTTTTGGGAGAACAACAAGACGGATATTAAACAGAGCGGGGATAAGGACAACGCCTTGCAGAACAGCGTGAGGGAAGTAACTTCGCTAGTAGCGGCCATATATACACTCTAAATTTTTTCACGCTTAGCAAGCGTGAGTCTCGACGATTTTTTTGCACGCTTGTTGCAAGCGTGACGTTCTTTCACGTTCAAAAATCACGCTTCCTAAGCATGACTCGCGCGATGCGTAGCGCTTGCGAAGCGTGAGTGCAAGATAATTTTTGCACGCTTATTTTAGGCGTGGTGAACTATCACGCTAAGCGCTCACGCTTGCCGTCCGGGACTGGCAACCTTCTTAACGCTTAGTGAAGGCGAAAAAGAGGATTTGTGTTTACCTGAAGCGGCGTTCTCCGGCTATGTATAAGACGCCTCTCTGACCGTGAGAAATCGTTTAGAAAGAAAGCTGAAAGGAAACAGTAGCAGACAAAAAGCTCCTAAATAAGGCAAAACAAACATTATCTTATTTCATCTTTCTTTTTAAATGATTTCTGACGGTCAGAGAGACGTCTTATACACAGCCGGATAATGTGGCATCAGGTAAAGACAAATCCTCTTTTTCACCATCACTAAGCGTCAAGAAGGTTTCCAGTCACGGATCGACAAGCCTCCCGTTGTGATTACGGCGTTAATTCTTCGTTCTACAGGGTCCCAATCTTAGTAGTGTTAGCCAAATAAGGGGGTTTAGAATTGATGCTAAATTTCGGTTGCGATAAACTCAAGCGCTGTTGAAAGCAGTGCAAAACAAACGTTCATGAAGCATCTTGAACAAGTGCACCTAGCGAATCCCATACAATAAAGCCTGTGATGTGCAATACTTCGGCACCTATACCCACTCGTTTATGAGAAAATTAGGTGAGGTAGTGTGGTGAGGATTGCTACGAATGTTGATAATTTTAGTCAAAGTTAAGAAATTTAAACAAATTTCAAATTTTAGAGATACTTTTTATTCACAATAATTTACAAGAATGCTTCCTAACAGAGAAATCGAAAAAAAAAAAACACGAACTATAAAACAGGCTTCAGATGAACTCTTGATGCCTCTTTAAAGCAGCACGTGAACATTGCTATGAACTTAGATGAGACGAAGTGTAGTTTAATCAACAGATCGCGTAGCATTTCTAGCGGCCATGGAGTTTCGTCGATGCCATCACATGTAATTACTACCCGAACGTATCCTAGAACTGCCTGAAAGCCGTCGGATACGTAATATACAGACTCACAGCACAAAGGCTTTTTCGAGCAGCGTGTCCAGTTGCAACTTCACAAGTTCTTCGGGTTCTGCCGCATACCAGCTGCATCACGTCGCCTCATACAGTGCACCGGCAAACGACGTCCACGAGTGAAACCTGGCAAAGATAAGACAAAAAGCGGCTTCAATACAATACTATTACAGACTGACTGAAAGAAATTTAGGCTGTTAAACAAGGCCACCGTAATTTTTGGAAACATCGCACGAACGTAAGCTTGATTTTCCATAGCACTTCAACCACGTACGGCTGGTCACCACTTTTCCCTTTTTTTTGCAACCCTACTGCAGTGGGGCCTGAAACCGGACGCGTTGCTTGGTAGACCTGCGACCACGAGGCCACGTGGTAGGGTCGGACGCATTAGCCGCGCCAGTGCTCATCCGCACACTCCCGGGGATGTGCTGATATCCCCAAGCGCTTCCATTCCCAATACCTGTGACACACGGCAACGCTAGATCTCCTTTAAACTAAACCCATTTCCCCACGTCAACAGGCATTTTGTGGGAAGGAGTCGCGCTCCTAACACACAGCAGCCCCCGATCTCCGTTATGTAGTTCCCGTAACTGACACACCCTTATAGTGGCGCTAGCAGTTCTGTGGAAAAAGCATGCACAATAGCAAAAATACAGTGCGGCTAATAGATCTTCTTTATTATTTTAGAGAGGAACCGTGCGTTTTATTGTTGTTTAGAAATAATAAATGTAATTTCACATATTTGTATTAAACAGCAACGATTGAGTGCTTTTTTTAGGATATGTTCCGTGCCTAATCTGGCAACAGTGGGCATCTGCCCACTGCAAAAATACATTACAAAATACATTACAAAATACATTACAAAAATACAAAAATACATTACAATTGGGGTCGTTTGGTGCAATTTAATTTCATTGCAATTTTAATAATTTAGGAAAGTATTATGAAATGGTATTTGGTCTCATTACGTTCTGAGAAGCTCATGACTTGCGAGCGCCAGCTTAAGAGGCTGCGCCGCTAGCTGCTCCTTTTCGTCCGAGAATGGAGATAGACGACCACCCCTCACGGGAAATGCCCGCTGCGGTGAAGGAGATTCTCCTTTGTCGTGTGTCACCGGGGCGAACACCGTTTCGGTAGCAGTCCTTCTCTGCAAAGGCATTTTAGGCGCCCGTGTGTCAGGGGCATTAATCTGCGTGTTAAATGGCATAAAATCCGGTTGCCGCCGTAGTCTACGAAGTAGCAGGGTAAGGTACAAGTCAAGATGGTGGTAACTCATCAGCGTCGGTGTTGTCTGCTCTTGTTCGTCATCGTCCTCAGCGCTGTTTATTGTTACTAAGGTGTAAGTGTTCGCCTGCACCGCTCCGAGATCACTGCACATATGCGACCGGAGTATCGGCCACCAAGGATCTGAACCCGGCAGAGGAAACACTCGTACTCACTTCTGGCTGCTGGAATGCACATGTGGCGTGGTGGTCATGATTGGACTCTCGTCAGGTGGGCACCAGTTCACTCTTCACTGCTGAACTTGTATCAAGTGATGCTTCCCAAGTTACAAACTATATGAGACACAAACAGCTTCAGGAGGCATTAAGGGAGCACCGATTGCAAAGACTTAAGCTGGCTTGAAGAACGAGTGTAGCCTACAATGCATCATACTCTACGGATCTCTTTTCTTAACCTTGAAAATAACGAAAACGTACGCAGGAAAGGCCATCGCCTCATTATTAGTGTGTGATTTACCACTTCACAAATTAAGCGGGCAAATTTGCGGAGCTTGTTAATTGTTTCTGATGAAAAACACTCCCTTCTTAAAACAATTTTTTTAAACACTCCGCGTAAGAAAGCCCTTTTTAAACGTACAAAAACATACCAAAAATACATGCTTTGAACTCTGGTGGAACGTTACGATGTTTGTAGCTAATAAGTGTGGCTGCCTTACTTGCTGTTTGTGGCTTCCTGCCTTTGCTAGAGCCGCGGAGACGGAGCGGGGTCGTGCAGCAACAGCGGAAATGCAGCGGGGAGAGGCATTGAACCCGACACAGCCGCTACCGCCGCCAGTCATATGGACACCGCCGGCGGGCAACACGCACCAGTTTTATGCACTCTTTTGGATTGCGTCCGTGTCAATCGTGTTTTCTTTCGTGAATGTGTGCTACCCAACGAAACCGAAATAGCCATATTGGGTATTTCGCCACCATATCACTGGTTCGAACCACCAATGTCTCTCCTTATTGAATGGCAGACTACTCTGAAAGCTTTAGAATCGTACGGTGTCACAATTGCAGTACATTCATTGACACATACTTACATGTCAGGCAGGCACACTCATTATTCAAGAAGATTCAGTCAGGTGGGGCTGCGATTGTATGCAAAAAGCGTACATTGTTCGCGGAAAATGGACATAGTGCTGGAAGGTCACTCCGCCCTGCGGTCAGTCCGACTCTTCCACAGGCTGAAAAATCTAATGAGCCCAAGAATTCCATACGAAATGGAGCAATTTTTCCGTGATAGGAAAGAAGTGAATGGTATAGGGCGTGCCATCTATCTACTTTTAAAGTTAGCAGCAGAACGCTCCAAAACAACGCAGCCTCTCTACACAATACCAAGCAGTGGTCAGTTGCCTCTGGTTGCTTGCACAAGCGACAGTCAAGAGGCAGGCGAGCAAATGCTCTCTAATTATAAGCCACTCTTTAACAGGAGGTGTATACAAGTATACAATATAAAAGGAAAGTGTGTGCAGCTGCCTGCATACACGCGCAGCTTACTTGTTACAACACACTACAAAGAACCGTAAATATTGTTGGTGTTAAATGGGCGCAGTGAATAATACACTTTTTTCAATTAGTATGTCCTTCCTTCAAAGTCCGCACAGCAATTCGAGGAGAAAACGCTTGATTGATTGATTGATTGATTGATTGATTGATTGATTGATTGATTGATTGATTGATTGATTGATTGATTGATTGATTGATTGATTGATTGATTGATTGCAGCGTTTAATGCGCCCACGCAACGTAGGCGATAAGGTGCGCCGTAGGGGAGGTCTCCGGATTAATTTTGACCACTTGGGGATCCTTAACGTGCGCCGAAATCTCGCACACACGGGCGTTTTTGCTTTTTGCCTCCGTCAGGAAAGCGTCCGCCGCGGCCGGGAATCGAACCCGCGTCCTCGTTCTCAGCAGCTTGACGCCTTAGCCACTGAGCTACCACGACGGGTGAGGAGAAAACGCAAAGAAGCTCAAACAAACCCAAAGAGGACTAAGATTTTTATGGTGGTAAGGCGCAAATTGAAACGCTAATCGGCACTCTCACTTATTCGGCAATTACAAGCTGTGATTAGGGGTTTTGTAAACAAATTCCGTGGCCTGTTTTAACACCTAGGGGAAAATTTATCACGGCTTGTTGATTTTACCGTGTCTCGAAACAGCACCATCAAAAAATTAAAGCCGTTCCACTCAGCGTGAAAGCTGTCGGAAGTGCACAGCTGCAGTTTTTCGCCGTAATGGGCTGTGGAGCCGTTATCCGCTCACTGCTACCACGCATCACGCTCTTCGCCTCCCTATCCCACTCCTCTATTAATGAATTGAACGGACGTTTGTCCGATCCAATTCAAATTTCCCGCCATCGCAGTGCTCACGCACCCCCGCCTGGAACAACGCGAGCGGGAGTTCTGTTCTTTTAGAAGCAAAGCATCTCTTGCTCTCTGCTCCGTCGTCCGTCGTCCGTCCATCCACCGGCCCAGGAAGACACCGGCAACACTCCCGCTCTAGGAGCCCTTTAAGGGCTCCTGAAACGACCACGACGACGGAAACGACGAACTGAAAACTAATGGGCACTTGAATCGACCCCATGGCTGCTTTGCGTACTACTCAGGGTTCCCCTACGGGGAGATGGTGTCATTTTTTTGTGCTTACTTTAATTACGCACGTGCCTGCGCCTGACTGCGCAGTTTGGAACGCGGCGTTTTTGGCAGCCACTTTTTTCGCTTACTAACGTAAACGCCAACCCAACGGGCGTTCCTAACTAAATGTACGCGGGGACTGCGGTTATATACACATATTTTCACTGAAATTACCTGCAGTTTTTTTTTTGTTTTTTTTTTGTTTTTTTGCGCTAAACAGCGGGGACATGTATGACAATCGCCAGTGGTTCAGGAGTTTCGAACGGTTATTACTATATAAATCGCTTGTTTTTCGAAGCTTTTGTTTGAGTCCGTTACGCCGTAACGCCGTAGGGGTCTACAGTTGGGCGGTTATCTCGCTCAGCGCCGCCTGATTCCGGCAGTCGCGAGACATTGTGACCGCGAATGAGCTACGACGATCTCCACACGGGGATTGACCTAAGAAACAATTATATATCTCCAGCGTCCTTTTCCCTTTACCAATATACCCACATAGGCACACATTCCACATAACCCACGGTAGTCGGGATTTTTGTGATTTTAAAGCAACAACTTTAGAACGTATACCGTGTGCAATATTGTCCTTACGGAACCATCATAATCGCAAAGCCGTTCGTCAGCAGCGGTCGCTTGTATACATAGGTGGTATGACGATCGGGTTATCCCCTATGTTTGCTTACCAGGTATATATTTCTTTCGTGCAATATGATAAATCATCTGCAAAACTCAATTAGATGTGCCCTCCAAGCCGGTGCTAAGCGTACCAGAGGCGATTCAAGGTCCCTCAAGTTCATTCAGCAACAGTTTATTACGCAGGTTATTGTGCGCCACTCAGTGCCACTCCTACAAGCTTGTCCAGGAGAGGTCGCTGGGGGAGGAGAACTGAGGGTAGCTCGCCAACTACGAGTCCAATGCACGCACATAAAAGAACACCGGTGCAAAGGGCGCAATCAAACCGGCCGCTCATTTGTGGCCGCAGTTGAAGAAGCAGAGCGCGACGGCCCACTCCTGGTAAAAGATAGCGCTACAAAAGGAGGAGCCATTCCGGGAAGTTCCCCCTACCCAGCTGCAGGCACCCCCTCCAAACGAGGCTCAGGTGCAGCGCCCGGGGTCGAAACGAATTCGCCATCTGAGCCCCGGAGAAGCTTGCCGGAAGCACCGGGCGTCTCGCTGCTCTCCTTCTGCCCTTAACCTCGTCATCTGAGCCTGCCCGAGCCTGCCCGAGCCTGCCCTTACGCGTGCGCCCAAAGTGGCAGCGAAGGATTCGGGCCTTGGGGCGTCCGAGAGCGCAGCGATCCGTCTTCATTTTGACCGCACGTAGGTGAGCCTTGCTCCCTCAATGACTGCCAAGCCTGAAAGCAACATCCAAACGCAGAGAGCGAGGAAAATTTGTCCACCCCTTTGTCTTCATATTCCAGCAGCGAGGAGTGAAGCAAGATTGTGCGACGTGCTCGAGAAATATGGGCCCTGGAGTGTGCCCGCTTCCAAATGGGCCACAAAAAAGAGGAGGAAGGAATAAAGAAATGAAGCCGAATGAAAGCCGACATGCGGCGCGGATGGTTGTTTACAGGAAAGCGTGCATAAAAGAGGTTCACCCAAGTTGAAAACGCGATTGGAACGTGGATTCATCGTAATAAAAAAATTAGAGAGTACTTCCACGAAGGAAACATGCATGTTTAATGAGCGTACTTTCTCTCCTTACAGCCTTCATTGTTTATCCAATTACTCTGTTATTACCTATAGAGTTGTTTATATAATTATTTGCCCTATAATTTCTTTTATTTTAAAAACCCTTATTGATAACACAAATACGTGCATTATTCGGCCGTGGCAGCTGCGCCGTTGACCTCCTTTATAATGCTAGATTGGTTAATAGTAGTCAAAAATTAAGTTGCCGCCAAACAAATAGTGGACATGAGAGAAGGACAGTACTGGGGTTACTTCGTCTGATTTTATTGGGCCAGATCTTCAAATTTAACTCGAACACCAAGACTGCACAGCGTACTTCATAACATGTGTAATTCCCATAACAACAACCGGTGCCCTACGCCATCGTTGAGATAAATTCAAAATCTAATTGAAAGAGTGGAACTGACGCATTACTTGTGCAGCCACTGCCACGTTTCTTGATGCAGTATGATTCCAGTGTCTCACGTGCATTTGCGTCATTGCTTCTACCCGAAATCGTAATCTCACCCTGACGGGCATCACAACTGCACACCCCAGAAATGTCGGGCTCACGAATTTTGGGAAAGAACTTCAAAACTGACAAAAAGCACCACCATCGCCTCCCTTCACAAGTTTGGTCAAGCAGCAGATGTTTGCTCTGTGGGAAAAGATTGGCGTGAAGCATGACCCCCGAAAGACATTGCCGGGTTAATCCACATCAGCCCAGACCTGTCACCAGACCTGCAACATCAGCTGACAGTCCTTCTCAGTGATTTCCGCGAATGTTTTTTCACTTCGTCGAAGGTTCGACAAACTCCTGTGGCCAAACATTGAATTATCGTCGACCTAACGACCAAGCCAGTCTACCAGCCCCCCTACCGCGTGCCCAATAAGTAAAGGAAAGCCATCCGGAGCAAAGTAAAGAAAATGTTACGAGAAAACGCGATTTAACCATCGACAAGTCCGTGGGCATCCCCTGTTGTGCTGACTAAAAAAATTAGAAAACCTTATGATTTTGCGTCGATTACAGAAAGCTGAGTTGTGTAGTAAAACGATATGTATACGCACTTCCATGCATAGACGACGCTTTAGAGCGGCTGCGTAAAGTAAAGTATTTCTCGTCTTTAGATCTCAAAAGTGGGTACTGCCAGATTGAGGTTGACGATCGAGACCGAGAGAAAACCGCGTTTGTCACACCCGATGGGCTTTATGAGCTCAAATCCATTCGGTATCTGCTCGGCACATGCGACGTACCAGCAAATGATGGACACTGTCTTGGCCGGTTTAAAATGGCAGTCGTGTCTCGTTTACCCGGACAATGTCGTCGTGTTCTCCGCCACCTTTCATGAATACCTACATAGACTTCGACTGGTTCTGTACGCTATAAGGTCGGCTGGTTTGACAACAAAACCAGAAAAGTGCAACTTCGGCTACATGAAGGTGCGGTTTGCTAGGTCATGTCATCAGTGCACAAGGTGTCGCACGATACCCTGAGAAGACGGAAGCTGTAGCAGCCTTCCCAAGACCAGGCGATAAAAAAAGCTGTTAGGCACTTCCTATAGCCTCTCCGCCTATTACAGACGATTTGAAGAGTATTTTTCTGTCCTGGTGGAACCATTGATGTGGCTGATAAAATATGACGTACCTTTCGCATGGCAAAAGGAGCAAAAAGTTGCCTTCAATGACCTGAGGGACGGCTGCAAATAGCGCCAGTACTGGCTCATTTTGACGAACACACGGATACAGAAATCCACAGCGATGCCAGTAACGCCAGTGTTGGTGCAGTCCTCGTTCAGTTGCAGGACGGAGCCAAAAAAGTTCTAGCCTATGCCAGCCGCACTCTTTCAAGAGCAGAGGCGGATTACTCAACAACCGAAATAGAGTGGCTAGCCGTCGTCTGGGCCATCAATAAGTTCCTGCCGTACCTTTATGACAGGACGTTTAAAGTTATCAGTGACCCCCATTCATTGTGCTGACTGGCAAACTTAAGAAACCCACCTGGACGGCTGGGTAGATACAGTCTCCGGCTGCCGGAGTACGACATGACAGCCGTAAAAAAAAAAAAAGCATAGCGATGCTGATTGCTTGTCCTGGGCGACCGTCGATTCGGCACGCCCAGATACCGACGAAGTCTTTCCCTTTCTCGGAGCTGTCAGTCCTCCTGAAATGGCCCAACTGCAACGAGAAGACCCTGAATTGCTTCTTGTCATCCAGCATTTGGAAGGCCTTAATGTTCAAATTCCTCGCGCCTTTGGCCTGAACATTTCGTCCTTTAGCATCCGGAACGGAGAAATAGGGAGGACGCGTCCTACTCATTGTGCCAACAGCGATGAAATTTTGTACGCCTACCATGACCAAATGTCTGCGGGTCACCTGGGTGTCAGCCGTACACTGGCGAGGATCTGCCAGAAATACTATTGGCTGAAGCTATTGCGAACAGTACAGCAAGGTCAAGAGCTGCCGCGAGTGCCAAAGGAGGAAAGTTCCGCGTTTAAAACCGGCAGGGCTTTTTCAGCCCGTACAACACTAATGGCCCCTTTCCAGCAAATCGGCACGGACCTCCTGGGCCAATTTCCTACGTCCACGAAGGTAACAGATGGATCGGGGTGGCGACCGACTACCTCACGCGGTACGCAGAGACGGCATCTCTCCCAAGAGCAACTGTGGCTGAGGTAGCTCAGTTCTTCGTCCATAACATCTTTTTGCGGCATGGAGATCCCCAGATTGTCATAACAGACAGGAGCACAGCTTTGACAGCTCACCTAATGCAGTTCATCATTATACTAACCCACATCACTCACAGGCGAACTACTGCTTTCCATCGGCAGACTAATGGTTTGACTGAGAAATGTAACAGGACCTTTACCGACATGCTCTAAAAGTATGTCCACGCAGAGCATAAAATGTGTAATGGGATCTTCCCATACAACACATTCGCGTACAACACGGCAGTTCAGGAGACCACAGCAATGACTCCATTTCAGCTAGTTTATGGTCGCACTGCCATGACGACTCTTTATTGCATGCTACCGGTTCGTGAGGATGAAAACAGCGACGTCGAATATTTTGTGCAAAGAGCTGAAGAAGCACGCCAGCTAGCAAGGCAGCGAATTTAACGTCAGCAGAGTTCCGATGCTGCTCGCTACAAGAAGTACAGGTGGGCCGTGTTCTACGAACCCGGGGACGCGGTTTGGGTTTGGACACCAGTGCGACAGCGTGGACGTTCGGAGAAACTGCTCCGTCGGTATTTCGGGCCATATAAAGTTGTTCGCCGCCTTAGCGATGTCAACTATGAAGTGGCACCTGATGGTAGAGCGCACTGCTCACGATGCGTCCGGCCAACCTATGAGGAAGCGCAAGGGGTCCTAATGCATCCGAAACGCGCTGGTGGAGAGAACGTTTCCTCTTCCCAACTCCTGTGACGGTTGCCTTCGGCAATGAAGCACTGCGTTGTCTCCTTTCGGGACCGTCATCTATTTCTTCCTGGTGAACACCACTTCGACGATCGAAACGATGCTCCTTCCTAAGATGGGGGTGCCACAGTCAAGTCGTTCTACGGCGGCTCAGAGAATCTCAAACAGTTCAGAATGCCGATGCCGTCAATCCCTCGTTCGCGCGAAAGGGGGTGTGCGCCCCGCCTTGAAGAAGAAAAGGACCTGTCCCTCGTGGGCTCTCTCAGCTGTGAGAGCATCGCGATTAGACTGTCCTGGGATTTAGGTCCTTTTCGCTAATTAAATTAGCTACCAATATTAGCTACCAATATTTATATTTATTATAACATTTAATATTATATTTAATATTAATATTGCAGTTAATATATACAAATATTTATTAGCCTTTTAGTCTATCTAATCTTGCTCACTCAAACATTTACCTGAAAAAAAAGCAAAAAAGTAACAAAGAAAGCGCCATCTGTGTTGACGTGTTCCTTCGAAACTACCAAGAGAGAGACAATGAACTTTATTTCGAGTTTCGAGGAATATCAGTGGGGATGCATTTTGAAAGCGATGCCGGTGGTTAGGTCGCGCTGATGGCTGTCAGCGTAAACTGATCAGGGATCAGCGACCTCGGCAGACTTGGCTGCCAAACGGACCTGTAGGTCCGGGTCCGAGGAGCGCAGAGCGGGCTCCCACCATTCCACGGAGGGTATTTCGGGAAACGAAGGAAACGTAAGGTTGGAGAAACCAAGAAGTGGCGTGGGGGTTACTCATTAGTACGCAATGCTGCAAATTTTTGCAGCTTTTCTTTTTTTTTTCCGTTCTTTCGCTCCTCCAAAGTATCACGAAAGACAGGCAGACGGTCAACGCCAGTTAATAATGCCTCGGAAGAACCTGCTCGTTTTTGCCCTTTCCTGTCTGCCAGTCTCTTTACCCGAAACCTTTAGGATTCTTGTTCTATTTGCACAGTATGAACTCCTATCCTTGCCTTTCTCAACAATATCGTTTGGCGTGCTCACTTCTTATGATGCGTTTCTATGCTGTAAGTCGTCAATACTTCGACGTATAAAATGCCTCTGTCAGTAACGAACCCATCCTCAAATCTCGTGCTCGGGGGCGTGGAGACTATTAGCACACACTTTTTACTGCAAAGCAGTATATGTCTCACCCCCCCCCCCCCCCCCCCCCCGGTTTTCATTCCGGTGTCATCGGTTTACTCGGCGCCGCTCCCGGGCTCCTCCTCACCACTGCTGACACCCCTTCCACAACTATATTCCCCCTCGCCTCCACCGATGCCCCTTTGGCAAGTTGCGTAGTCGGCAGCTAACGGCGGTATGCGGTTATCAGATGATTGCGAAAAATAAACAGAAGCACGGGTGGGCTAAAAAAATGCGCTTACGATTACTACACTCCCTAATATGAAATTTTTGCGCACCACGAGCTGCCGTCTTCTCGGTCACTGCGCATTTCTGCTGCGTCTCAGGAAGTCTTCGCGTAATCAGCGAACGTACGGCGGCGTGCGCTACTCTGCTGCTGCTACCTCGCACTGCGCCGCCGCCGCGGCCGGCCTGAATGTTGCAAATCGTGTTTGAACCTCCCGCGCAAATTTCACATGGTTCGGATTATCCCCGCACAAAGGAGCAGCGAGCATGTTTGCATATCGTATTTGAACCTCCCGCCCAAACGTCACGTGGTTTGGATTAGCGGAGAATGGAACAGTGTCTGGGGAAACTGTCAGGGGGAGGGCGCTCTTAGTGGCGACACATGAAACAGGTGTGAGGGAAAGGCAGTGAAAGAGATGACGCCGTAGCCGCACGTGTCGTACTCCACTTCCCCCTTCGCTAGACGCTCTTCTCCGTTTTCTTTCTTTCGTCGCACCTGCGTTCACTCAGTCGGTTACGCGGACATAAACAGACGCCGCCCCCGTGAAGCCCAGGTAAAAAGGACTTCCCCCTAAAACGACCAAAAGCCGGCGTCGCCGTTTCCACTCAAATTCACTTCGCCAACTAGCTGCGAATCCATCCCGGTAGAAGAGAAACTTTCCCAGTTGGAACGCCGATTTGAACCGATATTTCCTTTTCACCTTGGAAGGCCTTCCGAGCGACATTTTCGCCGGTGTCTTTCGCGCCTAAGTATGCGCCATAACCGGTTGCCGGTTTATGCGTGCGCGGTTTGCGGGTAGAAAAAGGGGGGCGTGCACGCACAGCTAGGCTTTATGCCGCTACCGATGAAATGCCGCATGTGCTGGTATTTAGATGTTGAAATTACATGGCTCAATGCGGTTAGTCGGCTGTCCTCCTCAATCGAATGGTTCGGGTGTGGGTTGATGTGGTACACAGCCATCTTACACACACAGTAAGATGCATACGAGGGGGAAGGGAAACGGACAGCCACATGTTTGTACGCAAGAATAGAGCTCAAGGGCTTCCAGGTTTTAAATCGTAAAAGGACGGATGCATGCTGGTCGTTTGGAGGAAGTAGAGCAAGAATCGAAGCGTTGGCCCGAACACAGACGCGAATGCGTGCAAAAACAACTGAACGCTTCTGGCACCACCGTTACCGCCTCTAGTTCAGCACGCGGAGTAGCGGCGAATCCGTCCCGGATGAACAGCAAATTGACCGCTTGGAACGCCGGCGTGAGCCAATATCACTTCTTCAGAGGGCTTTCATGGAATATTTTCGACGGCATCTGTCACTTCTAAGAACGCGCACAGGACCGGTTGGCGGTTTATGCGTGCGCAGGTTTGTAGTGGAAAATAGTGGGAGGGAGAAGCGGAGGCGTGCACGCGCAGCTATAGGTTTCATGCCCGTAGTGATGAATGGCATGTCGGTTGTGCTGGTGAGAGATTTAAACATGAACGTTAAACGGCCCAATGGGACCTTTCCGGAGTCCTTAGTGGTAGTGAGGATAGGGTTTGTGTGTTGGGCTACGTTCAGATTACCTACGCAAAAACTGTATCGTGGTTTATGGACGTAAAAAAATTCCATGTCACGCAGTTCAGTTGTCTGAGACGTGAAATGACCTCATTCTTTAAAGTTATTACGTCAGTTGCGGCAACAGTCTGAACCCGGCCTAGACAAACAGTAAGATGCTTACGACGCGAGAAAGAGGACACAGGCAGTTGCATGTTTATCTGCAAAAACAAAGCTTGGATCCATCTGAGGTTCATTCAGCTAATTGGCTAGGAAATATGCCCCATCGCAAATTCGATAAACGTGTTTGCGATAAACAGTTGAATCCGTGGACTGCGTCCAGCTTTGCAGGCCCTCCTTCTTCACAGAGTGGGAAGGCACTAATTTTTTCAAGCCCGTACTCTACCATTTAATCCCATCAATGTTAAAATTACCTCAAACAACTCATAAAATACTGAAACTGAATCATTCGTTACTTCATAATATTTTTGTACTCCCGAAAATGGGCACCACAGTTGCAAGTGATAACCTTTTTAACTAGCCCGTGTGTCAAAATACTTACGGTCAAAGGTGGATTCAGTTTAGTGGTGCTGTAATTTGGAATAATTTTCCTAACGCCATAAATAAAAATTACTGAAAACGTATTTGCTGGCTTTGCAATGTTAATGAGAAATACAGTTTCCTTACAGGTCAATATGATTGACCTAGTGTTGAACTCTGATGTATACCCCAACCGTCGGAAAATGTATTGTGTGTGGGTTATTTGATTTCTCAGTGGGAATTTGTAAACTTCTGTTTTGAGTTTCTGGATGTCAATTATAACATTTAACTCTGTGAATCGATTATTAATTGGAGGTATCGCTCTTGGAATTTTATTACTGACGGCAGACATGTTCGTCTCCGCTCCCCCCCCCCCCTCCCCAGTCATGGACAAATGAAACGCGAATAAGAGAATATGAACCCGCACACACAAATTTGAGGAATATGGTTCGTGAAAATTAAATAATGGCAGGGTTGTGATATGTTCCTTACTGTTATAGAGCCAAATCGACAATTTGACTTCCATGGAAAGAAATCGCGCTATCTATTTTTGTGTTCCGATTCATATTTTCGCGTTCGCTTTGCATTTCTCCATGACTATACCGGTTATGATGGACCCGACACTAGCCTTAGGCTATGGGCAAGCACAGATGAGTGTATAGTACGCCGTTTATGAATAAAACAATCAGCGCTAAAAACATTCGGCCCCCTTCGCAATTGATATGCGAAAACTGAGAAACAGCGGATTGATTGATTGATTGATTGATTGATTGATTGATTGATTGATTGATTGATTGATTGATTGATTGATTGATTGATTGATTGATTGATTGATTGATTGATTGATTGATTGATTGATTGTAGAGTTTAACGCGCCGACGCAACGCCGGCGATGAGGCGCGCCGTAGTGGAGGGCTAAAACAGCGGAGCTGGGGATCGTCACTAGCTTTAACTTGGCTTTTCTTAAGTCTCCGCCTTTCTTAAGAGAAAGATGGCTAAAACGCGAAGCTTTCTTCGTGCAAACTGAGTTAAATAAAAGTCCACAATCCACCCTCCTCAAGTACAAAATACAAACTGCCAAAGTGCGAAGCCAAAGTCCACTTCAACTCAGGCAAAGTCCAAAGTCAACGCCCGCGCTACGAACACGAAGCAAATGATGCGCGCCCCGAAAGTGATGATCAAACATACATGTTGCCCGTTCAATATTGGAGTGTGTGTCTGATTCGGCAGAGCAGGTGGCCCTTATCCAAATTGACCTTTCAAAGGCATTTGATCGCGTTTCTCATAATTTTCTATTCGCACTATTGGCAGCGGTAAATTTAGGGGATGTGTTGTTAAAAGGCATTCAGCTTTGTTACAAACAGTGCACCACACAACTGGTCATCAACCGCGTTCTGTCTAAGCCAGTTTCGATTAAGTCGTCTGTTAGACAGGGCTGCCCCCTTTCACCCTTGTTGTTTGCCTTATACCTCGAACCTCTGTGCCTTAGTATTCAGCAGAGTGAAAGAGTACGGGGCTTTTCATCGCTATCCTGTGAGGTTAAGGTCCTTGCTTACGAGGATGACATTGCCTATTTTTGTGCTGATAAAAGAGAGAGAGAGAGAAAACTTTATTGAAAATAAAAAACGGTCCGGTGGCGCCTAATGGCGACGCCCGGACCGGCACTAAGAGCCACAGTTCGGGCGGCCGGCGCGCGGCCCCGAGGGACCCGCCGCGCCTGCCCGCTGCCGCTCCAGGGCCTCCCGGACGCACTGGACGACTAACTTCTGGGTGTTGTAGTCGGACGAGGTGATGGCTCTACACACGAAGGCTGGTAGCTGCCGGAGGCTAGAGGGTGCGGGGTCTTGGGGAAAGCGCTGAAGGATATGGGCTAGCGTTCCACGCGCGGCACAACGCACAGCACACACTGCACTGGGATACACTTCCGGAGCCACATGTTGGCCTAACACAGGGGTGAGCACTGAGTCCGTTTGTATCTGGCGCAATAAAACTCCTTCACTGCGGGTGATTCTTGGGTGGGGAGCTGGGAGGCGACGCCTGCAGTCCCTGCACCAGCGCAGTATAGAACCGTAGTCTTCGAGCGGGGTGGGTGATTCTAGCCGTGTCTCCGAAGGGTCCAGCAGTTCCGACTCGGAGCCTGTTAGTGGCCAGGGGGACCTCGCCCGAGGGGATGCCTGACTGGTTAGATCGCGGGCGGCCCGGTCCGCATCGACGTTGCGGTTGTGGGCTCTGTCCCTAGTCAGGGCGTGGTCCAAGTGGGCTGGGAACCAGATGAGGTGCACAGGACTGCTGGAGGGGGTGGCGGTCTTGGTGAGAAGTCTCGCTGTCGGCGACGTGATTGTATTGGCTCCAAAGTTGCGAATGGCCGTCTTAGAATCACTAAGGATCGCAGTGCAGAGCGGATGCGTGGCGGCCAGGGCGATCGCCATCTCCTCGGCCTGCGCCGGCGTGTCGGCACGAAAGCTAGCCGCTGTGGCAATTGTTCCCGAGGTCGCCGTTAGGACCGCGGCCGCGGCGGCGGTAGGCGGCGGCGTCTACGTAGCGGGCTCCTGTGTCGTTTGTGTAGAGCTTGTCCAGAGCTCGCGCCCGAGCCTGGCGTCGTGCGTCGTGAATTCCGGGGTGCATGTTCTTGGGCAGGGGTGCAACACTGAGGCGTCGGGCAAAGGGCGAGGGAAGGGATTGCACTTCTGGTGGCAGGGCACGGATAGGGCGCAGGCCCGCTCTGTCAAGTATGTAGCGGCCCGTGAGCGTGTTCGAGAGGCGGTGGAGTTGATTGACTCGCTGGGCTTCTGCAATTTCAGCAATCGTGTTGTGGACCCCCAGGGCGTCGAGGCGGTCCGTCCGGGCGCACCGGTAGAGACCGAGAGCCTCTCGGTATGCCCGGCGGAGGGCCGCATGTAGACGTTGCGTTTCCGTCTGCGTCCAATTGCGGTAGGCCGCTATGTAGGCAATGTGGCTAACGACGAATGCCTGGACCAGTCGAAGTATGCTGGCCTCCGGCATTCCCGCGTGGCGAGTGGCTACTTTGCGGATGTGCGTCATGGCGGCGGCGATCTTGCCCAGGAGCCTTTGCACAGTGAAAGAATTGGCTCCGTTAGCTTGGATGTGCATGCCCAGTACTCGGATCCGGTCGACTTTGGGAATGTTGTTGCCGTCTGCCGTGTAGAGGTTGATGTCGGGCGGGCCCGAGGAACGGGGGCGCCGAGGGGTGATGATGAGCAACTCCGATTTGGCTGGCGAGCATTTGAGGCCCGTGTCCGTGAGGCTGGTCTCCACAGCTTGCACCGCGCGTTGCAGCGTGTCCTCAATGTGTCCGTCGCTGCCACGAGCATCCCATATGGTGATATCGTCCGCGTATATGTTGTAGCGCGCCTCCGGGACGGTGTCCAGGGCTGCGGCGACTTTGAACATCACTATGTTGAAAAGTAACGGCGAAATGACCGCTCCCTGTGGCGTGCCAACGCTGCCCTGTCGTTTGGACGAAGGTTGCATGTCTCCTGCGTGGAGGGTGGCGGTGCGATCCGATAGGAAGGCTCGAACGTAGGCGGGGGTCCGTTACCCCATGTTGAGGGCCGAGATCTGCTGGAGGATGGAGACGTGTCTCACATTGTCAAAAGCCCCCTGCAGGTCTAGCCCAAGGATCGCCTTGCTGTCCGCTGTGGGTTGGTCGTAAATGTCTCTTTTGATGAGGAGCATGGCATCTTGGGTGCTGAGGCCATGGCGAAAGCCGGTCATAGTGTGTAGGTAGAGGTGATTGGACTCGAGGTAGTGATTCTAGTGGTTAAGTAGTACGTGTTCGAGACATTTTCCCACACAACACGTAAACGAAATCGGCCGGAGGTTGTCAATGTGGGGTGGCTTGCCAGGTTTGGGAATGAGGACTGTTTTCGAGGCCCTCCAGCTTTGCGGAAGGTATCCCACTCTCCAGCAACGGTTGAAGTATCGCGTGAGCTGCTCTAGTGATGCGTCGGGAAGATTGCGGAGCTCTTTGTTAGAGACCCCGTCGGGCCCTGCCGCCGAGGTGACGTTTACGGTTTGAAGAACGTGACGCACCTCCCACACCTCGATGTCCGCGTCCAGTATATGGTTCGGTGTCCCGGTATAAGAGGGCATCGCCACTGCAGGGGTGGTCGGGAGATATTTCTCCTGGAGGTGGCGGATAGTCTGCTGAGTTCCATTCGCTTGCAGTGCTTGGTGCAGTGTGTGGTGAAGGTGAGTCCTTTGCGCAGTCTTAGATTTCGTGGGGTCGAGGAGGTATCGAAGTAAGTGCTACGTACGTCCGACGTGGAGTTGCCAAAAGCGTTCAAGAAGCCCTTAATCTCACCAGGCAGTTTTGTGGCGCGTCTGGAGCAGCTGTGAATATGGAAAAAACAAAGGGATTTTGGTTTGGTGAATGGGGTGCGAAACCGTCCTTATTTGGTGGCATTACTTGGGATAAGGACGCACTTCAATACCTGGGTGTACCTTTGCACCAAATACGAAACACCGGGCCTCATTGGTCATTGGCACTCCAAAAAGTCAAGCGAGCCTCTCGGGCATGGATGAGGCGAGAACTTTCTGTGTTTGCGCGTGCGCACGTTTGTAATGTCTTCCTTGTCGCAAAGCTTGTTTATGTGCTGCAAGTACTCCACTGTGCGCGTTCTAAAGTACAAGCTCTACATAGAGTTTTTGCAACATTTGTGTGGGGATCCCAATGGGAACCTATGCGTAGGGACAATTTGTTTCTTCCATTAGTGTCTGGGGCTGCTGGGCTGATACATTTGTTTGTGCACCAGCTTGTATCTCGGTTTTTCTTCTATAAGGTGACGCATCATCCACTTCTGCTCAACGTTATTCAACAGCGGATAAGTTTTCATTTACCGTTTTTGCTTGTCTCCACTGGTAAAGCCAGTACGAAGCCGCCATGGGGGTTTTTAAAGGAGGTGGTCGACACCTTCAATTTCCTTACTGCGAGGTTTTCCCTGCAATATCTGTTTACCCTTTCCAGGAAGGCTTTGACGAACACTTTATTAAAGAGTCTGTTCCCAGTGCCGGTTTATCGCCAGCCTTACATTGGCCACCATAAGGACAGTGTTTTGAAGCGGGTCACACGTATGTGTCTTCCTCCAAATGCAAAAACGTTTTTCTTTAAGCTGCATCCATCAACACTCCCAGTGAAAACATGGTTGCGCGAGAAAGGAATGTCTATTCCTTGGTCTGACAATTGCCGTTTATGCAATCAACTTGAAACCATTGATCATTGTTTTGTTTTGTGCCGGGATGCGGTGTTTTTCTGGGATGTGTTGCAACGAACTCTTAAAAAGGACATGGACATTACCCCTTATACAATTCGGTTCTTGCCTTTTAGAGATGTTACTGGAGTGCCCTATGATATATTTGTTGTGATCGGATTGTATAGCTTGTATAGCGCATGACGGACAGGCACGCGGAACCCCCTCGCTCAACGAAGTCCATTTTTCGGGAGCAAGCTGCGTTGGTGCGGAGCATTTATGCGGCGCAAAGTGACCCACCAGAATGGCTGCATCTGTTGGACGCGTGCGTCTGCTTGCCAGAGTTTTAACAGACAGCTTATTTTAGCTGCAGTGATGTGCATCTTCTTGGGTGACTCATAACTTTTGTAGGCTGTATTAAGGGCTGTTTTCCATGCAGTAAAGAAAAAAAAATAGCGCAATCGGATAGACACCGGCTTCATAACGCGAGGGACGCAGGTTCGATTCTGACCACAGGAAGCGATTTTTTTTTCTTGAAGCGTGCTCCCAACACCTGCTCGTGGGCCTTGCGTCCTCGCCACTTTTCCTGAGACTTCCTAGGCTAAAGTTTTCCCCCTCAGCACTTCCCCGAGCAGAATGTCCTGTCAATATTCCGCAGGCACAGAAGAAAGCTTAAACAGCTCCGCTGTTGAACATAAGACACACTTGTCAGCACTGGGGATTAAATCCGATTCCCAAGGTTTCCGTAGCGGGAGTCATAATCATTCCGCCCCACTTGCTTTGCTGATCGTACTGAAGTGTCAGGATTTCGTACACGTTTCATGCCATTGTGAAGCCACTATGCTTCGCATTATGCGCCTCCTCTAGAACAGGAAACGGCACAAATCATACGGTTTCTCTGCCGGCAAAAAAAAAAAAAAAAAAGGCGCCCGTTATTACGAGCAAGAAGGTAGGAGGTAACAAGTGATGGGGTTAAAAGTTAAAAATAGAGTTGAATTTCTCTACAATAATTTCAGGATAAGTTGAGTAAGAATGGCCATGGTAGGGCGGCGGTCATTTTTACTGACGTTCCTCATAAGAATGAGGGCGGATAGAAAAAATAAAAATAGAACATATATTGGCGTATTGCGGCAACAGGCTCAGGACACAACGGCATTTCGAAACTGCAGCTCTTCTCCGGACTCAGACAAATAGCCTTAGCAACAACTTCCACTGAGGAAATTCGCAAGACCATCCGATTTACGAAACTAGATGATGGGAAAAAAATTTTAAAAGCAAAGAAAAATATTTTACGGTGAACAGATACATCGCTCTGGGTGTATTTTTCGGGAGTATTTTTTCGCGCTTCCTTACGAAAGGGCAGGTCTGAGATCTCAGCCCCGTCAATCCGCGTCAATTCGCAGGAAGCGTAATGGCGGTGACTAATGTGTTTTGAGCGACCGTGCTGACACGGAACACCTCCTCCGACCCCAGGCTACGCTACGGGCTGTGAACAAGGAAACGAGCAACGCAAGCGATCCGCATCGCGCGATCCGCACGCCCGCATGACTAGAACAAGCTGCCTGAAGCAGTTTATACGCGGGTTCATGCAAGAAGAAGAAACCCTGGTGTATTGGACGAATCTGTGCCTCGTAGCCCTTTAATTATATACCGGGAGTGGAAGGAAGGATAGGGGTGGTTATTAGCGGGCGGGAGGAACGTCTATATACCCTGGGACGTTGAGGGCTACCGTAGATAGTTTGGGTGAGGGGATCGTACAAGCAAAACAAAAAGAATAAAAACAAAAGTATATGTATACAACAAGCACGAGGTATAAGAAACTTAATTTTAGGTTATACTTCTTATATTCTCGAGAAGGACAATTAAGCCCGCGAAGTTTGTTAACCTGCATATATGTAATAAATGCATATACAGCAAACCATTTTTGTTTTGTTATACACACACACACACACACACACACACACACACACACACACACATATATATATAATATATATATATATACAGATAGATAAATAGATATAGATATAGGTATATATAAAACACTTAGCCCGTCAGGTCAGTCAAAAGTTCAACACTATCAGCGCTCTCTTCGTCTTTACAACATGATGAGAGGTATGCGCACCAATGTTGCAAGAGTATCCTATTGAGCAAAGAAAATTTCGCCCTCTCGGCAGCCTGCAGGCGATATGATTGATTGATTGATTGTAGGGTTTAACGCGCCGACGCAACGCAGGCGATGAGGCGCGCCGTAGTGGAGGGCTCCGGATTAATTTTGACCACCTGGGGATCTTTAACGTGCGCCGAAATCTCGTACACACGGGCGTTTTTGCTTTTCACCTCCAGGTGATATGAAACATTAAGTGTGCCATTGCCACGCTGCGCAATGTAAGGGCAGTCGGGCCTGAAGATTGCTGCTCTGTGCAACAGTGAAGGCCAACTCCCGAAATGTGCATACTTGTTGCAATTAATAAGTTTCTTTAAAGTGGTCGCACACCTGGAAACTCTAGATACTTGACAAATGTGACCCTCAAGACTGCTCGGAGGGTGGGCCGTTGGCTGCTGACCAGAAGGATGCTGGTTCGATCGCTGCACTCTTCTGCGGTTTTTCTGTTGTAGAGGAAAAATAAAACTGCCATGTGTCGAGATTTCGGCGCACGTTAAAAATTCCCAGGTGGTTCAATTGTTTTGCCGGCCTTCAATATACGGTGTGCCTCATAGCACAGTCCTGAATAGTTTCGGTGTATCAAACACACCATCATTTTTTGGCAAGTGGGTTTCTACGAGAAAACAAAAAAGTCAGGGCCCTCCACATAGCTTTCAATTATTCCGCGCCGATTTCTGAATGAAATAATTTCTGCCCTTTTTTGCTGCCTTCGACCATCAAATAAGCAACACACCAAAAGGTAGATTTTGCTCTTATGTCCCTTCCTTTGTCCGACCTTTCACAAGCAAACGTGTCATCAGTACGAAGGCAGCGAGCGCGGTGGCGCCTGGTATAATCGTTAGTGTTTGAGGACCCGTACAGCGGACAAGTTCCCGTTTTTTTCAACGCATCCAAATAAGGATAATAGATATACCAGAGAATACTGTTATAGTATCGTAGGCATGCACTTACTCATTCTACAAGAAACTCTATCCTCTAAACTTGCAGGCACTACGGATTTTGTCTTGGAAGGAAAAACAGCACTAGAGTAGATGACACACGCGGAATGGGATGCCCCATTTGCACAGACGATCATTCCTTCTGATTGTTCTGCTGTTTCGACTCTTTCAGCGCTGCTTACTTTTGAAATATACACTTTCACTGACTATCGTAACTTGTCCTGCTCCTGCTCCTGCTACTTGTTCCGAAAGAGAGGGAGGGGCAGCTAGGGTTAAAGAGAGTCTTCCCAAAGGAGTTCTACCGTGATTCGCCGGTCCAATCACCATTCCAGTTTGCAATCGCATAATCTATTATAAGATTTCTGCACTTAGAGGACAGAACGATGGCGGTGGTCCGGCGGAATGGAGACGTATTCGTGGTGACACACATGGCCGTAATAGCAGCTATGTCAAAATGTATTCTAGTGATCAGAGCAACACACAGTTTTCTGGGCGTAAACTCAAGCTCACTTTTAAAACGTTTTTGGCTCACACTCTCGAGAACGTGACTGCTAACGAACTATCCTAGGTCGCAAAACAATCGAATTCACAGGTATAATTTACGTGGCCGCTTTAGGATTTCTTTTGGGCAACTGATGAAAAAAAGTACACCGCTGGTATTTAAACACGTCCCCGCTAATGCAGGGAAGTTACTCTCCAGTACGAAGGCCTTCTCTGGGGTTTTAACTTTCAGGGTGATGGGCTATTCCAGAAAGAAGATTGCGATTTCGACAAAAAAATACAAAAGGAAGCGGGAAAAAATATATTCCACAGACAGCATAACATTTGATGGTTGCTTTGTGTATAGCCCCTAGGACAACGTAAGGGCTGTACGGTGAAGTACCTGTAAATCGTCACTACGTCATCAGTTTTCCTTGGTATTTGGCTTTATTACTTTACTTGCTGTTGTCTTTACAGTGACACAACTTTTATTGGGAAAAAGCAGTATTTAGGCGAACAGGACCGGATCTCTGCGATCCGCTAGCGGCCCTCTCTGCCAGCCAGCACGTGCCAGCCTGGAATTATTATTTTTTTTTTTGTAACGTTACATAGCCTCTTCTCGACACTTTTCTCTTAAAGGGACACTGAAGTGATATGTAAACATTGCGGGATTACTAGCGCAAATTGTAGTCCGGAGTCCCCAGGCCATGTATCAACCACTATAGGCGCGTTTACGCGATTTTATTTAGTAGAAAAACTAATTCGAAAATGCTGTCCTCCTCTCTTTACGCTCGCCCATTTTCTGTGGCGTTTTCGTGTGACGTCAGGAGGGGATGAGCTGGCAATTGGCTGCGCCACGGCTGCGCTACTGCACGGCTCCCCGGCCGACAGAGTCAGTCGGCCCAGCGTTTCGTCCGCCGGCCGCCGGCAGGTCGTCGCAATCAAGGAGGTTAAAAAAAAAATTGCTTGGTCGCAATTCGTTCGCTTAGTTGAAACGAAGCCAGGACACGTTTGTGAATGGAAGAATGTGCCTTTCTTTACTTGGTTTGTTTGTACACTGTATCTAGCTCCAAGTCAAGTTCGCTTCACACAAGTGCTGCACAAGCGCACATGCGACGCTTCGCTGACTGGTACGCCAGTAGGAAAATATAAGGCCTCTTGAAGGCGGGAGAAGAGTCAGCGAAGTCAATATAGGTACTAAGGAAATAAAATCAACTGATATTTTTACCGTACAGCGTAAAACTAGGGCGCGGGAAGCACTTTTTTGCGCTGGGCGAACAAGCACAGCGGTCAGCAGCACGACTACGCATCTGCGAACGCTTTTCCGTCTACGAAATGCAATTGCTAGACGTGAGCTACTGTGGAAACTCGGGCGACGCTTACTGCACGATCGCAGTACAACAAATAGTCACCTAAGCTGCTTGAAATGCCAAAACTAAATAAAAGTGTAAACCGGTTGTACAATATATACCCTATATTAGCAAGGCTTTCGCGTCCCGCTCCGTGGCTCAGTAGTCTGGGGCGCTGGGTATGTCACCGCAAATGTTTTGCAAGTCACGAGCGAGAATCCCCGCGGGTACGTGCTTTTTTTTTTTTTTGTAAGTTAGCTTTTTTGTTTTCCGCCGATGTTTTCTATATTGAGTTCACCTTTTTTTGGGCCGCAACGTTCATGGCTACACGAACTAGTTCACAAAACGCGCGCAGGCTGGCACATGCATGGCGCGCTAGCGAGTTCTCGTTGGCGTGCTGTTGCCATAAGCACCGACTGCTTGCAGGCAGTGAGCACAGGCCAGAATGAACAGACCCTTGGCCTGGTGCGAACACGCTTTTTACGATACAGGCATGAGGGAGGCAAGCTCCAATTATGGGGGAAAAGCGCATGACATTTGGGCGTCTACGGGTACGCGGAGGGCGTTCATGCCCTGCGTAGGTTTCGGCTAGTGAATGCTACGATTCCAAGCCGTCCTAGGAGGCTTATCTTTATGCATTTTTACAGCTGACAACATGGCAGAAGCGCGGTACTATGATTACTGAGTCATTGAGAATGCCCATCCAACAACGCCACCGATTGTGTTTTACAGAACCGAAACCGAAACCGAAACTTGTTTGGTTGCTCACCTTGGGCATCGTCCAATCACGGTGCCCGCTCCTCCTAACGTCACAGCTTTAATTGATGCGGCCGCCGCAAACCGCGCATGGTAGTTTTTCTTCTTTCGCGCTTTGTAAAATAATTACCGATTTGTCAATCGTAAAAACGATGAAAAGTGTGCTAATTTGAGCCAGTCTACACAGTGCAAGCAAAAACGGGAGCTTGACAAATTCACTTCAGTGTCCCTTTAACGTAGATGCGGTTGTTCTAATGTGTATTCGTTAAGAATGACCGCGTATCTGCTCCCTTCGCTGCAAATTTCGTCGAAAAACGATATTCGACTGCCGCACCTGCCAGCAAATGCATCTCTTCTGTTTCCCGCGAACCTCCCACGTTCTTCCCCTTCGGCCTCGCTCCTCCCATGATAAACATGGTGGAGGTTGGCTCAAGTCAATTCAATTTTGCTACGTTCCATTGCTCCCGCGCCATCTGCTGGAACCTTTCGCTACTGTTGGGCTTCTTGAAATGCCGCGAGTGATTCTTGTATTTTTATGTCAAACGAATGTTTTGAACGCGTAATTCTTTATAAAAATCAAGCAGCCATGTATTTTTAATTAGAAGAACACTGCAGATATCCCTTTTGTATTCACGTGTTTCGCCAAATATGCCTAATGTCTTTTGTTTTTGCTTTGCTGATGGGGAGGCGGGGGGATGCCTTTCATGATAAAAAGAAGTCAGCCTGGCAGCGAGCTTGGCTCGGTACTCCGCATGAACATGAGGAGGGCGAAAATTGGCGAAAGAAGCGAAAACACCAAGACGCACACAAACACCACGGCCGCGCCACACAGACACTAACGAACACATACAAGCACGCCAAAACTGACGGACTCAAGAACACACACACAGCACACTCACAGTAGCAAAGTTCAAACAAACGTTCACAGAGTTTTGTTCACTCCGGAGTCCCGGATAAATGACACCAATGCGCTTGTAGTCCGTGTCACCACGGCAGTTGAGTGCCATGGACTGCATCAGCCCGCAGTCCCAAAGTTGTGTTCATGATTAGCCGTGGAGTGTCAAAAGGGGGACACACACACAGCACATGGTCAGTGTCCTCAAGGACACTGCAAGCGTGACAATGAGGGGAGGCAATTAACTGCGCATCTTGTGCAAGTAGTGGTTGCTGAAAGCGACGTTGAGGCGAATGCGGTGAGCAATTGCTTCTTCACGGTGGCCACACGGCAACCGGAAAGTGCAGGCGGGTTCAGTTCTATAAAGTCCATCCATCTATAAAGTCCCTCAATAAAGTTCATTATCCGTCTATCCATTGTAACTGCCACGCCACGAGTACGCGAGCGTCGCGGCATCCCGTCGAGTAACTGGAATCGGGAGGATGACGCGGTTGTGGGCAGAGCAAGCTGTTTGGTCGGCCACCACATTCCCAATCACCCCACAATGTCCAGGTAGCCTCTCTAGCACGTCGTGGAGATAGCTGGTAGCCTGTGTATGCAAAGGGTGTATTTCGTACAATGTTTACAAGTATTAGGTGTTTTTCCAGATTTAGTGATCTTGAAAATTTTTGCCTATATAAAGCTTCTCTTTTACGAATTCCTATTGACTTTCGGCCGGGCGGCTAAACGAGCAACAAGCAGGCCGGCAGGCCGGCAGGTAGACCATGATTTTCGTGTTTATGTAGCCCAAGAAAGACTATCGTCTTTAAAAACCCGGCTAATATCTACTTTTATTTAAAAATGAGCACTTTCTCGGTTAAGTACTTGCAATCCGCCTTATTTTTTTCAAGATTTCATTTGCGCTCAACAATGCTCGAATATACGAACGCCGCCATCGGTAGTTGCCGGAAAAGTGCTTTGCAATATATTTCACCGTCATGTACATTGCTGCGACACACACACACACACACACACACACACACACACACACACACACACACACACACACACACACACACACACACACACACACACACACACACACACACACACACACACACGCACACGCACACACACGCACACACGCACACACGCACACACGCGCACACACACACACACACACACACACACACACACACACACACACACACACACACACACACACACACACACACACACACACAAAGGTCGCTGTTGGGCCAGATATACAAACATCTTTTAGCGGTGAAGCCCCTTAGGGACAGGGGCTGTTGGCGTCCACTGTCGTCGTCGTCATCGTAATCGTCATCTCATGTAGTGACGGTACTAAAACACCGGGAAGATCATTTACGCCTCGCGCTAGTACGTAACGCGTACTAAAAAAAAAAACACTGGGACACTCGTTTAAGCTTCGCGCTGGAGCGCTTCGTAACGCGTACTAAAATACACCGGGACACTCGTTTACGCCTCGCGCCAGAGAGCTTCAGGCTTCAAAGATTAGAGACATTTGCAGCAAAGTTTTAGTATAGGTCTACCCCCGAACGGTTTGATCTCCGTTGGCAAAAAAGCGAATGCGCCAAAAATACACCTTTACGCTGCGTGCTTTGTCCCTCCCCAGGTTTAACGTTAGTGGAGATGGCCCGGGATTTTTCAACTCTTACAGAGCCGTAAAAATGGCGCAGGCGAATAGTGTTGTAATCAACTCGTGTGTATTCACACCTGTAAAGCAAGGTCAAGGGAAGCTTGCATTGATAGACGGGAAGCGTTTCGTGATAACATCGTCACACAATTCGCATTGAACATAGGAGCCGTGGACAGTGAACACTTGGCCTCCTGTTTTTCGAAGAACGAGTGGTGCTTGTGAAGATACGGAGGTAATTTTCTCGCGATACGATATTGCCCACCCGGAAAGCATAGAAGCCGCTTCAACTCACGTGATCTCTTAAATTTTGCTGGCTACGTAGGAGATAATAGTGGTTTTTTTTTTTCTTGCGGAGGGGTTTAAAATACCCTCTTATTCAAAGTGCTCATAACCACCCCGGCAATGGTGTTATCGCCCCTACGGCATGCTCAAAATTGTTTCATCTATTGTGAGCCCAGTGAGCCTGGGACAATAACAAGCAACAATTGCAGACAAACAACAGAGCTCGGTACAAACATTTATTAACCGGCACTTTGGATTCCCGTGCTTTCTTGTTTCTCTTAGCCTTTTTTGCTTTTTTTTTTCAGGCAGATGCAGCAACAGAAGCAGAAACCTGAGCGCTAAAGAACCTAGGTTGAAATATGCAGCAAAACATTCCGCCTTCTTTCGCCCCGCCCTTTTTAAATGTGGCGATAAATGTTCAATTTACGGCTTTTCTGCTCGTTATACTTGTACTATGGTCAGGATTTTCTATGGACCCCCCAGGCACTGCACGAGAAATGCTGTTTAACCAACGCAATACGCTCGCTGTCGATAGGTGTCTGGCGCAAAAGGTGCTTTGGGTTGCAGCGTGTGAAGCGGTGAAAAACCGCACTGATCTACGGCTGGACATAAAGTCACGTCGTCCTTGAGACAAATTCATCGTTAAACGCAAATCTGAAGCAAGCGTTTATCCTGCTAGAGAGAAGCACGTGACCTTGTCCGTAAGAGGCCGAGAACCCCGCCTGCCGAAGCAGGCTTAGTTGCGGGTCATATCTTCGCCAATCCGCGCCGTAATCTGCTACTTTTACGACGTAATATGCTTATTTTCCGGGTGGTGTGCCTCGCTCGCGAATAGAGAAGGAAAGAAAAAGGGCCACGAGATATATAAAGCCGTAAGCAAGGAAATAGGCGAAGAGAAACGTGAGAGGGCCGCCGCGCCGCAGAGAACAGCGAATGCCATTCGCTACGCACAACTCGACGCGTGGTGCCGGGCCCTTGGGGCGCACATAACCAGCGCGGTTAGTCTGGGGACGAGTGGGCAGGAAAGGCAAGACGTAAGTGTTTCCGAGGCGAAATAACAGTGCGCTAATCGCCCCGGGTGCGCACGCATGCTTGAAGAGAAGCAGAAAACGCCATAATAAACCCGTGGCGCTGGACCACCGGTGACGCAACCGCAATGCATGCGTGATACGCAGACAAGTTGCTGGCACCCGGAGTGGCGCGTCGCGGGAACACCCGCTAGATGAGGAGAATGCCTCCGCGGCACGCACAGCCTTCCAAGCAGAGCGCCAACACTCGGAGATGACTCTCAGAAGTTCGTGTGGCGAAGTTTGGAACACGTCAACGTGCTGCAGCCGGAACTTGTGGCTCAGTGCAGGGATCGGACACAGGCCCCACTTGCTCGGCCTTCCCACCCTGTGGGTGTGGGTCGTGGCAGCTTCCTCGTGTGTGGCGGGTGCTTAGTCGAAGGTGAGGCCACGGCCGGCATCAGCATGCGGAGACGTCCCAGATGCTAGTCGACCCAGATGGGCCTCACTCGCGCGCGCACGCCTGCCCGCGGCCTGCCAATAAGGCCCGCTATTCGTGTGGCGCCAAATGCTCCTCCTTACTCCGACACCGCCGAGGTAAAAGAAGAAAGGATTGAGTGTGTACATACTGGGTTACCATTCGGAGATGGCCCTCCAGGCGACTTCTGATACTTATAAACGAAAATATTGTCACTACGTGGGACCGAAGTAGCGGAACCTAAGCTTATTAAGAGTGATCCTTCTCTTACTAGTGATCCTAAGCTTATGAAGAGTGAATATACTTTTTTCTTCCTTATCGAAAGCCCGAGAAATAAGCGACACCTGTTGCACTGGTATAAAGGCTTCCATGTTTTGAACACAAACACAAGGAAGTTACGAATTAAGACCTCAATGGCCCCACCCGCTGGCACCACACAAAACCACAGTTTATGGCTGAAGTGGGTTTTCAGTATACAATTAGGGCATTTTACTGACCTGGATGCTATCACAATTTGCACACCTCAACCTGGATGTCGGTGGGACGTTATCACCCCAACCGTTGTACACAGTATCTTCCACAGGATTGGAGAGTCCAGGCAAAAACTGGGATACCTGTTTTGTATGATTGTACCTCTTGAGGGCGGCTGCGGTGACTCCCTTCGTCGAAAGTTGTTAAAAAAGTCACGATTCCGTACAGCTGACAGTAAGTGATCGGCAGGTGGCGGAAATGGGAACAAATTAATCAGAAGTGTACCAGGGGAATTATTTGGCAGGCTCGTATACCCTGCAGCAAATATGTGTAGCATAATGGCTTTGTTCCTCCACTGAAATTAAATAACACAAAGAAAGATGAATTTATTTTGAATAAGCCAATACCTTTTTAGATGATCACTTGGGCCTCAAGGAGGTGCTTTGTAAAAGTAAGAGCACTTACAAATGTATTAAAGACTGTTTAAGAGCTAAACTTTTCGACACCATGCGCTAAAATAACGTGAACATAATTTTTATTCAGGGGAAATCGGGCCGAAGGTATCACGAAAAGCATCTGCCAGGCACATTCATTCGAATCATTAGTCTCCATCAATCTAAAAACTTTGATTGGTCTGCTTTCCCGCAGCGCATTCGAACGACCATTCACTACATCAAAAGGGGGGGAAATGGCGAATAACGACGTGCTATTCGCCTCCAAAACTCTATCTGCTCTAAGACATCATGCAATGCAAAAGGTTACATTTGCATTGCGGAATGTCACAGAGCCGATAAATTTCTGGCGCCATATTACATGCTGGAATGTTCGTCATTGCACTGCTTTGTTCGTCTGGTCGCAGTAACTTTACTTTGAAGTGCAAAGTTATGAAGCAGAAACTCGGAGTTTCTTTAAGGGCGCAAAATTTGGACCTGAACGCCGGATATTTCTTTTTTCGTGAATTCAAAATACACCGATGCCATATTTTTGGCGTAGACCTAGCAAGAATATGCAAAACAACAAAGATTATTGTATCAAGCATGTTCACATTGCCATTTTCCTTTGCTGCAGCGACCAGATTCTTTCGTTACAGTTCTAATAGCGGTGTTTTATCGAGGCAGAGTGCATCATCGCTGCTACACGAATAACCTTCGGCGACTTCAAGGACCGCAAAAATGACAGTTCCGAAGTCGTCCAGGTGTCCAGGTATTTTGAACAAGCTGAAAAAGTATTCCAGTGGTTCTGAGGTTGTGTAAGAACCGCACTTGTGCTATAGCACGATTAGAGAAGTCGATCATCTCATGAAAAGGTAAATTTATATATGACATAAAAATGGCTCCGAAGGCGCTTTGTTGCAGATAAATAAATGACGAATCACTGGGAATACAAACTACACGTAATAAACAATGGATTTTAAAATGAAAAATTTAGCGGCTTTCCACTCTGTGATGAAGGATGACCTGCGAACTGCACGCTTTACACGGAGTGCACGAAACAAAACACGTTCGTTTGTAATTTACTACGGAGAATACTTCCCAGCCAATTGCCTGACTGAGATTTAGAAAGACCCGAGCTTTATCCTAGCGGACAAACGTAGAGCTGTCTCTGTCCCTTGCGCGTCGTAGGCATCTTACTATTTGTGCAACGCGCCAACCCAATTAACTCTACCACTGGGTGCACCGGACAGGTCGCTTGAGCTGTTTGACGGCCACGCTTAAACCTCACGCTAACACAACGGACATGCCATCACTAAGGGCATGAACCTACAGCTGCGCGTGCCCGCCCACCTTCCCCCTCCCTCCAATCCCAACCCGTGCACGCATAAACCTCCAACCGGTCATGAGCGTATGCTTAGAAATGAAAGGCACTGTCGAACATGTCGCTCTGAAAGCACTTTAAGCTGAACAAGTGAAATTGTCCCCCGTCGGCTTTCCAAACGGGCCAGTTCCTGTTGATCCGGGAGGGATTCACAGTTATTCGACAAGCTGCAACTTGAGGCGGCAATGGCAGCGGCGCATCTTTTTGTTGTTTTCGCGCCCATTCACGATTTTGTTCGCGCTGACGATTCTTGAGTTTCCGCTCTTCTTCCTCCAAGCGAACGACATGCTTCCGTCCTATAGCGAGTTAACACCTCGAAGGCCTCTACATTTATTCTAGCGGACACACACGTGAGTGTTCCTTTCGCTGTGCAGTCGTAGGCATCTTATTGTCTGTGCGACACACCAACCCGGACCCAAACCGCTCGATTGCGGAGGACAGCTGACAGGGCGCATTGAGCCAAGAGACTCCTACGTTTAAATATCCCACCCCCACTACGGTTGGGAGATTTAAACGCCCCCTCCCTCCACCCCCAACCCCTGCACGCCTAAACCGGCAACCGGGGATGGGCGCATCATTAGGTCTGAAGTACATCGGCGAAGGGAGAGAGAGACTTTATATGCGGCCAGACTAAGGCCGGGTTCAGACTGTTGTCGCAACTGTCGTAATATCTTTAAATAATGACGTCATTTTGCGTCTCAGCCAACCGAACTGCTTGAAACACCGTTTTTTTTTTACGTCCATAGCGCACGATACGGCTGTTACGTCGGTAGTATGAACATAGCATAAGATGTATTATTATGCTTCCGCCAGCAGAACTATGACTAGCTGGTCAACGAGGGCCGCCGACCACTGTCGCTCGGAATGGCCTTCAAGCTTGTGTGCTCACGCTGGCTTTCCAATGGGGCAAGTTGCTTTCAATTGCCGGGAACTCGCAGCTATTGGGCGAGGTGGAATTTGAGGACACAACGGTGGTGGCGGCTTTCGGGCATTTTTACAACCATTCGCGCTGCTGTTGATTCTCCGCAATGTTCTGATAACGGCGCTGCGGCCTCTGTCAACCGACTGCACAACTTGTTAAAGAGGCATCTATGGTGGCGAGGGGTATAACCGTTGTGATAACCGTTGTGAAAGGGGGGGTCGGCGGTGGCGAAGAGGAGACCCGGAGTGGCGCCGAGTAAATAGGTTTCACCGGAATGAAAACTGGGAGTGTGGGTCATATACAGTCAAATCTCGATATAACGAATCACGCTGGACTGCCCAATAACATAGTTATTTTGAAATATCGTTGTAATACGGACAAGCAAAATTCTCAAATAAAAAATTTGCACTCACTTCAAATCAGCTTTATTTGAATAAATCAGTTATTTTCTTCTGGCGAGCACAGCACGCACGACGAATTCCAGCCACGCGATACCTCATGGGGTACATCATCGCAACGAGTGATGAAAGTGTGGACTTCGTTCATGTGCAATAAAACATCAATTTTTTACAGTATCTCATCTTCTCTTTCTGTGACCCACAGACGTCTTCGTTCGCGTCAAGACGATGACTGCTGTCAAGTCTTCTTGGCTGCGTCGCTAACTGCATTCATAGTTGGGTCTCGCGCAAACTTCGCAGCAAGATCACTCACAACAAAGAAATGCATCCCCGCGCGTGCGTGTGCGTGTGCGTGTGCGTGTGCGTGTGCGTGTGTGTGTGCATTTGCGTGTGTGTGTGCGTGTGTGCGTGTGCGTGTATGTGTGTGCGTGTGTGATTGCGTGTGTGTGCGTGTGTCTGTGTGTTTGCGTGCGTGTGTCTGTGTGTTTGCGTGCGTGTGTATGCGTGTTTGCATGTGTGTGCGTGTGTGTGCGTGCGTGTGTGTGCATGCGTGCGTGCATGTGAGGTGCGTGTGTGCGTGCGCGTATGGGTGTGCGTGTGTGTGTGTGTGTGTGTGTGTGTGTGTGTGTGTGTGTGTGTGTGTGTGTGTGTGTGTGTGTGTGTGTGTGTGTGTGGGTGGGTGGGTGGATGGGTGTGGGTGTGTGTGTTAGGAAGTGGTGGTGCAGGAACGCAACAAACTCTCCGGTAGCCACCTCGGTTCTTCTTATCGAGAGATCCACACCTTGTTTTTAATGGCTTACGACTTCTGTGGTGACCGCGGGCGATTGCGTACACGGAAGGGGTTTCCTCATCTAGTGGAATCCCCTATGCCGAGGAGCTAGTGTTTGGCTTGAACGAGGTACGTCACGCGCCTGCTAGTTTCATAGTTTCTGCCCTGGAACGTTTGTGGATGACGCGGTGCTGAACGTATATGCCGGTGCGGTAGCAGAAGCGGAAGCAGCGCCGGTAGTGAGTGCGGTGCCGCGCCACTTTGCTGCGTCCCTAGATGAGACCTGAACATACGCACGTGTTCCATCTTACAGCCTGTAAGATGGAACACGTGGCGCCGCCGGCAGTTCGGCTGGCTCCTCAGGAACGATAGCGCCGTGGCTATGGGGCCGCATGACACGTCGCGGCCAATGGGCACGGCAGGCCGCCAGATACCCAACTTCACTGCCAACGGAAAGTTCTGACCGTTTTTCTGCTAGAGACAACGCTGACACCAGTTTTTTCGCTCAATATATACATATATAATTTCGCACAATATATGCATATAAAATAATTTGGGAAGAGCATAGTGTTGGGTGTGCGGGGTGGGAGCTGTTTGACGGTTTGATTACTAATACCAATGCCACTAAAAGTAGCTTCAATGTTCCTATTAGAATGCCCACTGCAGGATTAGGCCTCTCCATTGACTTCAAACTGCTCCTATTTTGCGAAGTGCGAATCCTTTCTATGCTACCGCATTTCCTTGTCTTATACCGCCATCGGGTTATCGATCTGCTTCTACTGCTGAAGCCGGCTCTGGGTAGGCACTCTTAAATGGGGAGACACATGCGCGGAGAACATCGAGTCTCCCCGCGCGCTTACCCACTTCGGCAACCTGGTCGGAAGCCGTCAGAATCCCACATGACACTCTCTGCGCTTTTCTAACGTGCCAAACATTTTTTTCCCTCGCCACATGCGTTTTCCGCGTGAGTAATAAGCTGAAAGCAGCTAATGGCAACCCTGGGCGCGGGAACGTCATAGATGGCGTTAATGCCGTATGCTGGGGGAGGCAGGGCGCGTTAGAGTTCTTGCATATAGCTCGACATGCCCTCTATGCGGATATCACCCTGTGGACGGGCACCGATTCTCTCGGAGGCATTCAAGAAACTCTCCAACGTGCGTCGGACACAGCGAACGCGTCCGCCCAAGGCAATGGCCTGTGCTGTTCTCCTCAAAAGTCAAAATAATCGCAGTTCGTAAGCACAGCCTTAACTCTGACCCTGACAGAATCTCGATTACCCTCTACGGACACGCTAACAAACTGCCTCGATCACTGAAGATCCTGGGTCTCACTATCCAAGCCAACACCAGAAATGACCTAACACTTTACAACCTCAGTAAAGCGACTGATCAGATAATACATATGATTCGTCGCATCACCAACCGGCACCAATGCATGAAAAAAAAAGATACTCTTCGGCTCGTTCAGGCCTTTGTCATCTCCCGCCTCCCTTATGTCGCACCATATATTGTCTCAAGTCGAACCAACAGCGACGAACTCAATCGCCTCATTCAGAAAGGAACAAAATAACATCTGGGTCTCCCGATGAGTTTCGATCTCCTGGTCAAACTACTCAGCATGGGGCTCCACAATAACATTGAGGAGCTCACCGAAGAACATATGTCCAGTCAACGCATTAGACTTGCCCAAACAAAAGCAGCCGTGCGGTCCTTCAAAATATTCAATGGTGATTCCCTGGCCAGACCCACCTGGCCACCATTTCCGACGCTTGGCGCCAGCCCATCTTTGTGCGCCCCCTTCCAAGAAATATGCACCCGGACCTCCACCCTGGTTGTAGAGAAGCCCAAAGCAAAGCCCCCCCTCTCCCCCTCCCCCCCCCCCCTAATTTACAGCAGCCACTCCGACGTAATCCACACAGATGCGGTCAGTTACCCAGATAACCAAACTATGGTGGCAGTGGCCACCTCATCTAAGAACGCCCTCATCACCAGCGCCTCAATCCGGACAACGTCCCCCCGGGACGCTGAAGAATTAGCTACTGCTCTCGCCCTTACCCATACACCTCCAAGATTATACTGGCCGATTCACAAGCCTCCTGCGCAGGCTCCTGTCAGGACGGGTGGCCCCGCCACATGGCGACTTCTGAAACAGCATCCGCCTGCCAATCGTGGACATTGTGTGGACTCCCGTCCACTCTGAATTGACGGGCAACAATTTTTCTATAGACAGGCCCGAGAGCTCTCTCACAGAGCCGCTGCGACCGGGGTGTCTCCGTACTTCTTCTCGTCTACCTAGACATTACCCAACACAATCAAACCACGAGACAGACCTTAACCAGTCCTCACACCTCTTTGACCAAAAGCCAAGAAATCACAGGCAAATTTGAGGAGACCCATTTCCCCACCCAGTCCGGATGCATTTACTCTTTCCTACACAATACTATGACAGTGTAAATTCTGCCAGGAACCTGGAACTCTGACATACATATTATTCAACTACACAAAAAACTCACTCCTTCCGCCCCTAAGCCCGCTCCCTTCCCCTTAGCAGTGTGAGATACTGCTGTCCAGCTGTCGACCTGAGGACCAGCTCCTGCTTGTGAAAAGGGCTAAGGTAGCCTGGACAGCACATGGGCTCCTGGACGGTGAAACCACTCTCACATTATTGCGCAATAAAGTTCTGTCTCTGTGTCTCTACAATAACCCAACAACTCATCCATTCACTGCATCCCCTTGTCCCGCCGACACGAAGCAGGCGCACGAGCAGCCTGTGTTTCGAATTCTTCCATATGCCAGCGCGAAGCGGTCACCGGGCCTGTTATTGCGCGGGAAAATGGATCTCTCTCTCGCACACTTGTGGGAGCACCTTTCGACAGGTCACACGCAAGGAAGTGAGCCAATAGGCTTACCGACGCGCAGAGGGGATGCCCTAAAACGCTTCCGTACCTATCTCGTCCGCCCGTAGAACACACGTCTTCCTAGACCGTAAGGTCAGGCTTAGCGCGGTGAAAATCAGGGCTTTGCGCGAGCCTGCACGCATGTTATGCCAGGCATGCTCAAGTTAACTTGGGTTCCCTTGAGCTACGTGGTTGACAGGAGCCGGCAAGTTAGAGGTATACGACGGGTTTCGTCGACACTTCTACTGTTTTTTTTTTCCAAGTCTGGCGGCTTGGGAAACATATAACACGTTTCCGAGTCAGGTCTAGTCAGACAAGAATAACTAACGCGCTGCCCTGAATGCTTGTCGCTCCCAAGAGTGAAAGGCGAGCGCACGACTTCGTCGCCGCATGTTGTCCGAAGACTTCGAACTTAGTGTTGCACTTTGATCTAGGCAGCAAAATATGGCGTCTTAGCTTCCGGAAACCATTTTTTACAGCGAAGCTGTTAGCCTCTCATTAGTCGTTAAATTTAGTGTCGCAAACAAAAAATCCAGGCAGGATTCAGCAGTTCTCGCCCAAGACGGCGAGCGCATGCCTCTGGCTATAGGCAGGACCCAGAATTTGCCGCCAGAGAAGCACAGCGCAATCTTTCTCTCCAATCAGGCATAGAGCATAGAGTTCTGTATTCGTTAAAAAAAGCATGCAAAAAGGCTCATGTGAACAAGGGGGCCCTCTTAGGTGTTCCTGGTATAGATTAAGTTTGCAGCGGCTCCCGAAAAGCGGGGGTTACGTCATTCCGGGGCGAGCGCATGCGTGAGGCTCTTCCACCAGAGAAGCCGAGCGCAAGTGATCAACCCACCGAGACGACGAGGAACATTTTATACCCTCCCACATCAGCGTGCGTAGTGGTTTACAATAGCTGAGCTGGACATCCACTTTCGAAGCGTCGGATGGCGGCCATTTATTTTGCGGCTGTTGCCAGCCTTTAGGCGGCGACATTTGATGTGATCTATGACGTGCTGAGTTTGCTTGTTATATCGGTCCGCCGGCTGTTGAAGTAGATCGTTTTTGCATTGGTGGAATAACAAAGTGGGTGTTGAGCCCGAGGCCGATATTCAAAAGGATTTTAAAAGTAAACATGCTTGACCAATGTTGTAACGAAGTCATTGAAAACGCAAGGTTCCTGTAGTTGTAGTAGTTTTGGAGCGAACGTATGTTCAGAAAAAAACTTTCGCAAACGGTCAAGGACACGGGTTCCATTTCCTGCCGCGGCCGCGGCCGCTTTTCTGATGCAGGCGAAAAGCGAAAACGCCCATGTATACCGGATTTCGGCACACGTTAAAGATCCCCAGGTGGTCAAAATTAATCCGCAGCCCTACACTACGGCGGGCCTCATCCATCACCTTTGTAGCGTCTGCGCTTTAAACCTTATAATCAATCAATCAGTCTCAGAAGGGAAACGTCGACAAAGCAAGCAAACAGAATTACGTGTTAGGATTTGTCTGTTAAGCTCTTAGAGAATCTGCTTCTACTAAGGTTAATTAGAACCGCTTCCATGTGCGTCAAATTCTGCATTTCTCTTGACGATTTACTTGTATCAGTAATTCAGTTTCCTACAGTGTAATTGGTCTGAAATGAAAAAACGTTGCATAAAAATGTATTTTCGGAAGATGAAGTCGCTGAAACAAAAGAAGAAACAGCATTTTAGTATCGGTATCTTTTACCCATTGCGGAATATACCTTCTTCTTTGCCTGCAGACGTACCGATTAAATATTGTTACATGACCTTTAGATGCATTTTACCGTCGGTATTTTATGTACTAAACACATGTACTCCGATATTGGTATTAAGGGACACTTTTTTAAGTATCTCCGCCCAGCCGTGCCTTTACGGCACCTCCATGTCCCGGGAGTAGTAGTAGTAGTAAAACTTTTAATGAAACGGGAGACCGCTGGTCTAAACAGAGGAAGGGAAAGGGGAGAGGGTAGTAAAAGCACTGGGGCAGTAGTGCAGTTCTTGGCTTTCACTGCGTAACTTCTTGTTCACGCTTATGAGGGTTCAGTTCTTTTCAGCTTCACTCTTGAAATGAGTCCATCACAACAGCTGGGCCAGGCAAAATAGTCCATCGTGAGTAGGACCGGTTAGGTCTCCGCTCAGACAACTCGTGCCAGACCGCTCTTTAGAGAATGAAGTGCTATTTGGTGGATTAATTTTGTGTCAAGTTGTTGGGGATCAGGGTGCAGTTGTGGTGCCGTGAATGTCCGGTGTTTGGCAAAAGTAGGACATGACCACACGAGATGAGTGAGGTTTGCTGAGGTATTTGTCTGACAGTATGGACATCTTGGGGGCAAATGGGGAGTGTACCATTTACAATGCATTTCAGGTGTGTAGGCTGCGTCGGTAAGAAATTTGTTGAGAAAGATTTCACTGGAGCGTGATAGCGGTGGTAAAGCGCTCAAATATCCTGCTGGAGTTCTTTTTTTCAGCCGGTCTCTTCGGTCCTTCTTATACTGGTGGAGTCGCATCGCCGGTGGGGGTGTAGGCAACCATGTCGGCTCTTCGTCAGACGCCAGTGGAGGTTGTAAATGTGCACTCTCCTGTGCGACCTCATGGGCCGCCTGGTTGCCCGAGGAAGAGGGTTCATGGCCCAGTACCCAGTCAATGCGGACTTGTGTTTGGTTCCGTTGCAAAATTTGCGCTTGGTATAATATCTGATGTGCCAGGGGATTTGTGGTCTTGTAAAATCTTATTGCTTCCAATGCATCATACGAGTCTGTGAGGATAGGAATAGATGGCGGCAGAGGATAATATACGCAAGGAATGTCATGGCATGGTTGATGGCATGCAGTTCTGCTTCAAGGATCGTGGCATGGTTGTTGAACATGAGGTGATACCCCGAGAGGGCAGGAACCTCCGGGTATGTCCAGGCCAGTCCGATGACATTTAAGTTTACGCTGGCGTCCTTGTAGATGTCAACTTCGTTTTCGAGTTTTGTCATCTGAAGGCGTCGGGTGCGTTGTTGGCGGAGTGCGGGATTGTTGCACCCAATCGGCTTGCTATGTGGATACGATTTCTGGGCGGCTCCATGGATCAAGTGGGGTGGGGAAAGTGCAGGGCTGCGCACGTTTCATGCGGGGAGGGCATGTCCTTGGTGTGTTAAAGGATGTTTGAATTCAGCCAGCGCCTTGGCTTCATTGATGATGTGCTCAATGGGAGGAAGGGGAACTGCCTGTTCGAGTTTCTGGTTAGGTGTGTGCTTAGGCAAACCACTGATGTTTCGAAGGGTTGCCCTGTGCAACACTTGGAGGGCTCTTGTGTGGGTTTTGTTGAGTTCATAGGCGAGAGCGCCGTACATGAGAGTGCTCACTGTGACAGCTCATGTCATAGTCAGGGTGGTCTTTTGTTTTGCTCCTCCGTACTTGTTCGAAAGTCGGCGGATGACGGGGAGCAGACTCTTCCACTTTTGCTTCAACTTCTGGAGCCATATTCCAGCGCTGTTCTTTGTTCTGATTGGTAGGCCCAGGAGGGTAATGGGTTCTGTGGCGGCACGAATTTCATTTTTTGCTATAATAACTTGTATGACGTCGGATTGAGCGGGTGGTTTGCAGCTGTATACCGCCAAGAGATGGGTCTTTTCAGGAGCGAGCTGGAGTCCCAGGTCGACAAGAGTCAGCTCGAGGCTATGTGCCGCGGCTTGCAGTTCCTCGGTCTGGTCCTCAAGAGAGTCGAATTGGCTGCTTCAGGCCAAACTGGGACATCGTCCGCATAATTGGTAAAGCGGGCAGCCGTGTCGACTTCCAACTGTCATGCCAGCCTAGTCATGGCTAGATTAAAGAGCACCGGTCCCAAAATCGGACCTTGAGGGACCCCGGGGTCTACGTAATTGGTAGTGGGTTTCCAGCCAGGGTGTGAGCCATGGAGCCTTAGAGGTCGTCCTTGTAAGAAGACTCGTATTCACTTTTGAGCTCTTGCACTCGGATAACCGTTTGCAAGTTCCTCCAAAATGACTTTTTGGTTAACGTTGTCAAGCGCCTTGCCAAGCGCCTTGCGTAAGTCAATGAACATGACAATGTCTGGGTTTCCTGTTGCGTAGTAGGATCGGTTGATGATTATGCGCAGCAGCCAGAGGTTGTCATGTGTGCGCACGTTGGGATGAAAGCCTGTTTGGGAGGGGTGGAAGTATGGTGGCACATACTCCAAAAAGTGCATGAGGCGATTGTTAATTAATCTCTCAATTAATTTGCATATGACCGGGATTAATCAAATGGGGGGTAGGTTGTTCAGGTTCCCCTGAGTTCCAGTTGGCTTGTTCGATTAAGGTATAGGAAATATCAAGGTGAGCTTCAGATGGTGACGGATGAATCCTTGTTCCCAGAGTTCATTGATTTGGGCGAGCATGTGCAAGCTTCGGAGCGTAGAACTTTCGAACTCACTTTTGTTTGTGTAATAGTTTCGCACAACCCACCTGGTCGCCATATTCGATATTAGAGGAAAATATACACGGGAGGGAACCATGGCCTCCTTGGCGCAATTGGCTAGCGCGTTCGGCTGTTAACCGAAAGGTTGGTGGCTCGAGCCCACCCCAGGGGCACGGTTTTTTTTAACTTGTTCTGTTTTTCTCTGTGGAGGTAAACATTAGACAAAAATATATAGGGCGTGTTGCCGCGGCCTCCGTAGCGCAATTGGCTACCGCGTCGGGCGTTAGTCGAAAAGTGGGTGGTTCAAGCCCACCCAGGGGTTTGTTTGTTTGTTTGTTTGTTTTTTAGCTTCCTCTCTCTTTTTCTTTCTCTGCGGAGGTAGATATTAGATGAAAGTATATATGGCGTGGTACCATGGTCTCCGTGGCGCAATTGGCTAGCGCGTTCGGCTTTTAACCGAGAGGTTCGTTGTTCGAGCTCACCCGCGGGCACTATTTTTATTGTGTTTGTGAGCTTTTTCTCTCTTTTTCTCTCTGCGGAGGTAAATTTTCCGCCCACTGCGGGGAAACGCTAAAGAAACGAGCCGTGAAGACCCCCTGTGCCACTAAAACATTTTTGGTTAGACACGTCCAACCACACATTGTATCTTCTATGAGCTCGCTTCCAGCTCATCAACATTGAATGAATTCCTCAAAATAGGCAACTGATCACAAATCGCCTTACAAGAAAAGCGAGCCCTCGCTATAAACAAAAGCTCTTGGCCGATCTCGCAGGGGCCTCGGCATCTTTCACCACCTCCAGATATGATCCCCTACGTCGGACGGGTAGCCCTCACAGCCGTTTACAACTACAGTTATAACCTCCGCAACACATCAAGCGGTGCCCGACAGCACGGCAGTTGAAGAATTCGCTATTGCCATAGCAACAGAAAAAAATTATAGTGACGTTTCACTTGGCGAACGCGAGTTACGTGCAAGTACGTTGACTGTTTTATAAATGCTCTGATCAGACGTTTGGCTGCGTCAACCACAGTATATCGTACGAAAGCACCATAAATTTATGCTTATTAAGCGTTATACAATAGACCACCGCGGGCACGTGATACGCTGGGGTCATGTAACACTATTGTGGGCTTCAGGGCACGCACACAGGATTCACAGTACGGGTGCTCATTTCTTGTAGTACTTGCTCTCTAAACAATTGATCGATTGATTGACTGCTTGGTGTGTTCCCAGCATCGTCTGTAGCAATGCGCGCTGCAGTAAGCGTTCTCCAACACCCATTGCTGATAAGTGCTACAGTCAAACCCGATTATAACGAACCCGGATAGAGCGAATTATGCTATATATCGAACAAAAATAAATCATTTAGTGAAATACACACGAAACATATTCTTTATAACGAAGTCCACACCGGATATATCGAACTCGGCGCGCCTACAATTGCCACTGAAATTCACGGTCTCGGAGCGGCGGTTGAGATGCTGATTGGCCATGGTTGAGACGTTAAGCCTCGCATGGAGCGACGTGACACCTGACACCTTCCGTAACTGTTTCCGACGCACGGGATTCATGACGGAGCCAATCCAGTCAGCGAGTCTAGACCACGACGGCAGCGTCGGCGAACTCCGCGAAGAGCTCGCCAGCGTTCGAGATGCTGTACCGAAAGTAGTGTCCTTTGAGGACTTCCTGAGTGTCAACGATGACTATGCCGTTGTGAGCACCCCAGGCACATACAGCGTCACTGATGTCATGGCAACTGAAAGCACCGAAGAGACAGAGGATGCCACAACGTAAAGCCATATCCGATGCTTTATGAAGCGCTTTTGCCAGTCGATGTGCTCCGGCAATATTGCTTCGATATTAAAAGGTACTGATTTGAGCTGGTGCAAACGATGTCTCGTGTAGAGAATGCGGTGCTATTTGGTGCCGCCACAATGGAAGCGAAAACAAAAATCACCGATTTTTTTGCAAAGTGGGCCGTTAAGGCGGAAAGTAGCTTTATTGCATGCAATAAATAGATTGTTTTGTGTAAGGTGATGAGATAGTTTATGTGTTCGTTTTTCTATGTGGCAATAACAGGGGGGGGGGGGGGGGGGGGGAGTCCCGCCTATTGCGAACTCGTAACAAAAAAATTCGTTATAGACGGGTTCGGCTTTATCGAACTATTGGATATGTCGAGCGAATCGCGGTGCATATTACAGTTCGCTATAACCGGGTTTGACTGTACTCCGTCAATGAAACGTCGTGAACGTCGTGAGAAGCCTCGGAATCATAACGTCATTCTGGTACGGGTCCCTGGCCATTTAACGTGAGTGAAAATGCACGAATAAACTGACCGTTCTTAATTCACTCTTTAAACGTCGACCCATGCTATAACGTACATGAGACCGCACACTCCGCCTCACTCGCCTTTTATCCCTTCGCGTGGACCTACAAATATTCTCTCTCCTGAACAACACGTTTGTTCACGTAGCGTCTTCCATTGTACGACCGGCACATCCACAATTTCTCCTCAGTTATCCTCGAATCAACGCCTTGCACAAGCTCCTCAGACCTCAGCCCTACTAAATACTCCAGCCCAAAGACGTTTTCACTACTCTTCCGACCCTCAGATCAGTTGCGACGGCGACCGTTTCTTTCTTTTTTCCTGCATTTCACTTCCTGCGAGATCTGGCTTGCGCCTGGGCCGCACGTCGACCTCCAGACGTCGCAGGAGCGCCTCCGCTGGATCGAGGTCGCGGGTCACTCCTGCGCTTGTATACCAGCACAGCTTTTCTATACCGCCAGAACTTTTCACCGCATGCCTGGAGGGGGTATGTAAAAAGCTTGAGTGGAAAAACGTAGGATTAAGGATAAACGCGGAATACTTCAGCCATATGAGGTTTGCGGACGACACAGTCTTGCTGAGTGAGACTGCAGAATACCTGCAAACAATGCTTGAGGAACTACAATCAGAAAGCACGGTCATGGAGCTAAACGTAAATATTTATGAATATATACTAATGAGGAATATGCATGCCAAAAGCGTCCTCTTCAGCTAAGGAAACGAAACGCTAAAAGAAGTAAAAGAATATAACTACCTCGGACACATGGTGGTTAGTGCTGACCATAACGACGAGAAAGAAATCGGATGAAGAATGGGCATGGGTTGGGGCGCACTCGGCAAGCACTCCCATATAATGAAAAATAAGCTACCTCTGTCACTCAAAAGAAAAATCGACAAGTAGTGTATACTGCCGGTTATGCCATACGGAGCTGAAACTTGGCGCCTTGCTAAACAACTGTAAAGCAAACTTAGGTCTGCTCAACTGGCCCTGGAGCAGATAATGTTAGGAGTAACACTCAGGAACAGTAAACGAGCTTCCTGGATCAGAGAACAAACTAGAGTAGACGATATCATAGTTCAAATAAAGAAGAACCACCGAATACGTGAACGCTCCTTGTGGGGGGCGCGCGGTGTGCACTCCTAAGGGAGCGACTGCCTTCCGCGCGGTCATCTGCGCGTGCCTGAGCTGAAAGACACCGGCGAAAGTGCCCCTCCAGGGGTCCTTCAAGTATTAGACGGCCCGGGTGTTCAGTTATCTGGGACCTGGCGTTCGGGGCCCACCGCTCCGTTTTGCGCAGGGGAAGGCAGCAGGCGGGGGGTCAGCTAGGCCCCTGCGTCTGCCATGCCTTCCAAGAGAACCGAGAACCGCAGCGAGAACCGCAACGCCACTCCTACCACTCCCGTCTCCCCCTCCCCCTTATATTATTTGTAAATGAAAGTCATGAGCCATACCACCCTGTGAAGGTGGATGGCCAGCGGAGCTCTTATGGCGCAAGCCTTAAGTTCCCCTTTCAGCGAAAAACGCTAGTCGTGGTCGTCGTTTTTTTGTCGTTGTCAGGGCAAAATTTTGCTGCCGCTGTAAACAGTAAATAAAAAAACAAATCCCGGGCCATCTACGATTACGGCGATGACGATGACAGGAGACGGCAACAGCCCCAGCACCTAAGGGGCTTTGCCCCTAAAAGAAACGGACTTGGGCTAGCCATATGTAGTGAGACGAGCCGACAACCTGTGGACAATTAGTTAGGGTAGCAGTGTGAATACTAGGTAGGCCCTTAATCCTACGGAAGGATGAAATTGGGTGGTTAAACTGGGGACTCGAGCAGCGCATGGCACGAGCGGTTGGAGGTCAATGGGGGAGGCCTTCGTCAGGCAGTGGACCTGAGTAGGCTGACGATGATAATTGACATCTCAGTAGAAGTCAGCAAAATCTGTGAAATCAAAAGAACCGCCCCCCCTTCCCCTACCCACCGCAGGATCAGCCTTGATTATGACATCGCACGTGTCCCCGCGAGAGATTGGACAAGAAGCCATAAATCACCACGAGACGTCCTGCATCTTCTGGGCATTAGACCTTCAGGACAAGGATGAATTCAGGAAAACTAAGCGCATGCGAGTTCATTGAGCACCTGCCCTACGCATTCTTCGCTTTCTATTATTTGCCACAATAATCAGGCTAAGGGGAGGGAGTCATTTTTTGTGGTTGATTTTCTTTTTTCAAAAGAGCATTTCGAATAAACTCGAGTAAATGCAAACTGGGGCCGTTGGATTTCCAGCTACCTTTAACAGAATGAATTTGGTGCATATGCCACGGTACCGAAGGGGTCTAATCGAATAAGTAGACATAGGCTACCGATTGAGCCGATCTATTGTGAAAAAGGTTCAAATGGCGCACAAGCCGCTGTAATTGTATCCAATTTTCTGTTCTTATTGTTTCCTTCCTTCGTCCAGAGTTCTGCTTTTTTTAAATGGGCCCGGAAGACATAACACAAGCTTGGTTCATTAAAATACTGCTTTGTCCGGACAACAGTGATAACCATTTTCTCACAAACTTCAAAATAATAATCGAGATATTGCAGAGAATATATATGAAACAGTGGCGAATCCCCAGCCTTTTTCCTGTGGTTTTGCTGTGGCGTCACGGAATCGTTTTAGTGCGACTGACGGCCGCCGACCTAGGCCACCGTCACTGAACATGACTGGACGATGGTGTGGCCGCTGGCTCCGTTTGATCGTATCGCTGTAATTCTGACGGACAGTTAACGCACTGAGAGGTATGTTTTTAGTGGCGGCCCATATTGCGTCCCTCCTGGCCATATTACGTCACTGTAGCGCGAAATTTGAAAGTTGTTCAATGTTTGTTTCTTTTTACGCTTAAAAACGCCTTTCGTGCCTGGATTGGAGGTGAGTGAGCTACCAAACGCTAGTAGTTTCAAACTAAACAATGTTGTGTTTTGTGTTCATTGCCCCAGATAGTTTCGACACTGAAAAGTAGTAAATTCGAGGGGGAAAGTGGCCACGTATCCGCTTGCTTCGCTGCAAATGTCGTGGCAAGGGCGATAGCTTTCTTCCGCCCCTGCCACGTAACAACCTCTCCACGTATCGCCCCTCCCCCTCCATCCCCTTCAGCTCTTCACATGTGCTCTCGCTCCTTTCACGAAGAATGCAATGGACGTTCGCTAATATTCAATTTTCCCGCGCTCGCATTGCTCTTTGTGCCCCCCGTTAGGGAACTTTGTTTCTGTTGGGCTTGGCGCACCTGGAGCTTGAGCATGCGCTATTTTGTTTTTGTATGTGCGTTTATCTCGCTTATCTTGGTCACCGTTCTAACGTGTTGTTTTTGTTTGTTGTTGTGAAAGCCAAACCAACGGGCATTCTTTATTTAAAAGAACGCTGATACTCTCGGTTACGCAGTTGTGTTTTGTCTCAATTATACCCTTTCGTTGAATAATGCCGGCATGTATGAGCCTCGGCAGCAGTGTTACTGATTTGGAATGGTCTCGCCTGTATGTACTTCGTGTTGACAAAGATACGGACATACGGGAAGAACAAAATTTTCGCGTTTCAATCGCACAAGAAAGATTATTGTTTTGAAAAGAACTGTCCCAATGAACGTATATCAGTACTCTTCTTAGACCTGTGCTACAGGGTCGTTTCAAATGCCTTCGGAAGGCCGTTGAACCTATTGTCTATCGGGTCCCCAATTGTAAATACATAGGGAGCAGTTGTGGTGGAGAATCCAATCCGCAATTGAAAGTTGCCGTGTAGCACAGGCTTTAGAGTCGTCTGGACATACACACCGTCAACAGGAAGCCATGTATTTCAAAGTAAGCTTCAATCAACCATTTCCCAGCGTTGACTGTGAGAGAAAACAGGCAGACCATTCATGCGCGTCCAATTATCTCCATCATCGAGGCTTGCGTTTAAAAGTTTCTGTTAGGCAAGTACACTTTTGCTGCGGTTTTGAGATATGAACTCGGATATCCTGTCGTATTCTACGGACGTTGTGGCTGGACACACGGTTTAATATTTTTAATATACGCAAACTAAAAGGTCAGTTAAAAGCAGTCTTACAACAGCTGCTTTGTGCACATGACCAGGACAAAAAAAAAGCCATGGGTGGTTTTCCAGTGCCTGCCCTAAAGAAATTGCCCTACCGCCTTTTTTTACCGTTACCCACTTTTGATAGCCAGTGTAGAAATGGCCGAAGTGCGTAATGCGCTGTGTTATTTTCAGGCACCGTCTTTCGCGCCTTTCTGAGAGGCTTGAAAGTTGCCCTGCGACGAAATAAATGCGAGGTTTTGTTTATTGTCGGCGTTTCCATGCAGAGGCTCACATAGACTTAAAAATGTGCGGCAGTATCACATGCAGTCTTCACTTTTTCTGCATGTTTTGGAGGCTTTGAAAGGGGAGATTTGCTCTTATCCTGTCTTTATGAATGGGGGGTAAGGGTTGGGGAGGGGCACTATGGTTTGTGTTTTTATTTTTAGTACAGCAATGCAATCGGGACATTTTATCTCGTTTGCCGCTCCAGGCACCGAGGCCGCCACCGAGACAATAAATGGAAGTTGACTTATGTGACCTGATAACACGATTGTGTCAATCCCGTTCATTCATATGAAAGCATGAAGGAAGGGTATAACTCTCAAGCGAAAGAAAACAAAATCGTTCTGCTTGCTCCATTATCCTGGCAAAGACAATGACAACAAAGAATGTGCCGTGCATTACTTTCTACCTATTAAAGACGATAGTCTTTCTTGGGCTACTTCAATGCAGAAATTGTGGTCTGTCTATCTCTCTGTCTATCTGTCTGTCTGTCTGTTTGTCTGTCTGTCTGTCTGTCTGTGACTCGATTCAGCTATCCGGCCAAAGTGAAAAAGGATTTTCCCGATAGGTTTATATACCCGCAGCCAAATCCAAACATCTAAGTCCGGTTGCAGTGTTCATAGTTCTCAACATTGTTGAAGAAGAGCAAGACGTTAGGCAAATATGAGGTAGAAAATCAATACATCAGTAAACTTTGCAGGGTTCCGTTAGTAAAAAATTCTCGATGCTCGATTTTAGCGATAGCAAATGAAATACATCCACTGCCGAAAATAACTTCCCTCTATCACTTGCTGTCGCCCGCGCCACTATAGCTTCTGGCGGCATTTTAAGAAATCAGACGGGAACAGTAACAAAAAGTTCAACTAGATTGGTTCTACATTCCGCTTGGAACGCGCGTGGAGTAGGGCAACCTGGTTCTATAAACGCTGTAGCACGGTGCCTCCATTCACGCGCGTCTCCGCCGTGCGGCAGCGCTGGCATCAAGGCACCCAGCATGTAACAACAGTGGAACGCGATAAATTTAAACTGACTCTGGAAAACATGTAGCCCATTTATGTTTGGGAGGAGCGAGCGGGAAAGAGAAGGGAGGCACTTACTTGGCAGAGGCGCCACACGACTATCGTCTTTCGTCAAACATTTGCAACGAAAGGAACAGATACGTGGCCAATTTTTTTAGGGGCTTATGTCCTTTGCATACACCCCTTACATACAAGCTTACTTTGAAATGCATGGCTTCCTGTGGACGGTGTGTATGTCCCCAGAAGACGACTCTAAAGCTTGTGCTTCACGGCAACTTCCAATTAACGATTGGATTCTCCACCACAACTTCTCCCTATGTATTTACAATGGGGCACTCGATAGACAGTAAGTTCAACGGCCTTCCGAAGGCCTTTGAAACGACCGTGTAGCACAGGTATAAGAAGAGTACTGATATACGTTCATTGAGACAGTTCGTTTCAAACCAATAATCTTTCTTGTGCTATTGAAACGCGAAAAGTTTGTTCTCGTATGTCCGGATCTTTGTCAACACGAAGTACATAAAGGCGAGAACATTCCAAATCAGTAACACTGCTGCCGTGGCTCATACATGTCCGCATTATTCAACGAAAGGGTATAATTGAGACAAAACACAACTGTGTAACCGAGAGTATCAGCGCTCTTCTAATTCAGAATACACGTTGGTTTGGCTTTCACAACAAATAAAAACAGCGCGTTATAACTGTGGCCAAGATAAGCGAGATAAACGCATACACTAAAACAAAAGAGCTGATATTCAAGCTCGAGCTGCGCCAAGCCCAACAGAAAGAAAGTTCCCAACAGGTGGCACGAGATCAATGCGAACGCGGGAAAATTGAATTGAGCGAACGTCCACTGCATTCATCGCAAAAGGAGCGAGGGGGGATGGGAAGAGCGTAACGGGTTGGAAGGGGAGGGGCGATACGTGGAGAGGTTGTCACGTGACAGGGGCGGAAGAAGACTATCGCCCCTGCCATTTGCAGCGAAGCATGCATTCACGTGGCCAATTTTCCCCTCACATTTACTACTTCTTAGTGTGACTGAGTGAGTGAGTGAAAAGGACTTTATTAAATGCCTGCAACAGACGTAGTGTTGCCACTACGCCCGGACGGAGCCACTCGTCGGTCATTTGGCCACTCTACTAGGCGGTCACCGTCGCTACTCACTGCGGTGGTGGTCGCCCTGTTCCCCGTAGGGAGGATGACGCCCCGCAGCTTCCACTCCGGTGCGGCCGTTCGAGAGCCGACAGGATCTGCTGGACTGCTGAAAGTTGGTCCTCCTTGCTGTAACTTCGCGTGACATCTTGATCCCTCGGCGGGAGGTCGGTCCTGGTTGAAGCCTCTACTGGTCTCACCTCACAGTCCCACAATAAATGGACAGCAGTCGCTCTTGCGCTGTTGCACAACACACAGGTGTCGTCTGGGTACAGTTCTGGTGATATGGGCCGCATTTTGACCGGGGTCAATAATGAATTGGTCTGGAGTTGTTTGAATATTTATGCTTGCTCCTTAGTTAGCTCGGAGTGTGGCGCTGCCATCACCCTTCTATTGTTTCTGAAACACTTGGTTACACCTTGAAAGGTGTCGAAACTATCCTTGGTCTCCATCCACCACTCTGCAGACGAATCCATTACTGTCGCGCGGCCTGCTAAATCTCGCGCTACAGTATTAGCCGTCTCGTGGTTGGCCATTGTCTCTGACACATCGTTCCCTGCATGTGTGGGGAGCCACTTCACTGTTATCCGTCGTTTGTTAAGGTTCACCGCGGTGAGCACCCGCACTGCTCCACTGCACATTCGGCCTTTGGCAAAGTTACGCACTGCAACCATTGAATCACACGCACTGTTGTTATTTCCGGGTCGTTGATGGCCATGGCGATGGCTAGCTCCTCGGCATTCTGTGCTTCGCGTGTTGCGATGCTGGCTGCTGTTATTGTTTCCCCTGTCTTTGCATCAATGACCACAGCCGTGAAGCATCTACGGTCACTTTACTCGGCTGCGGCCACAAATCTGATGCCGGGCACGTTCGAATGTTGTTCAAGCGTGACTTTTGCCCTAGCCATTGTTCTTTCCCTGTTGTGAGCAGAGTCCATATTGCGGGGGATAGGATGGACCCTGGTTGCATTCTTGATGTCAGCCGGAATATCTTCTTGCTGGTTGAGGTACCGAGTGTTTGATACCGTCTGCAGTCCTAGTTTGGCAAGAATGGATCTGCCAGTCTTGGATCCCTTGAGGCGCTCGATTTGTGCTACTCTCTGGGCTTCACTGATTTCTTCTAGCGTGTTGTGGATACCGAGCTCTAGGAGCTTCTTGGTGTTTGCCAGATCGAGGACACCAATAGCTGCTTTGCATGTCTTTCGTATGGCAGCGTTCAGACGGTTACGTTCATGTAGTAGCCATTCGTGAAAAACCCGCGGCGTAAGAAATGTGGCTGATTGCGAAGGATTGGATCAGCCGTAGCAGGCTGCCCTCTCGCATACCAGATCTCCTATTTGCCACTCGCCTAATGAGCTGCGTAGCTGCCACAACTTTACCAATGAGACGGGTGACGGTATCCTTGTTTCTACGGTTCCTCTAAATCAGGAAGCCCAGCAGTCTGATCTTTGTGACCTCAGGGATCGTTTGCCCGTTGTTAGTTCGTAGCTTGATGTTGTCTCTTGCTTGAGCCGTGTTGTCGGTATAATAATCAGTAGTTCTGATTTACTCGGGGCGCAGACAAGGTCTGTACCTTGCAGTTGATCTTCTATGGATTCTACCGCTTGTTGCAGGGAGGATTCGATTTGTCCGTCGCATCCGCCTGGACCCATAGTGTGATATCATCTGCGTATATCGTAGGTCTCACTTCTGGTACTGTTTCCAGTCGTCTTGCGACGCCAATCATTACGAGGTTGAAAAGTAACGGTGAAATCGCCGACCCTTGGGGAGTCCCTACACTTCCTAGCTTCCTTTCTTCTAGGGTGGGGTCACCTACTTGTGTCTGTGCGGTGCGCTCCGAGAGGAAGTCGTGTACAAAGTTGTACGTCCATGCTCCCATCCGCAGGGCGCATATCTGCGAAAGGATGGCAGAGTGCTTCACTTTGTCGGAGGCACTCTGCAAATCCAGTCCAAGTATGGCCTCGTTGTCCTTGGTCTTGTTGTCAATGATTTCATACTTGATTTGTATCATACCGTCTTGAGTACTCAATTTGCTTCTGAAAACGATAACAGAGTCCGGAGGTCGTTCTCCTCTAGGTACGTTTTCCATCGATTCATGAGGACGTGTTCCAGCACCTTTCCCACGCACGATGTCAGGGAGATTGGGCGCAAGTTCTCGATGCCGACTGGCAATTGCGTGGCTTTGGGAATAGAATGGTTTTTGCTGTTTTCCATTGTTTTGGTAGTTTGTATTCTTTCCAACACCTGTTGAACAGGGCCGTAAGGCTGGCTATCGCCGGTTCGCTGAGGTGTTTGAGTACCTTGTTTGTTACCCGGTCCGGGCCGGCTGCTGAGCGGCAGTTCAATTCCTGAACCGCCGTGCGAACCTCCCAGACTTCAATGTCCCTCTCTAGCTTGTAGTTGACCGGTCCCCAGAAGTCGGGGTGGCTTTCCTCGGGGTTGGCCGGTAGATATTTGCTACCAATCTACTTGTACATCTCTTCCTGCCCTAGCTCTCTTATTGCCTTGTTCAACACTTTGCTTAAGTTGCCACGTTGGCGAGACTTGGTTTTGGTCTCGTCCAGCAGGGGACGCAGTAACGCCCACCTCTTGCCCACATGCAGTTGACCGTCTGCTACATTGCGGATCTCTGTCCACTATTGTCGGAATAGCGCCGTGCAGTGCTTCTGGATTCCCCGGTTGAGGTCGGCGACCTTCTGCCTTAACTTTCTGTTGTTACGTTGGAGTTTCCACCTCTTGTGGATGGATAGTTTCGCTTCTATTATGTGTGCTAGGCGGTTGTCGATTTTCTCAATCTCCGGTACCGTCTCTATTTCCTTAGTTGCGGCCTTGGCGCTTTCCATTGTTTTGATTTTCCACGCGCATGTGCAGCTTTCCCGCTCATGGCAGTCCTTTCAACAGTGATTACTCTGCAATTTTTTAGCAAAATGAAAAATTCTTTTGCACAGCTAATATTTGGGGTGAATACTTGCTTTGTGCACAGTTTCAAGTAGCGCACGTTGCGCGACTGGGTTCCTGAGCCATGGGAACTATACCATAGAAATGCATGGGGAGTTAGATTTGACAGCGAATTACACAAAACAATATTCAGAAACCTAAAATGTCCTTTTAGCGTTTTAATCTTCACGTTGACTTCTAGCTTTATGCCAAATATCATTTCCCTAAAGTGGTTTTTCTAGGTTCCCGAGAGGTTGTAATTTTGAGCGAGAAAGCTGGGTATGTCTATGTCCTGGATTTCTTCTTCACCCGGTAATAGGGTGCCATATTGATCCCAATCCGTCAGCTTGTGGATTCGCTTCTCTAGCGGCTTCTCTTCGACGGGGACTTTTATTTCTAGGATGTAATGGTCGCTGCCGAGATCGAGGCCTGTATTGGACCATGTTGGAAGTCTGCTATTGCTGGTAACTCTGACGAAAGTAAGGTCTCGCGTTGTATCACTATCTCTGATGGAGCCGGTTCGCGTTGGTTGCGCGGGGTCCGTGATTAGGATGAGGCTTCCTTCCTGGGTGTCCTCCAGGAGGTCTCTTCCCTTGATCGGACTCTCGTCGTATCCCCACTCCCTGTGATGAGCATTGCAGTCACTGCAAACAATGAGGTTGGCGTCGTGTCCTGCTATTTCGCTGACCTTACTCATGAGTGTTTTGAATCGCTGTCTGTGGTTGCTCGGGCTGCTGTACACGTTGACGATGTAGATACTCTGTTTCTTCTTCTTTACGACAACCACCTCTGTGATGATGTGCTCGGCCGATGATTTCTGCAGTCCCTCACTTTCTTCATAGCATTTTCCCTTCCTTATCAAGGTACATATTCCCCTCCCTGAGTCATCGATTGCTCGACACGGAGGACAGGCGTGCACCCTGTATCCCGGTAACCGTACCTCCTCGTTAAGGGTCTCCTGTAGTACTATTTTGTCTGGCTTTCTGGTTCACTGCATGATTTTTATCTGGAGTATTGCGTTCTTGCTATCGAAACCGTGGCAGTTCCACTGCCAGATGACCAGGGTCTTGTCATCTACTGTGCTTGGAGTGTTCCTGTCCATGGTGACATCCTAGGACGTACCTCATCTCTTATCTGTGGTACGGCAGCAGGATTGAGGTCTAAATCGACTCTTATTCGTTGTACGGCTGCAGCCATGTGCTGCTGTACCACTGGCGGCACGTATTGCTGGACTTTCGTGCTGATATTCTGCTGCAGAGCCGGCGTAACCTTCTGTTGCATGATGGTTTCCACACTTTGCCTGAATGTTGCCACGAAATCTTCACAGATCTCTTACTTGAAGTTGTTGAACGACTGTACTAGGCTTGCCACGGTGTCTTCTATCTTGTCCACCCTCTCTACTAGTTTCCGTTCCTTTAGGCTTACGATGGCCCTTCTCTTGGGTAATGGTTCCGAGGCTCCCGCTGCTTGCTGTTGCATCTTGCCGTTAGTTCCCACGTCTTCATTCATCGGCTCGGCTTGCTGCTCCTCCAGCACTTGATGTGGCTGTTGTTGTAGCTGTTCTTGTTGCCATTGCTGCCGTTGTCCTATTTGACTTGCCTGTTATACTTGCTGAGGTTGTAGCTGGTGACTGATTATTTTGATCTGTTCAGCCATGCTTTCGATTGTCCTGCGTATCTGCGCGTTCTCTTTTCGGACTAAGTCCACTTCATTTTGTGTCGCCTTGTCTTGACTTGCCTTGTTGTCGTTGTTCGGTGTGCCGGAACGCTTCATAGATTCCCCTTTTCCAGCGTCGTATTGGACGACCTGGCTCCAGCAGAGTCTGTCCTTCGATTTAGATCCGAAACTTTCTAGGGCCGTGAACACAAAACACAACATTGTTTAGTTTGAAACTACTAGCCTTTGGTAGCTCACTCACCTCCATTCCAGCCACGAAAGACGTTTTTAAGCGTAAAAAGAAACAAACTTTGAACAACTTTCAAATTTCGCGCTACAGTGACGTAATATGGCCAGGAGGGACGTAATATGGGCCGCCACTAAAAAACACTTTTAAAAACACTAAACACTTTTAAAAAACTTTTAAAAACACTAAAAACACTTTTAAATATTCATTCTTCCCGTCAGCAGTGGAAGAGTGGAACAAACTGCCACGTGAATGCGTTAACCTTTCCTCTGCAGATTCATTTGTTCGAAATGTAGAAAGATTGTGTTATGAATAGGTTTCCCTTTTTTTTGTTTGTGACCGCTTCCGAACACGCTGATCACTGTAACACCTGCTGATGCCACGATTATGTTTTGTGACCTGGCTATGGTTTTGTGCAATAGCTCTCATCTTCCAAGTTTTATTTTAACCAGCATCTTGTGATTCTGTTTCTTTCGGTGTGTGCGATATTGTTTGGTTTGTACCCGAGTGTGTATATTTGCCCGCCCACCCTGTATGAGCCTGAGAAAGGCTTACATTATTAAATAAATAAATAAATAAATAAATAAATAAATAAATAAATAAATAAATAAATAAATAAATAAATAAATAAATAAATAAATAAAAATACCTTTCAGTGCGTTAACTGTCCGTCAGAATTCCAGCGATACGGTCAATAGGAGCCAGCGGCCACACCATCGTCCAGTCATGTTTAGTGACGGTGGCCTAGGTCGGCGGCCGTCAATCGCACTAAAACGATTCCGTGACGCCACAGCGAAACCACAGGAAAATGTCTGCGGATTCGCCACTGTTTCATATATATTCTCTGCAATATCTCCGTTACTATTTTGAAGTTTGTGAGAAAATGGTTATCACTGTTGTCCGGACAAAGCAGTATTTTAATGAACCAAGCTTGTGTTATGTCTTCCGGGCCCATTTAAGAAAGCACAACTTTGGACGAAGGAAACAATCAGAACAGAAAATTAGCTACAATTACAACGGCTTGTGTGCCATTTGAACCTTTTTCACAATAGATCGGCTCAATCGGTAGCCTATGTTTAATTATTCGCTTAGACCCCTTCGGTACCACGGCATATACACCAAATTCATTCTGTGAAAGGTAGCTGGAAATCCAACGGCCCCAGTTTGCATTTCCTCGAGATTATTCGAAATGCTCTTTTGAAAAAAGAAAATCAACCACAAAAAGTGACTCCCTCCCCTTAGCCCGATTATTGTGGCAAATATTAGGAAGCGAAGAATGCGTAGGGCAGGTGCTCAATGAACTCGCATGCGCTTCGTTTTCCTGAATTCATCCTTGTCCTGAAGGTCTAATGCCCAGAAGCTGCAGGACGTCTCGTGGTGATTTCTGGCTTCTTGTCCAATCTCTCGTGGGGACACGTGCGATGTCATAATCAAGGCTGATCCTGCGGTGGGTAGTAGGGGGGGGGGGGGGCGGTTCTTTTGATTTCACAGATTTTGCTGACTTCTACTGAGATCTCAACAATCATCGTCAGCCTACTCAGGTCCACTGCCTGACGAAGGCCTCCGCCATTGACCTCCAACCGCTCGTGTCATGCGCTGCTCGAGTCCCCAGTTTAACCACCCAATTTCATACTTCCATAGGATTAATGGCCTACCTAGTACTCACACTGCTACCCTAATTAATTGACCCCAGGTTGTCGGCTCGTCTCACTACATGGCTAGCCTAAGTCCGTTTCTTTTAGGGGCGAAGCCCCTTAGGTGCTGTTGCCGTCTCCTGTCGTCGTCATCGCCGTAATCGTTCACATTAGTGGAGATGGCCCGGGATTTGTTTTTTATTTACTGTTTACAGCGGCAGCAAACTTTTGCCCTGACAACGACAAAACAACGACGACGCGTATTCCGGTTTCGGCGATGCATCACCCACGAAAGGGAGAAAAGGAGGAGTGCGAGAGGGAAAGGCGAAGGGTTGCGGGGCTGTTCTGCCAGCGCACACACTCCCCGTTCTTGGCCCGGCGGCCGGCCGGCAGTGAATACCCATTTCTTTCCTCCATGTGAAGCGGCAAGTGTTTCATTCGCGCGTTGGATTTCGCCTTGTGGGACGGCTGCGCTGTTATTCAACCACACTCCTAGTTCTGTATATTTTAACGAAGTTAGAAGTGCTTCAACTGTGTCTGTGTTGGATTTCGCGTCCGCTTGTGATACCCACCGCCTGTGCCACCGCTGTGCGTTTCGAAGTGCTTCAACCGGGTCGTTTGATTAAGTTTTACGCTGCAACAGTGTTCTAGGTAACATTACCTAAATACTTTGACATCCGTGCTGTTTTGCAATCGCAGTGTAGCATTCGCAAATCGTCGCGTGAACGGTTGCTACGCAAGCGTGCATCCACAGTTCACCCTGTGATCGGCCGCCGCTGTGAAAGTCAACCTTTATTATGAATGAATTCCTGGAGTGTGACAAATAGAAATTTAGCCTAATGCCCCATAAAGTTGGCCTAAGTCACGCTGGGAATACGCGATAAGTATAATCACTTGTAGCCCACCTTGAACATTTTGGTACTCAGATTTTCTGACGATTGCTTTCAACCTTGTCACGATGGTTGCACTTTCTGCCCTGCTGCTTTTTATGCGGTCGCACAAACAACTGGGTTGCTTGTTTTGTTTTTTTCTTTATCGTATCTAGCGCTCCGCCCAGACGAAACGGCAGTTGGCACTAAAGTTTTGCCCAGGCAGAATTAGAACTGTCAAATACTCCTGCTCTGATCTTCGCCTCTTAGATTAGACACGCAGGACTACCTTTGCACCGCCTCCTCTTCGCGATCGTGTGTTCATGGGTCTTTTTCTTTTTTGCTTGCAAGCCCCAATGGTGCTAGCACCCACATTTATTTGCGAGTTGGACTATGAAGCCTCCACTGATGACTTATGTTTGTCCACACACACTGACCAAAACAAGCTACAAGGGGCTTTGGTATCCAGTATTCTTACGCTGGAGCATGCTTCAAGGCATGTGATCACGAAAGCACTTAAGTTTACAGCAAATACAGGTTCTCAAATTGGCTGAAAAACTGAAACATAACATTAAGCCTTATAAATATTTACCTAGTATGTGTGCTAGTTCTGCATCAATTGCTAAAAAAAAAAAAAAAAACCGCAACACATGCTAATGAACTATGCTAATGAACTGATCATGAAAAAGTGATGTAGTGAATAGTAAATCTGTCTGCTGAAAACAATTTTTCAATAAAACTACAGATTTGAATATAGATTACATGTTGCAATGTATGGGCATATGAAACAGCAGAAACCAAGTCCCAAAGCTCGAAAATTCTTTATTAAATGCTTTATAACCTCAAATATACATACAATATTTTACGTGCCCATCACGGTTTAGGCCAGGAACATCTTGGCTCAAAACTTTCCACAATTTCTCAGTCAGCACCTGCAACACCAAAAGAAACAAATAAACGCTTCCTTTTACAACCACACCACAAACGTCAAGTGAATCTAAATTCACAATTGATGGTGTATTTTGTCCCATATATGGCTACATTAATATGTACACAAAAGTTAGTTTAGCCTGCTTTTGAACTATTCTAACTGCTTATTCTGAATTTTTTTTCTACGTGACACCAGAGATCCTTTGCTGATGCAGTCTTGTGTCTAAAACCTGCTTCAGTCCCTTCACACCAAATGGTATTTTACTTTTTTGAGAATTTGTACAAGGCCAAATCATGGCTTACACTAGTAGGATTAAACTTCTGAGCTAGACTGCTTTGATCTCTGATCTCGTTAACAAACTGCACTGCCTTTCCCAATAGCTAAGCAGGTGCTTACAGTGTATCTGACAGAACAGCTGTCACACAATGGCCATACAGGACAACTGGGTCTGTTTATCAGTCAGGAATTATATGAGGGGGCACTAGGCTGAGCCCAACTCATCGCACCACTGCTGCAAAAACAAAGTGGAAAAAGATTCTATTTCGGGGGTTGTAGTTGCCGAGGCCACTCTTGGGCTATGAAGCGTGACACAGTGCTAGGTTCGATTCACGTTAATCCTGACATTTGGGTATCTTAACACGCACTGAAATCTCCACACACGGGCGTTTTCGATTTTTTTCTTTTTGCCTTCACTAAAAAAAAAAAAGGAAAAGAAAAAGTCCTTGGGCTCAGCTGCACAATGCTTTAGGAACTGTGGCTGCTGCTCAGGCACAAGTTGGAGCCATTACTTGACTAGGCACAAATCCTCAAGAGTTGAAAACTGATTTCAGCGCAAAGCGGCAAAACAGCACTTTATTAAAAACAAGAGAAGTGGGAAAGACCTTATAACAACACGCGCTATAAAGAACGACCTTTTTGAATAAACACAGTGTCACTTCGTAAATCGTCAATGCCTGGATAGCATATCCTTCATGCACAAGTATACTTAGTTGCTCCTTTAGACCGACAACGATGGCCAGAAGAAGTCAGGCTGCTGCCTTGCACGCCTTGTACTTGCTGCTTCGCCTTAATATTACCATAAGTTAGGAGCCAAGTATCTGAAATACCCATCTGTTCGATGCTTTGAACGTGCCGTGAAGGTGTTGTCGTGCAGTAATCCTCAATGCAAATTAAATGACTCGCGAGCGAAAAATGACGTTACCAAAGTTGATCAGTTCACAACTCTTGCACCGCTTTACCATTGAGCCAATGCTGTGGACTTGTTTGTAAACAACCTGTAATTTCTCCGCGCCACGTAACGTCATTGATAGTGGTTGCGGACTGAAGTAGCGTAGAAAACCGGGCTAGTTGGTGTAGATTCATCTTCGCAGCGCACAAATAACGGGACAAAAAGGAGGATAACACTGGACAACCACTGAACCAAAACCGAATTTTTATTGAAGAGACAAATATAAAGCCATCGAAGGTATAAAACAGATAAAAACATGACACATAAACCCACTATAAGCAACTGTACAGACAAACGCTCTCAAGTACTGCTCTCTTCAAGATACGCCAATTCTGCATCTAAAAGTGCTAAAGACGAGCGCTAACACACGAGTCAGACATTTTTTGAATTTTATGTGCTTCCACTATACTTCCCTCACCTTTTGTTCATCGTGCAAGAACAGCACCGTTGTATCATGAAGGAAAAGCGTGCAACCACAATCTTTGCAATGGGTGGGAAGAGAGCCAGAAGGCACTCAGTGAACTGGCCAACATCAAAGCGACCACCATTGAAAGGAATGCAATAAACCACATTTAATCTATAAGGAACAACCTGTTTCTCATGTTTCACACCACAGCTGTTTGCTCGGCCCTTATTACTAATATTCTTTTCGATGGCGGGACAGCTGCAGTTTAACTTAATTTTGGCTGAAAACACCACATTGATGTTATATCTGCTCCCCACTTCTTTCAAGCGGTGAGATACATCGTGCAGGTACGAGATTACAACTATCTCTTCCATCACAACATCACAAGCAGGAGACAAGTTTTCTTCACCAAATCCAACAACTGAAGACAGGTCGACCCAATGACTCCGTCACCGTAGCCAGCATTTTTGGGTCCAACTAACTGTTCACCAAAGCTAGACTCAATTAGGTGAAAACAAGACTGAAAACAAAACAAGATGGCTGACCTGAGGCAGTTGACAACAATCCCATATTTTGCAATCCTAGAACGTGCTGATGAAGAGTTCAGTAAAGGCTTCTTCGATCGCGGGCTATAGAGCCAACTTACATGATTCTGCTCGAATTTTAACAACAGGTCCAAAAACTGGATTGTTCTTTCGTTTAGCGCCTTGGACATAAAGGTCAGCCTAAATGCGTGACGTTTGAATGCTTTTAAAATGTCTACCACTTTTCTTGTAGGGTCATAGTTTCCACAAAGTACTAGGTAATCGTCAACATACATGAAAATTTTATTTGCCAAACCCTCCAAGTCACGTTCCAATACACGGTCAACATGAGCCTAGAAAATGTCACTAACAAGGTGAGGAACTTTAGAATGTCTACAGATTCCAGATCTCTGCACAAAGACACTGTCACACCATCCTACAATAGTTGATGCTAAGTCCCATGCCAAAACCTCGATGGAGTCATCCGTCGCCTATATTCAGGATGGTGTTGCTCTGTGTCACAAGATAGATGCCGACACGTCAGAAACTGGCAAAGTAGGCCATTTAAACCTGCTTGTTTATAAGGACTGCACCAGCAGAGACGGCATCATTACAGAGTGCAGACCGTTTAAACATCTTGAAAAGGGCTTCGCAGCCTCTGGAAAATGTTTCTTTGGTTATCAACGGAACTAGTTGATGCATTTCTTTTTGTTATTCCCCCCACTGTAATGCCAACAGGCGCTGTGGGTACCAAATAAAGTAAGAAAGAAAAAAGCGAAAGCTCACTGTATTGCCCCACAGTTCACTCGACGGCCTAACACGGCTCCCACATCCTATTACGAGGATACCACTCCACTGGAATTTGCCCTTCTTTGTTCGACGACTTAATGAAAATAGTACGCCGTGAGCTGGAGGCTACGGCTATGGCTGGCCTACTAGCCCCGACCCGTGGATGAACGTCACCTTCCATCTCCCTAATCCATGCGATATACAGCAAGAGCTCGCAAGCCACACCATTCCACGCATTTGCTCTGTAGCTCACCCGAAAAACGCTTTCACTGTTCCTCGTGTCTTAACTGGTCCCCACCAATATGCCCCACGCCATTTTCAGACACAAAATTCCGAAGAGTGGAGTACTCCTGAAAACAAGCCAATATGCTTCCACTGCTGTCAAAGTGGGAATGTGGCCCGCTACAGCTTTCGACATTGCCACGCTAAGCCTTCGCCTCACCACAAGACTAATCAATGCAGCTCAAGGAGGTAATACTCCATCTGTGACCTGGACGACAGATCCTCTATTAACCAAGGAGTCTAAGCCCAATTTACTAGACGTTACTGTTGATGGTGTTGCAGCCCAGGCTCTCACTGACACAAATGCTCACATCTCTGTAAACAGCTTAACCCTCCGCTCGCATCTCCGCAAAGTTCTGACGCCACCCATGCAAACATTTGTTCGAGTTGCCAAAGAGAGCACACCTTCAATTGCCGGAATGCGTACCGCCTGAATATGGATTGCCGACCACGATAGTGTTGCTCTCTTCACCGTCCTTGAAAAATGCTCCCATGACATTATCCTCGGCGTTGATTTTTTCTCGAACCGCTCTCATTGACTGTTCTGCGGGACTTCTCTCTTTTGAATTTCCTTCTGCCAAAAATGCTCAAAAGCACCGTTCTCGTTCCACAGATTATGTCCATTTGCTGTCAAATGCTGTAACATACATGCCCCTGTGATATAGCCCACCCGTTTCTCACAGTTATTTCTCACCAGATTGTTCGACAAGCCGAGCGGAAGCTACTACAAGCACGTATCCTTGAGTGCCGCCAGAAGCTACGAGCTTTGGAGAAGCAAACCTTCTTTGCACGCCGGCAACTTGAGTATCTTATTCCTGAGGACTTCCCAGATGTGCAGCTGCACACAAACTTCACTGCTAGCATGGCAGAAGGCCGTCATAGAACGTCGCAAGAGAGGAAACTGCAAGCACTCCGGCCGGACGTGCCACAATGCACCCAAGAGGTCATCAACCTATCTCCGTACACACCGGACGAAGAGGAGGCTAAGGTTTTGTCCCGTGGTGTGAATTTTAACACGGAAGCACCCCCGGAGCCAGGAAAGGTGATTTGTGCGGTTGAACGCGCGGTCGGCCAGCGTCCCTCTGAAGTACGGCAAGAAGCGCGCACCCGTGCTATTGGTGTGCTCTCTGGTTTGCGAAGACATTGTGCAAGACTGCATTTATCGGTAGTGGAGAGGCAAGCCATCAGGAGCCTGCGAAATAACAGCAGTATCGCAATCCTTCCTTCTGACAAAGGCAATGACACGGTCTTGCTAGATAGCAGTGACTACCACACGAAGATGTTGGCCCTTCTCGAAGACCAGCAGACATACGTTCCTCTAGCCCGTGACCCAACTAGCAGGTTACAGTCGAAGCTTCAAGAACTGCTAACCAGGCTTTTCAAGCTAGTCCTTCCGCACCACAAGGGCCTCTACTACGGGTTACTGTGCACGAACGGTTCAGCACCGGCAATCTACGGTCTGCCTAAAATCCACAAGCCTGACGTTCCTCTTTGGCCTATCGTCGACTTCTCGAGGTCACCGCTCTACCGACTATCAGGCTACCTTCACCAAGTGTTGAGCGCTCTAGCCGGTAAGACACCCACGCACGTCGGAAACTCGTCCTCTTTTGTTTCGAAGCTGAAGGACGTAACTCTAACTGAAGACGACATCATGGTTTCGTTCGACGTCAAGTCTCTTTTCACTAGTGTCCGAGTGGATCTGGCAGTAGCCATGTGCGAAGAAGCACTAAATGCGGACATTAGTCTTCCCGATCGCACTCCCTTTGACGTCCCCGAGCTCTGTGAGTTGCTTATGTTTTGTCTGAGCAACACCTATTTTTCTTACGGGGGAAGCCCCTATCAGCAGACCCATGGCACGGTGATGGGTGCGTCCATATCAGCTACTACGGAGGCTTTAGAGGGGAAGGTATTGGCAACCTTCACACCGGCACCGAGGTTTTTCTGCCGCTATGTCGACGACTGTTTTTGTATTATAAAAAAGCAAGATGTCCCATGTCTTCTGGACAGCCTCAACGCCCAGAATGTGGATATACAGTTCACCGTGGAGTTCGAGCAAGACAACATGCTTCCCTTTTTTGGATGTTCTTGTTCGCCGCGATGCGGGCGCTCTCTCCTTCTCAGTGTACAGGAAGCCCACACACACGGGTCGTTACCCCAGTTTTGAATCTTGCCACCCTCTCGGCCACAAGACATCCGCTGTGTCGTCCTTGATAAAGCGCGCCGTACGCATCTGCTCCGATGACAGTGCACTGAAACGTGAATTAGGAACGATTCGCCGCTAACTAATCGCCAATGGCTATCCTAAGCGACTTATTTGCCGAACCAAGAATAAGGTACTACAGCGAAGAATGGCCAACAACAGGACATTACGAGCAAGCGCAGCCATTCCCTACGTCCCAGGAATAAGCGAAGCATAGTCGCACGTCTTTTCAAAATACGACATGCGCATTGCCCATGTACCGACCAGCGAGCTCCGCGACGACTGAAAGAGCACCAACGTGATGTAAAAAAATCATAATCACATGACGAATGCCATTGCCATTGCGGAGTACGCGCACAATCATTCCCACAAGATTGACTGGGAGAACACCGCAATTTTAGCTAAGGAAAAGAACACATCATCTTGGCGTCTGCTAGAGTCACTTTTTATCCAATCAACGCCAGCCGCAATGAACCGGACGGATGGGACTTTGCCTCCCGTCTACGCATGCTCTCTACGTCATGTGCTTTCTATATAATTGATGACGACGGCTTGTCTTACGTAGTGAACAAGGAACCCGTATGTGGTTCCGAAACGTCAATATATTTTTATTCTTGGTCAGTGTTCGCTTTTCTTTTGCAAGTTATTATATGGTCTTCCCTATTACAGACGCGCTGCTTCTGTGAAACGTCACTCTGCCGCACATCATCATTACTGTGGTAGGGAACCAAACCTGCCTTCCCTTTCAGTTTTTCAACTTCAGTTTCACACCTCAAGTCTTTCCCAAGGGGATTTCGCTTGCAATGCTGTGAACTTTCTGCCATGAATGCTAGCACCCCTGCAGATTTACCTCCTGCAGTGCAGGCGTCCCATCAAGCACCATCAATCAAGGCAGTGGCTGCTTCAGACCTCCCACCGGATCATACCGCCGATCTCCCTCGTCTTCTGGATTCCTGCAAGGACATCTTCGACTTAGACAACCATCCACCAACCCAAACTTCTGCAGTCACTCATCATATCAACACCAACGATGCTTGACTAGTGTACAGGTGGCTCTATTAGGTATCACTTGCTGAACGACTCGTCATCCAAAAGGTAAAAAAAAAATGCTCAGTAAGGATACAGTCGAACCATCTTCCAGTCTGTGGGTGTCTCCAGTCGTGTTGGTCAGAGAAAAAGATGGGACGTAGTGCTTCTAGATGGATTATGCAAACTTTACTACTATGAAGGAAGGCCTTATAGAGTGGGATCTCATTGATACAATTCTGCATAATACGCTTTTCTTTTCATTCCAAGCCAAAATCCCTTAGAAATAATGCATTTTCGTGCATTTGATACGATCACATTTTTGCTAAAAATTGGATAGCACGACCACGAAAGTGAACCTTGACCATTTTGAGAAACCTTACATTTATTCTTCGGTATACAAGCTCAAACCCCATGTCAACAACCCATGACCTGCATGGCAGCGCCGGTTCTGCGACAAAAATACTGCTGCCGGGCGTGGGCGCTCTGTTCAATGAGGATGATATGTGAGGCGAGGCACTGTGCCATCTAGTGAAACATATCATAATCACAGAGTTTCTCAGTTTGATCATAATCGAGGAAGAAGGTTTCAATGCTCTTGGCAGGCGGCGACTTCCCTCCCCAACTTCTCGCCATGCTCTGTGCTTCCCGCTCCGTTCTTTGTTCTCTTTCTGCGCTGTTCCTGTGTTCGGTGGTGTTGCTTATGAGGCCATTTTTGTTCTTGTTCTATTTGACTAGTCTTGTTCTCCTTAGGCTGCCTTGTTGCTGTGCGGGGTGTGCTGCCAGGCTTGTGGCAATGTCGAGGAAACGGAAGGCACTCAGTATAAAAAGAAAAAGAGGAAATTGTACAGAAATTGGAAGAAAACCCGAAGAGGAAATGCGTGGATTTGGCACACAAGCTCGGTTTGCCAGTGTCAACGCTCAACACTATTGCCGGTCAGCAAGAGGAACTTCAAAAGAATCTGCAAGTTTCCGGCCTTGATGCGAAACAAGCACAAGGTGCGAAGCATGACCAAATGGAAGACATCCTGCTCACATGGTTGGAGGAAGTTAGAGCGGCAGGATGAACGCCGATAGGTCAGTACTACGCGAAAAAGTTGACAACACTGCACTCTCCTTGGGCATTGAGGACTCCAAAGCGTCTGGTGGCTGGCTTCACCAATTCAAGGCACAACGTGAAGTGTCATACAGAACAGCGTCCGCCCAAGTGAAAAATACCAGCAGCTTTTTTTTTATTTTTACATTTCCGGAGAATTTTCTCCCAGACTTCGAAAAGAAAGTGCAGCACAAATTTACCAGCTACTCCACTGTTGCTCAATAAAATTGAGTTGCTGACGGAGAATGCAGATTTTTCTATTTTTTTTAAACAAACTCTTTGGATAATACGATTTTCACATAATGCTTTTTATTTCCCGGTTCCCCTGAAAAACGTATCAACGAGATTTCACTGTACATGATACATAGACAAGATGTGGCTGGCAACTTGTGAAAAGAGGTAACTTCGTGCAACCAAAGCCTGATTAGTCATGCTAATTCCTCCTATATTTCAATATGGTCTAACACCAGCTACCCCACTTCGGCAGAGCCAGTGGGGAACATTTCAACACTACTGTCACTGTCTACTGCAGAACGAACATCCATCCCGCATTTAAAAACCCTGCATACGAAGCTGCATCGCGCAAAGTTGTTCTATGGCCACTGAATGTCCTCGCTGAATGTCAAGGAAGCGTCCTCACCGACGCGCTTTGGCGTTGTCTATCAGCGGTTTCGTATGTATACAAGCGTTTACAGCAAGAACGGTAAATATATTACTACGCCCTTCAAGCACATGTCGGCAAAATGCGATTACTTCGCCGCGTTCGCAGGATTGAGCCGCACAGTAGAGAACACAGTCGTAGCATACTAGCAGGAATGAACGCATCGTACGGCTTCTTCCACGTTTCGTCACCCCGTGACTACAGTTTACCTCAACACCAATTTATAACGCACGCCCTTAAAGAGCTTACACTCTAAAAAGCGCTACAACCTTTCTGGTAACCTTGAGTGAATGTAAAAGCGTAGCCACCGCGCACATCACGTCGTAGCTAGCGCCGACTTCAATGCGAATGCGGTCGTCGACGCGGCTACGTGAACGTACCGCTGACAGCCTCAAGGAAAGTGTATTTGGGGGCTCTAGAACAACGTATTTAAATTTAGCCCATGTTTGCGAATAACAAATGATTCCTTGAGTGCTTTAGTTACATTGTCATTCAGAATGTGCCTAGCCAGTTATGTCCAACATACGGAGAGCGCACGGCATTTGCAGTACACGGACAGGTATATGATTACCCGTCCCTCTTGATACCAGCGCTTAAAAAATATCTTACCTTTCGTTTATGACGCAAAAAGATGCCGAGGAGAAAGCAGCAGTTTTCGTTATCTACAAGAAATCGATGCTGGCTTGCGCTTTGAAACTCGTACACAACAGGCAAGTGGCTTCGGCTTGACATGGCTTGACCAGTGTTGCTTTTGCCTTGCGCAAACTTAATTTAACTAAAAAACTCTGTCACACGACCGGCTAAATATAGCCGCTCGTAATTTGTTATTTGCGGAGGTAACAGAGTATAAAAGTCGCGTAACAGAGAATTTTAGTTGAATTAAGTTTGCGCAAGGCATAAGCAACACTGGTCAAGCCTTGTCAAGCCGAAGCCACTTGCCTGTTGTGTACGAGTTTCAAAGCGCAAGCCAGCATCGATTTCTTGTAGATTACGAAACCTGCTGCTTTCTCCTCGGCATCTTTTTGCGTCATAAACGAAAGGTAAGATATTTTTTAAGGGCTGGTGTCAATAGGGACGGGTAATTATATACCTGTCCGTGTACTGCAAACGCCGTGCGCTCTCCGTATGTTGGACATAACTGGCTAGGCACATTCTGAATGACAATGTAACTAAAGCACTCAAGGAATCATTTGTTATTCGCAAACATGGGCTAAATTTAAATACGTTGTTCTAGAGCCCCCAAATACACTTTCCTTGAGTCTGTCAGCGGCACGTTCACGTAGCCGCGTCGACGACCGCGTTTGCATTGAAGACGGCGCTAGCTGCGACGTGATGTGCGCGGTGGCTACGCTTTTACATTCACTCAAGGTTAGCAGAAAGGTTGTAGCGCTTTTTAGAGTGTAAGCTCTTTAAGGGCGTGCGTTATAAATTGGTGTTGAGGTAAACTGTAGTCACGAGGTGACGAAACGTGGAAGAAGCCGTACGATGCGTTCATTCCTGCTAGTATGCTACGACTGTGTTCTCTACTGCGCGGCGCAATCCTGCGAACGCGGCGAAGTAATCGCATTTTGCCGACATGTGCTTGAAGAGCGTAGAAATATATTTACCGTTCTTGCTGTAAACGCTTGTATACATACGAATCCGCTGATAGACGACGCCAAAGCGCGTCGGTGAGGACGCTTCCTTGGCATTCAGCGAGGACATTCAGTGGCCATAGAACAACTTTGCGCGATGCAGCTTCGTGTGCAGGGTTTTTAAATGCGGGATGGATGTTCGTTCTGCAGTGCACAGTGACAGTAGTGTTGAAATGTTCCCCACTGGTTCTGCCGAAGTGGAGTAGCTGGTGTTAGACCATATTGAAATATAGGAGGAATTAGCATGACTAATCAGGCTTTGGTTGCACGAAGTTACCTCCCTTCACAAGTTGCCTGCCACATCTTGTCTATGTATCATGTACAGTGAAATCTCGTTGATACGTTTTTCAGGGGAACCGGGAAATAAAAAGTATTATGTGAAAATCGTATTATCCAAAGAGTTTGTTAAAAAAAAGGAAAAAAATCTACATTCTCCGTCAGCAACTCAATTTTATTGAGCAACAGTGGAGTAGCTGGTAAATTTGTGCAGCACTTTCTTTTCGAAGTGGGGGAGAAAATCCTCCGGAAATGTAAAAATAAAAAAAAAAGCTGCTGGTATTTTTCACTTGGGCGGACGCTGTTCTGTATGACACTTCACGTTGTGCTTGAATTGGTGAAGCCAGCCACCAGACGCTTTGGAGTCCTCAATGCCCAAGGAGAGCGCAGTGTTGTCAACTTTTTCGCGTAGTACTGACCTATCGGCGTTCATCCTGCCGCTCTAACTTCCTCCAACCATGTGAGCAGGATGTCTTCCATTTGGTCATGCTTCGCACCTTGTGCTTGTTTCGCATCGGGGCCGTAAACTTGCAGATTCTTTTGAAGTTCCTCTTGCTGACCAGCAATAGTGTTGAGCGTTGACAATGGCAAACCGAGCTTGTGTGCCAAATCCACGCATTTCCTCTTCGGGTTTTCTTCCAATTTCTGTACAATTTCCACTTTTTCTTTTTATACTGAGTGCCTTCCATTTCCTCGACATTGCCACAAACCTGGCAGCACACCCCGCACAGCAACAAGGCAGCCTAAGGAGAACAAGACTAGTCAAATAGAACAAGAACAAAAATGGCCTCATAAGCAACACCACCGAACACAGGAACAGCGCAGAAAGAGAACAAAGAACGGAGCGGGAAGCACAGAGCATGGCGAGAAGTTGGGGAGGGAAGTCGCCGCCTGCCAAGAGCATTGAAACCTTCTTCCTCGATTATGATCAAACTGAGAAACTCTGTGATTATGATATGTTTCACTAGATGGCACAGTGCCTCGCCTCACATATCCTCATTGAACAGAGCGCCCACACCCGGCAGCAGTGTTTTTGTCACAGGACTGGCGCTGCCATGCAGGTCATGGGTTGTTGACATGGGGTTTGAGCTTGTATACCGAAGAATAAATGTAAGGTTTCTCAAAATGGTCAAGGTTCACTTTCGTGGTCGTGCTACCCAATTTTTAGCAAAAATGTGATCGTATCAAATGCACGAAAATGCATTATTTCTAAGGGATTTTGGCTTGGAATGAAAAGAAAAATGTATTATGCAGAATTGTATCAATGACATCCCACTGTATGAGGCCTTCCTTCATAGTAGTAAAGTTTGCATAATCCATCTAGAAGCACTACGTCCCATCTTTTTCTCTGACCAACACGACTGGAGACACCCACAGACTGGAAGATGGTTCGACTGTATCCTTACTGAGCATTTTTTTTTTTACCTTTTGGATGACGAGTCGTTCAGCAAGGGATACGCAATAGGGCCACCTGTACACTAGTGAAGCATCGTTGGTGTTGATATGATGAGTGACTGCAGAAGTTTGGGTTGGTGGATGGTTGTCTAAGTCGAAGATGTCCTTGCAGGAATCCAGAAGACGAGGGAGATCGGCGGTATGATCCGGTGGGAGGTCTGAAGCAGCCACTGCCTTGATTGATGGTGCTTGATGGGACGCCTGCACTGCAGGGGTGCTAGCATTCATGGCAGAAAGTTCACAGCATTGCAAGCGAAATCCCCTTGGGAAAGACTTGAGGTGTGAAACTGAAGTTGAAAAACTGAAAGGGAAGGCAGGTTTGGTTCCCTACCACAGTAATGATGATGTGCGGCAGAGTGACGTTTCACAGAAGCAGCGCGTCTGTAATAGGGAAGACCATATAATAACTTGCAAAAGAAAAGCGAACACTGACCAAGAGTAAAAATATATTGACGTTTCGGAACCACATACGGGTCCCTTGTTCACTACGTAAGACAAGCCGTCGTCGTCAATTATATAGGCAGCACATGACGTAGAGAGCATGCGTAGACGGGAGGCAAAGTCCCATCTGTCCGGTTCATTGTGGCTGGCATTGATTGGGTAAAAAGTGACTCTAGCAGACGCCGAGATGATGTGTTCTTTTCCTTAGCTAAAATTGCGGTGTTCTCCCAGTCAATCTTGTGGGAATGTTTGTGCGCGTGCTCCGCAATGGCATTCGTCATGTGATTATGATTTCCTACATCACGTTGGTGCTCTTTCAGTCGTCGCGGAGCTTGCTGGTCGGTACATGGGCAATGCGCATGTCGTATTTTGAAAAGACGCGCGACAATGCTTCGCTTATTCCTGGGACGTAGGGGATGGCTGCGCGTGCTCGTAATGTCCTGTTGTTGGCCATTCTTGTCTGTAGTATCTTATACTTGGTCAGGCAAATAAGTCGCTTAGGATAGCCATTGGCGCTTAGTTTGCGGCGAATCGTTCCTAATTCACGTTTCAGTACACTGTCATCTGAGCAGATGCGTACGGCGCGCTTTATCAAGGACAACACAACGGATGTCTTGTGGCCGAGAGGGTAGCAAGATTCAAAACTGGGGTAACGACCCGTGTGTGTGAAGGAGAGAGCGCCCGCATCGCGGCGAACAAGAACATCCAAAAAAGGGAAGCATGTTGTCTTGCTCGAACTCCACGGTGAACTGTATATGCACATTCTGGGCGTTGAGGCTGTCCAGAAGACATGGGACATCTTGATTTTTTTAAATACAAAAACAGTCGTCGACATAGCGGCAGAAAAACCTCAGTGCCAGTGTGAAGGTTGCCAATACCTTCCCCTCTAAAGCCTCCATAACTAGATTAGCCGTAGTAACTGATATGGACGCACCCATCGTCGTGCCATGGGTCTGCTGATAGGGGCTTCCCCCGTAAGAAAAATAGGTGTTGCTCAGACAAAACATAAGCAACTCACAGAGCTCGGGGACGTCAAAGGGAGTGCGATCGGGAAGACTAATGTCCGCGTTTAGTGCTTTTTCGCACATGGCTACTGCCAGATCCACTGGGACACTAGTGAAAAGAGACTTGACGTCGAACGAAACCATGATGTCGTCTTCAGTTAGAGTTACGTCCTTCAGCTTCGAAACAAAAGAGGACGAGTTTCCGACGTGCGTGGGTGTCTTACCGGCTAGAGGGCTCAACACTTGGTGAAGGTAGCCTGATAGTCGGTAGAGCGGTGACCTCGAGAAGTCGACGATAGGCCAAAGAGGAACGCCAGGCTTGTGGATTCTAGGCAGACCGTAGATTGCCGGGGCTGAACCGTTCGTGCACAGTAACCTGTAGTAGAGGCCCTTGTGGTGCGGAGGGACTAGCTTGAAATGCCTGGTTAGCAATTCTTGGAGCTTGGACTGTAACCTGCTAGTTGGGTCACGGGCTAGAGGAGCGTATGTCTGCTGGTCTTCGAGAAGGGCCAACATCTTCGTGTGGTAGTCACTGCTATCTAGCAAGACCGTGGCATTGCCTTTGTCAGAAGGAAGGATTGCGATACTGCTGTTATTCCGCAGGCTCCTGATGGCTTGCCTCTCCGCTACCGATAAATGCAGTCTTGCACAATGTCTTCGCAAACCAGAGAGCACACCAATAGCACGGGTGCGCGCGTCTTGCCGTACTTCAGAGGGACGCTGGCCGACCGCGCGTTCGACCGCACAAATCACCTTTCCTGGCTCCGGGGGTGCTTCTGTGTTAAAATTCAAACCACGGGACAAAACCTTAGCCTCCTCTTCGTTCGGTGTGTACGGAGATAGGTTGATGACCTCTTGGGTGCATTGTGGCACGTCCGGCCGGAGTGCTTGCAGTTTCCTCTCTTGCGACGTTCTATGACGGCCTTCTGCCATGCTAGCAGTGAAGTTTGTGTGCAGCTGCACATCTGGGAAGTCCTCAGGAATAAGATACTCAAGTTGCCGGCGTGCAAAGAAGGTTTGCTTCTCCAAAGCTCGTAACTTCTGGCGGCACTCAAGGATACGTGCTTGTAGTAGCTTCCGCTCGGCTTGTCGAACAATCTGGTGAGAAATAACTGTGAGAAACGGGTGGGCTTTATCACAGGGGCATGTATGTTACAGCATTTGACAGCAAATGGACATAATCTGTGGAACGAGAACGGTGCTTTTGAGCATTTTTGGCAGAAGAAAATTCAAAAGAGAGAAGTCCCGCAAGAACAGTCAATGAGAGCGGTTCGAAAAAAAATGGACGTTGAGGATAATGTCATGGGGGCATTTTTCAAGGACGGTGAAGAGAACGACACTATCGTGGTCGGCAATCCATATTCAGGCAGTACGCATTCCGGCAATTGAAGGTGTGCTCTCATTGGCAACTCGAACAAATGTTTGCATGGGTGGCGTCAGAACTTTGCGGAGATGCCAGCGGAGGGTTAAGCTCATTACAGAGATGTGAGCATTTGTGTCAGTTTGAGCCTGGGCTGCAACACCATCAACAGTAACGTCTAGTAAATTGGGCTTAGACTCCTTGGTTAATAGAGGATCTGTCGTCCAGGTCACAGATGCAGTATTACCTCCTTGAGCTGCATTGATTAGGTAGTCTTGTGGTGAGGAGAAGGCTTAGCGTGGCAATGTCGAAAGCTGTAGCGGGCCACATGCCCACCGTGACAGCAGTGGAAGCATATTGGCGTGTTTTCAGGAGTACTCCACTCTTCGGAATTTTGTGTCTGAAAATGGCGTGGGGCATATTGGTGGGGACCAGTTAAGACACGAGGAACAGTGAAAGCGTTTTTCGGGTGAGCTACAGAGCAAATGCGTGGAATGGTGTGGCTTGCGAGCTCTTGCTGTATATCGCATGGATTAGGGAGTAAAAGGTGACGTTCATCCACGGGTCGGGGCTAGTAGGCCAGCCATAGCCGTAGCCTCCAGCTCACGGCGTACTATTTTCATTAAGTCGTCGAACAAAGAAGGGCAAATTCCAGTGGAGTGGTATCCTCGTAATAGGATGTGGGAGCCGTGTTAGGCCGTCGAGTGAACTGTGGGGCAATACAGTGAGCTTTCGCTTGTTTCTTTCTTACTTTATTTGGTACCCACAGCGCCTGTTGGCATTACAGTGGGGGGAATAACAAAAAGAAATGCATCAACTAGTTACGTTGATAACCAAAGAAACATTTTCCAGAGGTTGCGAAGCCCTTTTCAAGATGTTTAAACGGTCTGCACTCTGTAATGATGCCGTCTGTGCTGGTGCAGTCCTTATAAACAAGCAGGTTGAAAGCGCCATCAGCAATTCCTTTCTGCACATGGCCTACTTTGCCAGTTTCTGACGTGTCGGCATCTATCTTGTGACACAGAGCAACACCATCCTGAATATAGGCGACGGATGACTCCATCGAGGTTTTGGCATGGGAAGAAAGTTCCTTCGCGGCTAGTTGGTGGCCAACAAGCTTTCCGAACAGCTCACGTAATGTCAATTTGCAGGTTTCCCAGCTTGTCAGGTCTGCTTCGTGTGTCTCAAACCAACAATAGTCTGGCTGGGCCCTTGAGGTAAAATATTACGTTGGCCAGCCCCAAGGTTGCATCCCATCTGTTATGAGTGCTCGCACTCTTGTAGGTGCTTGTCCAGTCATCAACGTCAGTGCCGCAGAAAGTGCTGCGGTCGCAGGGATGGGAGATGACCATAAGTGGCATAGTCGGCCAGAGGGCTCCATGGAGTGCCAAAATTTCTGTGCCGACCTGGCGTCCACTGCGCAGTTCCGTGTTTGAGGTAGCAGATGTTGCAGTGCAAGAGGACCAGGATAGGGCACGCTGCGCAAGCCCCTTCCTCTTCACAGCGCGCAAATGAGGTTACTGCGTGCGCAGTAATCCAGGCTGGTGCTCTGCTTTCAGCATTGACGCTGGAAACCTTTTCTACTCCCTTCCACATGAACAAGTTTTGGTCTCTGTGAAAGAGTGTATCACTGTCTACAACGGCGAGGTTAAGTTTATGCAAAGTTGCGGGATTTCCGTGGAATCCTTTTTGGAGCTTCTGCGTTTCTACTTAGCATCAACTATTGTAGGATGGTGTGACGGTGTCTGTGCAGAGATCTGGAATCTGTAGACGTTCTAAGTTCCTCACCTTGTTAGTGACATTTTCTTGGCTCATGTTGACCGTGTATTGTAACGTGACTTGGAGGGTTTGGCAAATAAAATTTTCATGTATGTTGACGATTACCTAGTACTTTGTGGAAACTATGACCCTACAAGAAAAGTGGTAGACATTTTAAAAGCATTCAAACGTCACGCATTTAGGCTGACCTTTATGTCCAAGGCGCTAAACGAAAGAACAATCCAGTTTTTGGACCTGTTGTTAAAATTCGTGCAGAATCATGTATGTTGGCTCTATAGCCCGCGATCGAAGAAGCCTTTACTGAACTCTTCATCAGCACGTTCTAGGATTGCAAAATATGGGATTGTTGTCAACTGCCTCAGGTCAGCCATCTTGTTTTGTTTTCAGTCTTGTTTTCACCTAATTGAGTCTAGCTTTGGTGAACAGTTAGTTGGACCCAAAAATGCTGGCTACGGTGACGGAGTCATTGGGTCGACCTGTCTTCAGTTGTTGGATTTGGTGAAGAAAACTTGTCTCCTGCTTGTGATGTTGTGAAGGAAGAGATAGTTGTAATCTCGTACCTGCACGATGTATCTCACCGCTTGAAAGAAGTGGGGAGCAGATATAACATCAATGTGGTGTTTTCAGCCAAAATTAAGTTAAACTGCAGCTGTCCCGCCATCGAAAAGAATATTAGTAATAAGGGCCGAGCAAACAGCTGTGGTGTGAAACATGAGAAACAGGTTGTTCCTTATAGATTAAATGTGGTTTATTGCATTCCTTTCAATGGTGGTCGCTTTGATGTTGGCCAGTTCACTGAGTGCCTTCTGGCCCTCTTCCCACCCCTTGCAAAGATTGTGGTTGCACGCTTTTCCTTCATGATACAACGGTACTGTTCTTGCACGATGAACAAAAGGTGAGGGAAGTATAGTGGAAGCACATAAAATTCAAAAAATGTCTGACTCGTGTGTTAGCGCTCGTCTTTAGCACTTTTAGATGCAGAATTGGCGTATCTTGAAGAGAGCAGTACTTGAGAGCGTTTGTCTCTCAACGAACAAAAATTCAGTTTTGGTTCGTTGGTTGTCCAGTGTTATCCTCCTTTTTGTCCCGTTATTTGTGCGCTGCGAATATGAATCTGCACCAACTAGCCCGGTTTTCTACGCTACTTCAGTCCGCAACCACTATCAATGACGTTACGTGGCGCGGAGAAATTACAGGTTGTTTACAAACAAGTCGACAGCATTGGCTCAATGGTAAAGCGGTGCCAGAGTTGTGAACTGATCAACTTTGGTAACGTCATTTTTCGCTCGCGAGTCATTTAATTTGCATTCGTTCTCGTCGTCCAATGAGGATTACTGCACGACAACACCTACACGGCACGTTCAAAGCATCGAACAGATGGGTATTTCAGATACTTGGCTCCTAACTTATGGTAATATTAAGGCGAAGCAGCAAGTACAAGGCGTGCAAGGCAGCAGCCTGACTTCTTCTGGCCATCGTTGTCGGTCTAAAGGAGCAACTTAGTATACTTGTGCATGAAGGATATGCTATCCAGGCATTGACGATTTACAAAGTGACACTGTGTTTATTCAAAAAGGTTGTTCTTTAGCGCGTGTTGTTATAAGGTCTTTCCCACTTCTCTTGTTTTTAATAAAGTGCTGTTTTGCCGCTTTGCACTGAAATCAGTTTTCAACTCTTGAGGATTTGTGCCTAGTCAAGTAATGGCTCCAACTTGTGCCTGAGCAGCAGCCGCAGTTCCTAAAGCATTGTGCAGCTGAGCCCAAGGACTTTTTCTTTTCCTTTTTTTTTTTTAGTGAAGGCAAAAAGAAAAAAATCGAAAACACCCGTGTGTGGAGATTTCAGTGCGTGTTAAGATACCCAAATGTCAGGATTAACGTGGATCGAACCTAGCACTGTGTCACGCTTCATAGCCCAAGAGTGGCCTCGGCAACTACAACCCCCGAAATAGAATCTTTTTCCACTTTGTTTTTGCAGCAGTGGTGCGATGAGTTGGGCTCAGCCTAGTGCCCCCTCATATAATTCCTGACTGATAAACAGACCCAGTTGTCCTGTATGGCCATTGTGTGACAGCTGTTCTGTCAGATACACTGTAAGCACCTGCTTAGCTATTGGGAAAGGCAGTGCAGTTTGTTAACGAGATCAGAGATCAAAGCAGTCTAGCTCAGAAGTTTAATCCTACTAGTGTAAGCCATGATTTGGCCTTGTACAAATTCTCAAAAAAGTCAAATACCATTTGGTGTGAAGGGACTAAAGCAGGTTTTAGACACAAGACTGCATCAGCAAAGGATCTCTGGTGTCACGTAGAAAAAAAATTCAGAATAAGCAGTTAGAATAGTTCAAAAGCAGACTAAACTAACTTTTGTGTACATATTAATGTAGCCATATATGGGACAAAATACACCATCAATTGTGAATTTAGATTCACTTGACGTTTGCGGTGTGGTTGTAAAAGGAAGCGTTTATTTGTTTCTTTTGGTGTTGCAGGTGCTGACTGAGAAATTGTGGAAAGTTTTGAGCCAAGATGTTCCTGGCCTAAACCGTGATGGGCATGTAAAATATTGTATGTATATTTGAGGTTATAAAGCATTTAATAAAGAATTTTCGAGCTTTCGGACTTGGTTTCTGCTGTTTCATATGCCCATACATTGCAACATGTAATCTATATTCAAATCTGTAGTTTTATTAAAAAATTGTTTTCAGCAGACAGATTTACTATTCACTACGTCACTTTTTCATGATCAGTTCATTAGCATAGTTCATTAGCATGTGTTGCGGTTTTTTTTTTTTTTTAGCAATTGATGCAGAACTAGCACACATACTAGGTAAATATTTATAAGGCTTAATGTTATGTTTCAGTTTTTCAGTCAATTTGAGAACCTGTATTTGCTGTAAACTTAGGTGCTTTCGTGATCACATGCCTTGAAGCATGCTCCAGCGTAAGAATACTGGATACCAAAGCCCCTCGTAGCTTGTTTTGGTCAGTGTGTGTGGACAAACGTAAGTCATCAGTGGAGGCTTCATAGTCCAACTCGTAAATAAATGTGGGTGCTAGCACCATTGGGGCTTGCAAGCAAAAAAGAAAAAGACCCGTGAACACACGATCGCGAAGAGGAGCCGGTGCAAATAGGTAGTCCTGCGTGTCTAAGAGGCGAAGATCAGAGCAGGAGTATTTGACAGTTTTAATTGTGCCTGGGCAAAACTTTAGTGCCAACTGCCGTTTCGTCTGGGCGGAGCGCTAGATATACGATAAAGAAAAAAACAAAACAAGCAACCCGGTTGTTTGTGCCATCGCATAAAAAGCAGCAGGGCACAAAGTGCCAACCATCGTGACAAGGTTGAAAGCAATCGTCAGAAAATCTGAGTACAACATGTTCAAGGTGGGCGACAAGTGATTATACTTATCGCGTATTCCTAGCGTGACTTCGGCCCAACTTTATGGGGCATTAGGCTAAATTTATATTTGTCACACTGCAGGAATTCATTCATAATAAAGGTTGACGACTTTCACAGCGGCGGCCGATCACAGGGTGAACTGGGGATGCACGCTTGCGTAGCAACCGTTCACGCGACGATTTGCGAACGCTACACTGCGATTGCAAAACAGCACGGATGTCAAAGTATTTAGGTAATATTACCTAGAACACTGTTGCAGCGTTAAACGTAATCAAACGACCCGGTTGAAGCACTTCGAAATGCACAGCGGCGGGCACCACAAGGGGACGCGAAATCCAACACAGGCACAGTTGAAGCACTTTTAACTTCGTTAAAATATCCAGATCTAGGAGTGTGGTTGAATCACAGCGCAGCCGTCCCAGAAGGCGAAATCCAACGCGCGATTGAAACACTTGCCGGTTCGCGCAAGTGAAAAGGGCGCACGCTTCGGTATTCACTGCCGGCCGGCCGGCCGCCGGGCCAAGAGCGGGGAGTGTGCACACCGGCAGAACAGCCCCGCAACCCTTCGCCTTTCCCTCTCGCACTCCTCCTTTTCTCCCTTTCGTGGGTGATGCATCGCCGAAACCGGAATACGCAACGACGACGACGACGAGCGCTTTTCGCTGAAAGGGGAACATAAGGCTTGCGCCATCAGAGCTTCCCTGGCCATCCACCTCCACAGAGTGGGATGGATCATGACTTCCATTTGCAAATAATATAAGGGGGAGGGGGAGACGGGAGTGGCAGGAGTGGCGTTGCGGTTCTTTGGAAGGCATGGCAGACGCAGGGGCCTAGCTGACCCCCCGCCTGCTGCCTTCCCCTGCGCAAAACGGAGCGGTGGGCCCCGAACGCCAGCTCCCAGATAACTGAACACCCGGGCCGTCTAATACTTGAAGGACCCCTGGAGGGGCACTTTCGCCGGTGTCTTTCGGCTCAGGCACGCGCCCATAACCGCGCGGAAGGCAGTGCACAGCGCGCGCCCCCACAAGGAGCGTTCACGCACTCAGTGGTTTTTCTTTATATTAACGATGATATCGCCTACTCTAGCTTGGTCTCTGATGCAGGAAGCTCGTTTACTGTTCCTGAGTGTTACTCCTAACATTATCTGCTCCAGGGCCAGTTGAGCAGACCTAAGTTTGCTTTCCAGTTGTTTAGTAAGGCGCCAAGTTTCAGCTCCGTATGGCATAACCGGCAGTATACACTACTTGTCGATTTTTCTTTTGAGTGGCAGAGGTACCTTATTTTTCATTATATGGGAGTGCTTGCCGAGTGCGCCCCAAACCATGCCCATTCTTCGCCCGATTTCTTTCTTGTGCTTATGGTCAGCACTAACCATGTGTCCGAGGTAGCTATATTGTTTTACTTCTTTTAGCGCTTCATTTCCTTAGCTGAAGAGGACGCTTTCGGCATGCTTATTCCTCATTAGTATATATTCATACATATTTACTTTTAGCTCTATGACCGTGCTTTGTGATTGTAGTTCCTCAAGCATTGTTTGCAGGTATTCTGCAGTCTCACTCAGCAAGACTGTGTCGTCCGCAAACCTCAAATGCTGAAGTATTCCGCGTTTATCTTTAATCCTATGTTTTTCCACTCAAACTTTTTACATACCCCCTCCAGGCATGCGGTGAAAAGTTCTGGCGGTATAGAAAAGCTGTGCTGGTATACAAGCGCAGGAGTGATCCGTGACCTCGAGCCAGCGGAGGCGCTCCTGCGACGTCTGGAGGTCGACGTGCGGCCCAGGCGCAAGCCAGATCTCGCAGGAAGCGAAATGCAGGAGAAAAGAAAAAAAGGGTCGCCGTCGCAACTGATCTGAAGGTCGGAAGAGTAGTGAGAACAGCTTTGGGCTGGAGTATTTAGTAGGGCTAAGGTTTGAGGATGTTGTGCAAGGGGTGCATTCGAGGGCGACTGAGGAGAAATTGTGGATGTGCCGGTCGTACAATGGAAGACGCTACGTGAAAGAACGTGTTGTTAAAGAGAGAGAATATTTGTAGCTCCCCGCGAAGGGATAAAAGGCGAGTGCGGCGGAGTGTGCGGTCTCATGTACGTTATAGCATGGGTCGACGTTTAAGGAGTGAACTAAGAACGGTCAGTTTATTCGTGCATTTTCACTCACGTTAAATGGCCAGGGACCCGTACCAGAATGATGTTATGATTGCGAGGCTGCTCACGACGTTTCATTGACGGAGTACAGTCAAACCCGGTTAGAAAATAGCCAGCGCAAGGAAGACGAGGAGGAGAAAGGTAACAGACACAGCCGCGCTGTGTCTGTTACCTTCCTCGTCCTCGTCTTCCTTGCGCTGGCTATTTTCTATCACCATGAACCAATACCAACTCGCCCAGCTTGCCATCTTGGTCAAACCCGGTTATAGCGAACTGTAACATGCACCGCGATTCGCTCGACATATCCAATAGTTCGATATAACCGAACCCGTTTATAACGAATTTTTTTTACGAGTTCGCAATACGCGGGACTCCCCCCCCTCCCTCCCAGCCATTGCCACATAAAGAAATGAACACATAAAGTATCCCATTACCCTACACAAAACAATCCATTTATTGCATGCAATAAAGCTACTTTCCGCCTTAACTGCAATCTTTGCAAAAAAAGCGGTAATTTTTGTTTTCGCTTTCATTGTGGCGGCACCAAATAGCACCGCATTCTCTACACCAGACATCGTTTGCACCAATTCAAGTCCGTGCCTTTCAATATCGAAGCAATATTGGCAGAGTACATCGACTGGCAAAAGTGCTTCATAAAGCATCGGATGGCTTTACGTTGTGGCATCCTCAGTCTGTTCGGTGCTTTCAGCAGCACGAGCTGCCATGACATCAGCAACGCTGTCTGTGCCTGGGGGGCTCACAACTGCAAAGTCGTCGTTGACACTCAGGAAGTCCTCAAAGGACACTACTTTCGGTACAGCATCTCGAACGCTGGCGAGCTTTTCGCGCAGTTCGCCGATGCTGCCATCTTGGTCCAGACTCGCTGACTGGATGGGCTCCGTCATGAATCCCGTGCGTCGGAAACAGTTACGGAAGGTGTCAGGCGTCACGCCGCTCCATGCGAGGCTTAACGTCTCTCAACCATGGCCAATCAGCATCTCAATCACCGCTCCGAGGCCGTGCATTTCGGTGGTAATTGTAGGCGCGCCGAGTTCGATATATCCGGTGTGAACTTCGTTATAAGGAATATGCTTCGCATGCATTTTCGTAACAGATTTGCTTTTGTTCGATATGTAGCATAATTCGCTCTCTCCGGGTTCGTTATAATCGGGTTTGCTGTAGCACTTATCAGGAATGGGTGTTGGAAAACGCTCACTGCAGCGTGCATTGCTACAGACGATGCTGGGAACACACCAAGCAGTCAATCAATCGATCAATTGTTTAGAAATCAAGTATTACAAGAAATGAGCCCCCGTACTGTGAATCCTGTGTGCATGCCCTGAAGCCCAAAATAGGGTCACATGACCCCAAAGTATCACATGCCCGCGGTGGTCTATTGTATAACACTTTATAAGCGGAAATTTATGCTGCTTTCGTACGATATACTGTGGTTGACGGAGCCAAACGTCTGATCAGAGCATTTATAAAACAGTCAACGCACTTGCACGTGCCCCGCGTTCGCCAAGTGAAACGTCACTATAATTTTTTTTCTGCTGCTATGGCAATAGCGAATACTTCAACTGCCGTGCTGTCGGGCACCGCTTGATGTGTTGCGGAGGTTATAACTGTAGTTGTAAACAGCTGTGGAGGCTACCCGTCCGACGTAGGGTCGTAACAGATAGCTGGAGGTGGTGAAAGATGCTAAAGCCCCTGCGAGATTGGCCAAGATCTTTTGTTTATAGCGAGGGCTCGCTTTTCTTGTAAGGCGATTTGTGATCAGTTGCCTATTTTTAGGAATTCATTCAATGTTGATGTGCTGGAAGCGAGCTCATAGAAGATATAATGTGTGGTTGGACGTGTCTAACCATCAATAACTTAGTGGCACAGGTGGTCTTCACGGCTCTTTTCTTAAGCGTTTCCCCGCAGTGGACGGAAAATTTACCTCCGCAGAGAGAAAAAGAGAGAAAAATCTCACACACACAGTAAAAACAGCGCCCGCGGGTGGGCTCGAACCACGGACCTATCGGTTAAAAGCCGAACGCGCTAGCCAGTTGCGCCACAAAGGCCATGGCACCACCCCGTACATACTTTCATCAAATATTTACCTCCACAGAGCGAGAAAAAGAGAGAAAAAAGGTCAAAGAAAAAACAGCGCCCCAGGGTGGGCGTGAACCACTAACCTTTCGGTTAACTGCCGTAAGCGCTAGCCAATTGCGCCAGGGAGGCCATGGTACCACGCCGTATATACTTTCATCTAATAGCTACCTCCGCAGAGAAAAAAAAAAAAAAAGAGAGAGAGAGAAAAAGCTCACAAAAAAAAAAAAAAACGCGCACCCGGGTGGGCTCTAACCAGCAACCTTTCGGTTAGCAGCCGAACGCGCAAGCCAATTCCGCCATGGAGGCCGTGGTACCACGCTGTATATATTTCGTCTAATATTTACCTCAACAGAGAGCGAAAAATAGAGAAAAAGCATAAAAAAACGGCGCCCCGGGTCGGCTCGTACCACCAACCTTTCGGTTAACTGCGGAACGCGCTAGCCAATTGCGCCATGGAGGCCGCACAACCACGCTCTATATACTTTCTTCTAATATCGAATATTATTCACCTAAAGCGAAACTACTACACAAACAAAAGCGAGTTTGGGATGTTCTGCGCTCCGAATCTTCTCCCGGAATATGGGGGTGCTGTAAAGGCACGGCTGGGCGGCATTACAGTTAAACCTGTATGTGACGAAATTGACAAAAGTTCGCAATTTTTCGTTACATCCAGATTTTCGTTATATGCAGGTTTCGAGTTAAGGCTCGTGGGCATGAAGTATAAACAAAGCCAAAATGCTACAAATCAGAGAAGGTGAACTCACCCTATATGGATTTATTTCGCAGCGAAAAAGTGCGTGAGTTGCGTCTCCTGTTTTCGCACGAGCTTAAGCACTACACGGTCCTCTAAAGAAGCAAGGTCACTTACCCCCGTCTTAACAAACTTAATTTAAGTCTCACTACTGTCTTTTGACCCTTTTCGGTGCCTTATTAGGGCGTTGCAAGAACCAAACTTGTGCTGAAAGGGTGCCTTTTTGCGAACTTGATGCTCTTTACCGCACTCAAGATGGTTGAGAGGGTGCTTGCTGGGTTACTATACCAGGCGGCAACATTCTTCTTTCTCGTCAGCGGAGACGGCATTGAAAATTGGGCGCTTTTCTCGAAAAGACACAACTTTGCTTTTTTTGGCAGCAGCAGTCATCACCGGCGAACCGATCCCAAAGATAGAAGTGGAGACGCGCGACTGCGCGCCGACAGGACGGCCACGCACCTCAAAACTTAAGCCAGGAACCGAAGCCGCACTCGGGCCTATAGAAATGCACGCTAGTTTGCGGAGCGGGCATATAAAAAAAACGTGAAGAGTAATTGCTCTTGCTAGCTGGTGTGGTGTCAGGCTACACAAGCAGAACCAGAAGTGACTGCTACGTTAGCCACGGGATCGGGCTAGCCCCTTCGTTCATCATCATCAGCATCATCATCATGGTGAATTTCGCGTGTAGGCGATTCCAGACGTTGTAATTGCTGCTGGCTCCATACGGGAGTTCTAGCATTTGCTAAATTAGTTCATTTCTCCGGCCGACTTTTGAGTAAAAGGGCAAAAAAACGATGACTGATCAGCTCGTCGACTTCGTTACATCGAGGTCAAAACCGCGACGTTTCTTTACATACATTGATTGATTTGATTGATTGTGGGGTTTAACGCGCCGACGCAACGCAGGCGATGAGGCGCGCCGTAGTGGAGGGCTCCGGATTCATTTTGACCACCTGGGGATCTTTATCGTGCGCCGAAATCTCGTACACACGGGCGTTTTTGCTTTTCGCCTCCATCAGAAAAGCGGCCGCCGCGGCCGGGAATCGAACACGCGACCTCGTGCTCAGCAGCGCAACGCCTTAGCCACTGAGCTACCGCGGCGGGTTTCTTTACATACACGTCGCACACACATGGGCTTCCATGGGGGTGGGAATGGGTAATTGAAAAACTTCGTTAAATCCAGGAATTGGTTGCATAGAGGTTCGTTCATACAGGTTGAACTGTACTTAAAAAAGTATCCCGAAATACAAATATCGGAGTACATACTTTTAGTACCTAAAATACCGACACAATAAAATCAATCTAAAGGTCGTGTACCACAATATTTCAGAGGTATATTCCCCAATGGATAAAAGATACAGATACTCTTCTTTTGTTTCAGCGACTTCATGTTCCGAAAATACATTTTTATGCAAATTTTTTGTATTTCATATCAATTACACGGTAGGAAACTGAATTCCTGATACAAGTGAATCGTCAAGAGAAATGCAGAATTTGACGCACGTGGAAGCGGTTCTAATTAACCTGAGTAGAATCAGCTTCTGAAAGAGCTTAACAGACTAATTCTAACACGTAATTCTGTTTGCTTGCTTTGTCGACGTTTCCCTTCTGAGACTGATTGATTGATTATAAGGTTTAAAGCGCACACGCTACACAGGCGATGGATCAGGCCCGCCGTAGTGTAGGGCTGCGGATTAATTTTGACCACCTGGGGATCTTTAACGTGTGCCGAAATCCGGTATACATGGGCGTTTTCGCTTTTCGCCTGCATCAGAAAAGCGGCCGCGGCCGCGGCAGGGAATGGAACCCGTGTCCTTGACCGTTTGCGAAAGTTTTTTTCTGAACATACGTTCGCTCCAAAACTACTACAACTACAGGAACCTTGCGTTTTCCATGACTTCGTTACAACGTTGGTCAAGCATGTTTACTTTTAAAATCCTTTTGAATATCGGCCTCGGGCTCAACACCCACTTTGTTATTCCACCAATGCGAAAACGATCTACTTCAACAGCCGGCGGGACGATATGGAAAGCAAACCCCGACCGTCATAGATCACATCAGACGTCGCCACGTAGGCTGGCAACAGCCGCAAAATAAATGGCCGCCATCCCATGCTTCGAAAGTGGATGTCCAGCGCAGCTATTGTAAACCACTGCTGATGTGGGAGGGTATAAAATGTTCCTCGTCGTCTCGGTGGGTTGATCACTTGCGCTCGGCTTCTCTGGTGGAAGAGCCTCAGGCATGCGCTCGCCCCGGAATGACGTAACCCCCGCTTTTCGGGAGCCGCTGCAAACTTAATCTATACCAGGAACACCTAAGAGGGCCCCCTTGTTCACATGCGCCTTATCAATTATCGTGCGGTTTAGAGGCATGCTTTTTTTTAACGAATACTGAACTCTATGCTGTATGCCTGATTGGAGAGAAAGATTGCGCTGTGCTTCTCTGGCGGCAAATTCTGGGTCCTGCCTAGCCCGAGGCATGCGCTCGCCGTCTTGGGCGAGAACTGCTGAATCCTGCCTGGATTTTTTGTTTGCGACACTAAAGCGGTGAGGAAGGTGGATGTAATGGAAGGAGGGGTAAAGGGAAGAGAGAAACTTTACTGAGGGGGTAAGGGGTGTGGACAAGGAGGAATGTGAATTCAGTTCGCAAGCACGACTCTGTTGTCGCCCAAGCGGAACTGCCCTGTCGCCGCAGCCTGCACCGGCTGAAGCTGCCCCGCCTTATACAGGAGCTAGGACATATGTAAAGCAAGATGGAATTGTGGTGAGTTTACATTTCGACGTACAGTCGGACATATTCATGGGCAAATCCTCACTCCAGGCCAGTGTGCATCACTTTCGGCGATAACATGAGCTATCATTTGTCATCTAGTAACGACGAGAATTTTATTTATTTGACACCTCATCGGCCTGGCCATACTGCTTTTCGTCTGATTTTAGGGAAAATGTTTTCACTTTCTGATTCTACAATCTTTGGAAACACCAAACGCTTATGACTGTGAAGCAGAAGACAAAGATAAACCAGCTTTTTTCTATATGAAAATCCTGAGAAGGAGCACTGTGAAAGCAATGGGCAAGTTTCTAGGCGGTATTTTGGGCGCATTCAAGTAGCAACACATCTTTCAAAGTAAGAATTTTTATACCTAACAGTTTTTTTTTTCAAGTCTAAGTCTAAGAGGGAAATGCCGCATACATTATATACCAACAAACTATGCATCGGCTCTAAAGATCCACCCCTTGCTCTGGTGCATGACAAGCAGACGGAACTCCATCGATTTGAAATGAATTATGACGTATTTAAGCCTTCTTGGACATTTTTGATTGCACGCTTTCAAAAAATTCAGAGCCCTTCCACCCCGTGAAGAGGGATGGCCAGCAAAGCTGCGGTGCCGAGCCTCAACGTGAGGTGTGACTGGGTCGTAGTCCAAGGGGTGCATGAAACAAAACACGTTTGTTTGTAATTTTCGATTGAGCATTGTTCCTGGTTATTAACTGAAAGTCCAGTCCTGTCCAGTCACTGCTCCTCGCGCATGCTCAGCACGGCTCTTCACGAGCCACGATAAACGGCTATCAAGCGGCTCCGACGCAGCGTCAGACTTAGCTACTGCGCAATTGAGGCGCACACCTCTGCCGTGGCTATGACGCAACATAATTCAACACAATCCACTTTAATCCAATCCAATCCAAATCTAATCCAATCCAAGCTAAGCCAAGTCAAGCCAAGCCAATCGAATCGAATCCAATCCAATGCCCCTCACGCTTGCGCAGAGCGGCCCTTCACGGCACACGTGAAACTGCTCAACCTCGGCCAGTGTAGCCTACGCTACAAAACACAGGAATCGTGGGTAGAAATTTATTATAGCGCGGGTATGATAATCACGGCGCATGCTCTATGAAGGCCCTATGACCTGTTTAATTTTGTATGATTTTTAAATGCAGAGCATTTCTTTAACTCACAATGTCACCCCGCGTTGTCGGCGTGCCTCGGCGTCCGCAACAGCCATTCCAGGAGCGCCCTCTCCCCCACTCCTCCTCTCCCGCATCACGCTACCCTCCTCGCTCTCAACAACAGGTCCGCACCCCTCCCCCTACACTATATAAAAAAATAATACTTACCGGCGCCTGGTTTCGATCCCACGACCCTGCGGGCGGAACGCAAGGTACATGGTGCTCTACCCACTGCGCCACAAAGCCGACACAGAATGGAAGGCTACGAACGCGCCTTATATCCTTGACTCATTCAAACTACGTCAAGAAGCTGCTGATACAACGCATTCACTACCACCAACTCCCCAAACACTAAACGTTAACGCAATACACCCACACCTTATGCGACGCATTTACTCGAGTCCCCCTCGCGGGGAGATGGGCCCTTTTTTCCATGCCCCGGGGGTGTGGCGCGCAGTTTTACTATTACGGGGATTTGAGTGGGCTCCGCAACGTGGCGCTACGCTCGCTAGCGATTCCTGTCTACATCGCTCTGGGACCGGAGACGATCTGCTGGATCCTAGCCATTTACAGCTTTGCTGTAATAGCCGATCAGACAAAGCATTTGGCCCTCCGGCGAGTTCACGAATTCACGGAGAAATCACAAAGTCGAAAATAGGGCCATTGGACGCAACGGATCGAGTTTGCGTGCCCAAAAAACCCAAAACAACGTGCACCCTTAATGGGACGCACCAGGGATTTAAAAACTTTGTCTGATTAGGTTAGCGGTTTTCTGTCTGGAATATTGTTTCGGTTGATTTAGAAGCCCTTTTATTTTGGAGGAAAACAAAATCGAAAAGTCCATTTCTCTTGCACCGTACCCTTCCCCAGATAGGGGGATATGGCTTTGACATCACACTTGCAACATTGCAGTGCCAAATATAACAGTTTGTTAGAACGTTCAACCCGTACGAACTGTACACGAACAAAAAAGCGTATATAATGACAATTAAACTTTAATAAATGGGAGTATACAATCAGAAGCCCATCCCATGGCCCCAAGGTATAATGGGTAAAAAAAAAACGGACATAACACAGGGTAAAAATCCGCATTCTGAAGATTCGGCATAAGAAAGCACAGCCTGCGAACCTGAAAGTTAGTGAGTAGGTCGCAAGGAATGCAGGGTTTTTGCTGTGTTCCCAAGCACTGAAGGTAAAACTAGATTCCGGACTTCCACGACATCATAAAATGAAGGATGGCGTGTTTCGCATCACTCAATTCCACCACAAATGAGTGTTCGACACATCCACTTTCCTGCTCCCTTTAAAGCACCTGTGTTCCCGCTTCACCCCAGCGCATCGGAATGCCAGTGATGGTGATCAAAGGGGCGAAGTACGCCAACAACAAGGCCTCGCTTACGACGTCTAACTCGGAAAGCATGCCCTCGCCTGTTACATTACGACCTGCAAGACTGTCACCACGCAGATCAATTTTTTTTAAGCAAATCGTATGTCGTGAGCTGTAATTCATCCAATTTGTTCCTTTGGACTCACTAGTTGGCCGTTATTTGCGCTCACCGTGGGAGCTAACGGAAATCAAATAGAAAGCAAATGTAAGAGGGTAGTTTACACTCCGTTTCGCACCGAGCTCAGAGCAAAAGCTCGTCCACAGGAACAAAATATTTGAAAATCGATTGTCACTGAGCGTCCCTTCCGTCGCATTCAATTCTAAGCGAAGAATAGAAAATAGACACGTTACGATGGGGAAAAGGACCCGCCTATTCGACGTGTGCGGTATACAGGCGACACGGTTCTTTTATCACCCAATAGTTTTCGACACAGGCCCTTCCTTCTGCCAAAGCGAACAAAGACAGCCGCAGCCTCACGAAAGAACAAGCCCACGAACACTGGGCCCCACGCGCGCAAACACTGGAAACTTTGAACAGCAGCTGTGCAGAGGGAAGAACGGAGAGGAGGAGTGTGTGTGTGTGCGGCGAGTGCACCTTGAAGCGTGGAGCCTTGAAGGGTGCACCAACAAAACAGTGCAAACACAAAAGGAGGGCGCGGGCGAAAACCTCGAAATAGCGCCTTTAAATGTTTCATCAGGTGCGAACTTCGGCGAAGAGGGTGCAAGACAGAGAGAGAGAGAGAGAGGAGTGCGAAGAAAGAAAGGGTAAAGACGCTCGCTGCATCTTCAGCGAGGCTTTGTCAAAATGCCCGCCCGCAGCCGCTCTCGGCAGGTCAGCCAAAGAAAGCGATGACCCGCGCCGCAATGCTGCGCGGCTGCAGGATTGGGAGCCTTCCGCAACGGTATGGACTTGCGTGCAGCACCACCGAAGCGGAGTGACGCGGACGGCGCGTCCATCTCTGCACGCGATAATGTTGTTTGAAGCTCCGAGACAATTTCATAACCGTATTTTCGACGCCTGCTGTGCCGACAGCCGTTAGACCCATCGAGCGGCCTTCGAGAAGAAACGCCCTGATGACATTCTTAAGAAGGCGTCAGACATGGAGGATAAGCAGCGCAGTTCTCGAACCCATTCGAGCTGGGTCCTATGCCGAAATCTATTTCAGTGCAGCCTTACGGTGCGAAGCTGAGTCATCACCCTGGAGTGGATGACAACAAAGAAGACGGGACGCGTTCCTATTTAAATTGTAGCAAAAGAAAAAAGAAAACAGGTTGACGCGCACAACAAACAGAACCAACATAACAGGACGACGGGACACCTGCCAGGCCTGGGTGATGGCCCGACTCAAGAATGAGAAAACATACACCGCTGTTCTCACTCCTGAAGTTTTTTGTTTGCGAAACAAACCTCAACTAGCAGTACGTGGCCCATTCGCCAGCACTGATGGAGAGAAAGTGCCAGGGGCCCCAATTTGAGACAAGTGAGGCACTTTGCTCGTCGTGCAAGGACCGTGGCCGCCACTGCTTTCAGATTCGGAGATGTCCCCTTAAACTAACGTGAAGAAAGTGAAGAAAAAAAAACGACATAACAAGATGGTGCAGGTTTTGCCAGCACCTTGGCTGCCGAAGCACATCACTTCCTTTATTGCCTTTAGACGGTGGACGTGTTTGCGCGTCCATTTGTTGATCACACCAATGCATCGATTGGTTCTTGTCTTCGTTGGCCTTTTGCCGTTGTTGTTCCCTCGGGTAGCCGTAGCTTTTCTCGTGTACCTGACTCAGCCTTTGATGGAAATGTGATTGACGCAACAATCAACGAAAACTGCAACAGCGACGACAACAATCAAAAAGGGAATGTTAACCTTAGAGGAAAAGTGGTACAAAGAAAATGTAGGTCGTATAGGTGGCTCCTAAAGAAGAGCGCAAACTACCCCCTAACACTAAAGATTTTCACTAAAGTCTTTACTCACTCACTCACCCCCTAACAGAAAGAATGCCCCTTTTTACCGACGCAGTTAAGATTAACACGGGAAACGGGAGCGTCAGCAATGAAACTAAACAGAGAAACCTTGTCCAGTGAATCGATTACTACCGCTTCTGTTGCGTGAGCAACAGGTGGGGCATGTCGGCAAAAATTTGTGCCGACGATCTGTCGACACAGAGTGACAGAAGAACACATAACAGGAGAGAGCGTTTGGAAAGCGGGTCGGCAAGCCGAGACCCGAGAGAGCGTGTGGAAAAGGGAACGGGAAGCCCAGCCCCGAGCCGGCGGCGTCATTGGGTGCGCGGGGCCACTGCGCTCGTACCCCTGCCTCTGCCCGACGCGCCTGTCGTTTGGCTTCGCTTGGGGCCAACACATCCATCGTGCCATTCCATTTCCGTGCCGTTACACCCATCGCGCCATCACATCCAACGCATCATTACATCCAATGTGCCATCACATCCAACGTGTCATTACTCCCAGCGCGTAATGCCCGGTTGCCTAACAACTAACATAACTACGTTCCTAGGCTCAATTCAACGCAGCCTGTCTTAACTCCCCGAACAGAGTGCTTTACTGTAGCGGGGCAGCGTTTGCTACACCACGCCTTCCTTTCCGCACGGAAGTGTTGTTTGGTACTAAGAATATTAACGTACACTACAGTTAATCAGTCCTAATTTGAGTGCCACCGTGGACACGGCGAATGGTGCCTACAGGTCCACCTGGCGGCCATGACATCGCCACAATTCTACGGTAACACGCTAGCAAAGCCCGGCGCCGGTTTAACGTACGGAACGAGCTCACCCATGCGCAGTTGGTTCACAGTATGCGCTAACGGCAACGCCGCCTGTATAAACATTGCCTAACGCGTGAGCGAATAATGGCCAAACAGCCACTCTCCTGTTGCTCTCTCCTACCCTTTCTCGCTCCGTAGCCTTCCAGCGTGCTTTCGTGTCCGCCAGCCAGCGCCGCTTCTCGGAAACTATGCAAAATAGTGGAAAGTTTGTTTAGCGTTCCCGAGGCGGCGCTCCTACGCCTTCTTGTTTTTCACCATGCCTGTCTGTCTTGGTCACGGTCTTGGTCTGTCACTGATAAAACTTCCTTTGTCACGAAGCAAAATCCCTTGCGCTGCCGCAGGCTGATGCCGGCTTTGCGCGCTTATCTACTCGGATCACAGGCCCTGAAATTTTGTGAGTGGGGCATCCCACCTCTATCCCCTCCGCATTTAGGTAGTGTTTTGACCCCGCTGTTCGCACTCCGCATCGGTACGTACTTCTATAATTGAGGACTGTACTGTAGAAGTGCCCGGACAGCGTGGCGGGATCCCAGCTGCTTATCCTTTTGTTTCCTATAATTTTCTGAAGTTTACAAGCACGTGATATTATTGGAAAGTAATCGTAGAAGTGAGCGCCTGAACAAAAAACGTGCACGCAATTTTTTCTTCTCTAAATACTCCAGAAAGAAAAATATCAGTAAAATAATCGCTGCCCCATCCGAAAATACCGTTTTTCTGTTAGCTATATGTCTACTCGTCAATCAGTATGTTCTTACACTATTTCAGTCCGCCTCCGTCTTTATCTTTGGAAAAATGCAGCATGTATGAAGCGAGCGACACGTTGAACGAGATCCCCCAGTGCGCCACAGAACTAGCGCCCCGTCGCGGCTAAGATGTAAGCGAAACGGCCCTTGAAGCCCAACAGGCAAGCTGACAGACACAGGTCGTAGAAGTGGGTGCAGCGTTCGCGACTCGCGAGCAGTGACGTAAGGCGAGATGTCCGCCGGCACGCGCCACATAGCGGATCAGTGCCTGAACTAAGCGTCCCTACCCTTCCCATTGAAAAGCGCGCGACGCGTCAGGCAATGTTAATACAGGCGGCGTTGGCTAACGGCGCAGCATACCCTACCCGCTATGCTCTGTTCGTTGGCGCGCAAGTTGGAACAGACGACCAAGGAATCTGATTCTTATTAGGAGGTTTAACTCACCGACGCTACACAGGCGATGAGGGGCGCCGTAGTGGAGGTCTCCGAATTAATCTTGACAACCTGGGGATCTTGAACGTGCGCCGAATTCTCGAACACACGGGCGTTTTCGCTTTTCGCCTCCATCAGAAAAGCGGCCGCCGCGGGCAGGAACTGAACCCGCGTCCTGGGGCTCGGCAGCCCAACGCCTTAGCCACTGAGCCACCACGGCGATCGACCAGTAAATCTAAGTTGGGATGATTACGTAAACTCCAGAATTGTTAAGTTATGCAGAATTACGGGCACTATAAGCCTACACCATAACTCCATGCCTACAAAAGTCGAAATATTGCTTTACAACTTTCTACGCTCAAATTGTTTGGGGGACTACCACAAGTGGAAGGAAAAACTCAATTCATGTTCCATAAAAAACGCTCTGGGGTTTACATATATCCTCGAATTTCTAGTGCCCACTTTCCGTTTGTTCTGCACGAACAACACGATACGATTTTTTTTTCAACTTTTTGACGTAAGGATAATTGAAGACTACAAAACAGAACTGCAAAGGCGTTATAAAAAACCTATAAAATCTTGCAGTGCTTCATCGCAACGCGCATGCGTACCAATGTATAGAAGGCCGTAGGTTAGGCACGTTCCCTTCTGTCGCACAAACTACGCTTTTGATAGAGTGTCAAATAGGCTACCCCGTTCTTAAACACATACTTGCACAGAATGGGGACGTTAAACGTACCCCGTTGAAAAAACTTTGGTTATTGGTTGCCTCAATGTGGTTTCTTGTTTGTTTTTGCGCACTGTGATTTGGATATCGCACATTACGGCTATTCAAGTGCCTGCTAGTACGGTATTCTGCTCTTGATTTTTCTATCTCTTTTAAATAGACCGAACATACTTATAACGCTCAATTCGACCCCCCGCCCTCAACTTTTTACCTTGTAGAAGCTTTTACTCTTTACCTTAATTTTTTTCTGCTTCTCCGTTTACATGAATCCTAACTTTCCTAGAGCTGTGAGGGCTGCAGTCTGTGCTATATGCTGAATATTGAGGCTACTACAATTTTATCAAATCTTCTTTTGCTCCTGTCGATCCATTCTTCCGCCACTCCCCTTTTCCCCCTTTTTTTCTTGTCATTTTCTAGGAAGTTTTGGGTAATAAACCCTGTATTTCTACCTTGTTTTTTTTTTACTTCCCCGCTCACGCGAAGGTATAGATACGTGCGGGTAATGAAAATATCATTTGTATATATGTTTTTCTTTTCTTGTGACTGTCTGCACGAATTTCAGAAGTTTCCATTTGCTGTCATTGATCAACAGGGCCGGTGGGCCAGCCAAGCTGATATAATGCAGCTTTTTTCTACGTTTCCCGCCCACGCACGGGTACTTGCAAGGCAAGTAAACAAATGCTCAAATTTACCAGCTAGAAATGGAATGTGCTTCAGCCCAATCGGGGAAGCGGGTTGAGACAGAATCGAAATTCTCGGAAGGCGAGGCAGAACACCCCCACAAACCGGAGAATGAACCAGGCCTGCAGCGGGAACCGACGTGCGGCTCTTGGCAAGATTGGACTGTGGGAGCGGGCACCACGCGCAGCAAATATGGGGCTCGGGTTTCACCGGGGAACTAGCCCCCTCTCTCCCTCGAAAAAAGGAAGACGGAGAGCCGGAGGACAGTTCCTTGCTTAGTTAAAGGAATGTCGAGCAGAACGTTGTACACTTTTCTTCTTTTGTAAATGAACTGTTTCCATTTGCACTTGACCGAGTAGTGGTACGGATTGATTAACGACGAAGGCCGGAAAAGCGACACTTCGCTACCACTACAACAGAATTGTTTGAAGACACGCCTTACGCATTAAAACAGTTATCTTTTATGACGATGGGCATACATAAATTGCTTGGCGAACGGGATTGCTGGACGGGAAAAATGAAATACGCTGGTCTGGTACAACTCTATATCAGCCTCTGCCACTCTTGAGGAGGCCCGGGAGACTTGCTACAGACCTTCCCTCTTCAGAGGCGTGAGCAACTACACCCAACGAGTCATTACATCCAATGTTCCGCTACATCCAATGTGCGACCACATCCAGCGAGCAACTACATTCAACGAGCATTTACATCCAATAGTATCTCAGCGCACCCATGGCGCCATTACATCCAACGAGCCAACACATCCAACGTTGGACGTACTGGCTCGTTGGATGTGTTGGCTCGTAATCGGCCGGTTCTGGGGGGTGTCACGTCACCCCTTGAACGAGTTGTAAAATAGAGTTTGACGCGAGTGCAGGGCCGAGTAGGCGGAAAAACAGGATGGAATGGGAATGACAGCGACGAAATGCCGATACTGGTTGACAACGAAAGGAGGGAGAGGTAGCAGATGGCGCTGCACAAGCGAGCAAAATGTGACCACTGGGGTGGTTAGAGCGCTAAGCATGGTCGGCATGGTGTCCGGGTGTGTGAGAGACACGCTAGGTTGCGGGATTCTAAACCCGGGGCAAGGCGCGCGCATCGACCCGAGCCTCATTTTCGCGCGATGTACGACGCGATAGCGTTACTTAGACTCCCAACGAGCGTTTTACAAAAGAGTCGCTGCATTTACGATTTCTGCTTTCAAAGAAATGAAGGTCAGCCAAGAGAGCCAAATTAGGCTCAACGGTTTTAAATCGCTGTGGCACAAGAAAGACAGACGCCATCTACGCTCGTGTGGATCCAGACGTGGGAGCGAAACGTCGTGACTGCTTGGTCTTGGTCAGGTTCAGCGGGAAGGCGAAACTTTCAGTGCTCTAAAGTGCTTATTCCCTCATGTCTTGGCTGGTCTGAACTTCTTGGCTTTTGCTTGGAGAGAGACAGAAAGAGGATACGTTTGTTCAGAGAGAAATACTGGGTTCGGGCAGAGCGGGACCCTAAGTCCAGAGCCCCGGTTGCAGCAGCTCGTTCCATGCCCTCTCACCCAGCTTCCGCTGACCTTGAGGGGACGAGCTGTTAAAATTCACCTCTCATTTCTTCTAAGAAGTGGAGTATGTGATATTTTAGTTGTTATCTTCTGAGCATACCCTTGTACATGGCCAGGTTGCGTAAAAAAGGGCGCATGTTTTGTGCATTAAGCGGAGTTTTCAGTCACTGCCGGATGTTTCCTACCAAACATCTTCGCACATCTAGATTTTTGAATATATAGATTGGTTTATATCAAGAGTTTGTGATTCTTCAACCTTGACAGCCCCTTGTGCAACGCCAAGGATCGGGTTCATAGGCATAGAAAGAGGAGACGTTTTCGGTATTTTTCGAGGAGGGTAGCGTGGCAGTCGTGGTCGAAAGGACCACGGTAAGCGAGTTCGCGTGATTCTTGGTCAGCAGCTTCGATCTTTCCCAGACCCTCGCGCCCAGGTGTCCATGTAATTTGAACTTCCTTCATTGTGGATGGGAGAATCTTTCCGAAGTGTTTAGGTTTCCCGCATGTAATAATGATTTAAATGCTGTAATAAGTGTCCCTATGTTTGTACTTCTATTTGATAGTTTCTCTAGTCGGATTGAGAAGATGGCTCCAATTACCACTTTTTCCGTGCCTGTGTGTGGGGAGGGTCGTCCAGCTACAAACATTTCCAGGGTAGTCCATGAACTCCGACGATGTTGCCTCAGTATTTTCGTACATTCCGGTGTCGCGTATTCTGTGTTTACGTAGTTTCGGTACTTTAATACCAGAAATTTGATCCTGGCTTCTCGTCTGCCCTCGTGTAGGTTTGGATTCCATTATTTCGATCGGGAAGAATTTTTATGAGGAGTCGCCTGATAGGTGGCATTTTTATCATAGCGGACAGTTTCTTTTCCGAGGGGCGGGGGGGGGGGGGGGGTGCCTATTTTCTATAAAATAGCCCGATTTTTTTTCACACAGCCGCTTCCTTTGCGCCAGGGGAGTGGCTTCCTTGATGTCGTCAAAGGTATTATAAAGACCCCATTTGAGGACCTTTGCTGCGACGGTGAAAATTGGGAGTTTGAGGGCTGCCGTATATGCAGTCTCGATAAAGGCGTGTACGTTGCTTTCTTCGGTGAGGGTAAGCTTGTGATACGGCAGGCTGTACGATACCCGGCCCATGATCAGTGCCTGCATGGGTCTTATCATTTCGTCTTTCCCTTTTGCTGTTCCCCTGGCTAAACGTTTTACAAGGTGGCCTAATGCGTTAAAGGTCTCTATTTCGGATATTGTGAGAACGGCTCTGCTGTTTCTCAGTAGCGCCATGTCGAGGATTCTTGCATGATTGTTCTCTAGGATAACATCCTCAGATATTTTTGGTGGTTTTTTTTTTTTCTGTCGTGGCCGCGTTGTGCCATCACTCGTTTGCCCCACACACCTCGCAGCAGTGACAGGGCCGCGGAAATTTGGATGAGTAAATTAGAAATTATTGCGATTAAGTGCTATAATCTGAGCTTTATTTACTACTACGAGACATTGTAGTTCGTTTCTTCGCATAATCTAAACCTTCCTTGGTTTTTGAAACACTGGCGATATCTTCTGCCCTCTTTTTTAGTTAGGTGACACAATGTTGGTGCCAGCTTTAGCTACAATGGGAGAGCCGCTTTGAAGTGGGGTTGTAAGTTTGATTGATTGATTGATTGATTGATTGATTGATTGATTGATTGATTGATTGATTGATTGATTGATTGATTGATTGATTGATTGATTGATTGATTGATTGATTGATTGATTGATTGATTGATTGTCTGGTTTAAAGGAGTAGTGACACGAAATTTCAAAGCTGAGATAACTATATAAAATGCTTCCTTTTTATCAGGAGACATCTCCCAGCAAATTTCAACAGTAACCATTCAGTATAACAAATTTTTAATAAATTTTAACCTTTGCCCGCGCGAGAAAGCCCAGAGCGGGCCGACATGACATCATCTGCTCCTTGCCCCAAACTACCGACGTCGGGGCTCCCGGGACGTTCTTCTTCATAGGTGGTTCGGGTGAAAAGGAAAAGGAAGTGCACTGGGGATATTATTGAGCCCAACTGGGGGCTCACCTGCATACGTAGCCTACTGGCTGCGGTTGGCGCGCGCCACTACGACGTGTGTACGCGTCATGGGTTTGGTGCTGACGTCACGCGGCCCGGGCGCGTGGAAATGCTGAAGGCCTCGGCCGATCTGGGTGCGCGCGTCCAGGCCGGCAGCGGTGCGACAACAATGGTGACGGCACGGCCGACCTCCTGTCATGGCGGCCGCTCGGCGTTCGTTTTGTCGAAACCGAAACTGACACGCATAAACGACGCCGTAAATATTTTTTTACGCTGCGATCGACCGTCTAATGTGCCATTCTATGATCAGTGGGCTGGTAGGCACCCATAGCAGCGAAAAAAAACGTAACACGAAAATTTCGCCTCAGTATTCTTTTAACACACATGCAATGAGGTGCGCCGTAGTGGAGGGCTCCGGATTAATTTTCTCTACCTGGGGATCTGCGACGAAATCTGGAACACCCGGGCGTTTTCGCTTTTCGTCTCCATTATAAAAGCGGCCGCCGCGACCGGGAATAGAACCCGCGTCCTTGTGCTGCCCAGCACGACGCCATAGCCACTGAGCCACCGCGGCGGGTAGGTGTACGTGGCAGGCACGGCTGGCGACGGTCGGCGGAGCCCTTGTACCACCGACAGAGCGTAGAACGAACGTCACTCTGCAGGCGCGGCGGCTGCTGAATTCACCTATCTTTTCTCCCGTATCGGCCATACTGTCATTGCCCTCCATCCCCCTTTTCAGTTAGTGCTGCGCGTATTCCAGATTCAGGCGAGCCTACGCATCTTCCTGCCTCCGTCGTATATTTTCCGGTGGGCAGCGATGACGCATTTCCGCGGACGCTTGATGAGCACGACTGACAGCGGATGGTTAACAGCCAAGAAGGAGGAGGTGGAGGAGGGGAGGAATAAACTTTAATTTTATATTAGTTCTGAAGTAGTGGCAATAGGGGGGAGGGGGGGGGGATACTGCTTAGTGACACTAGATAAGGTTACAGAGTATCGGCACTGTTTTCTCCAATTGCTACGTGACGCCGCCATGATCATTGATCAGTTCGCATCACGTGACATTTACTCACACTGCGACGGTATATAGACGACGCCATTTTGTTGTTTATGCGTTTTAGTCGGTCAAATCGGGTAGAATTAGCTTGTCCTCCCTGCTCTGCGGCTGTTTCGAACGCGAATCAAATATAACGCGTGTAGCAGCATTTCAGCAGCAGAATTGTGTGTCCGAAGATGCTGTTTTGCGGCATCTTCGGCAGTGTTGCTAACAAACGACCCGGTAAAGAGAACGGCGAGGCCGTAGAAGAGGCAATCTCCTAACACTGATAAACACCAAAAAGGCCGCCGTTGCTGACGTGCGCGCCTCAGTGGCGGTACTAATTCTGCTTACGGCTCTAGCGCTGAAGGGGCAAGGGGGTCTGGGTTCGAAACAGTTTATGGTCCCTACTAAGCTGTCAGAGCAATTTTGCTACGTCAGACTGAAGTTTAAATGGGAAAAAAAGCGAAACGAAAGTTCACACATCCGGGAAAGCAACATGCGCAGATTGTATGTGTACTATAGCTACACGCACGCGTGCTTACACATGCACGTGCGCACGCGCACGCGCCGACACATGCACACACACAAACGCATCCTTCACACAAGGCACACGCAGACAACATGTACGCACAGAAGTCGACATCTGGTTGGCCTTTCGTATTTGCTTCGAAAGCGAACCGGGGCTCTTGCCTCAGGCCGCCTGGGGTAGCGAGAAGTTAACTGCCTGCCGTCACGCACAGCGGCAATCGTGGCCATGCCGACGCAAGCTGCGGGCAGGGGAACGTAATATACACGACGTCCTCCGGGACATAAAAAGTGACGCACAAAAGGCAGTAGGATCGCTGGATGCTACCTGCGTCCTAAATCCGCCTGCTGGAATCTGGTACGCAGACTGTTCGCCATTTAAGCGCAAAGGGGAAGCTGCTGACGGTTGCTAAACGTGACTATGCAGCTGACCTGCCCAGAGCAGAACCAGATAGCAGGTCCTCTCTGAGAGTGCCAGAGTGATGCGGTGGACAAAATGGGCTTCCTGGTCGACAAGGGAAAAAAACTGCTTTTTGAAGCACACTTGCTAGCCGTAGTGCATGACTTCATACCTTTTATTTTTTTTTTTACATTGCACATAAAAAATCAAATGCAAATGCAAAATTGAAACCGTTCCGGTATTTAGTACACGTGTGGCCCTTTCTACATAATTTTGAAGTTTCTGAAATCACCCGCCGTGGTGGCTCAGTGGCTAGGGCGTTGCGTTGCTGAGCACGAGGTCGCGGGTTCGATTCCCCGGCCGCGGCGGACGCTTTTCTGATGGAGGCGAAAAGCAAAAACGCCCGTGTGTACGAAATTTCGCCGCACGTTAAATTTCCTCAGGTGGTCATGATTAATCCGCAGCCCTCCACTACGGCGCGCCTCATCGCCTGCGTTGCGTCGGCGCGTTAAACCCTACAATATATCAAGTTTCTGAAATCCCTGCTGAACATGCTTTACAATGCCCTTCGGGGTCAGGTTTAACCACTCTTTTCCCATGCTGATCACACCAGCACTGATTAGTGGGAGCGAACAACAAACACGCGAGTACAAATAGCCGGGAGTACTGACAAGGGAACCAGCAAGCTAGTGCTGATACTCCTTTCGACGAAAACAACTTATATCTCATCGTACTGTGATAATAAGTCACACAGCTTATGTAAGTGATATTTCTCTGAGTCTTTTTCGAAAGTAGAGGGGGGGAGCGAGGTTTAAATTTTAGAAAAACCTGACAAGGCGAAGTTTGTAGCTTTCGTGCCCACATTTTACAGCCAAACTTTAATGGTGACTCAGACGGCAGGGTTTTTTGTATCCGCGAACAAAATACTCCCTTCGCACAAATCCATTTATGCAACATGTACGTGGGAAGGCGGGGAAGGGGGGGGGGGTTGGCACAGAATTATTAAATGCGTATGCCGAATGTTATAGTCCAGTTTGGACGAGAATTACTAAAGGCTCCATGCGCCATGATTGGCACTACGCCATTCTCCTCTGTATGAGACCCAAGAACACCGTGCAAGGGGCATTCCATTTGTGTTGTAGTGGCGATACGGGAAGGCCGCATATAGTTAATACTACCGAGGAACAACGTGCCTGTAAGGAGCGACGAAGCAAATAAAGAAGGCAATGGGAGCGACGGGAGGCTGCTTGAAAAGCGACCAGAGAGTCAAGCAGCAAGTGCACCATACTTCCGAGATAGTCGTCGACGGCTGCAATGTGGATGTCCCTATACCAGGCTAGAAATGGTTCATACAGCATATTTGGTAAGTGTTTAGACTACAATAGTGTAATGATTTACAGCAAGCAAAAAAATTCAAATTTTGGGGCTTTCACGCTGCGAAGCTATAGTCCCGGGCTATGAGGCGCGCCGTAGTGGGGGGCCCCGCATTAATTTCCACCAGCTGCGGATCCTAACGTTCCCCAAAATCTCGACACACGGAAGCTTCCGCTTTTCACTTTTATCTGAAAAGCAGCCACCGCGGCTGGGATGAAACCCGCGTCATTGGGCTCAGCAGCACTTACGTCAAACAATGGCGGTACATAGGGGATGTGTATACACCTAACTTCACCTTAACACCTCTCTGAGGGTGTAACCGAAAAGCTCAGTGCGTATCACAGTGATCACAAGGCCATTACACGCATTCCGAAGTGAATGAGTGAATGAATGAATGAATGAATGAATGAATGAATGAATGAATGAATGAATGAATGAATGAATGAATTAATGAATGAATGAATGACTTTATTTAGAAAGAGGCCTGAGGCCCAAAATGAATAAATAGATCGATTTTGTGCACTGGAATGTCTCTTTGGTCAATCATTTGTAGTGTTCCTATACATTATAGCTGGCCATCGACCTTCACGGAGTGTAACTTAACTATTTTTTTTTTTAATTTACCCGTGTCGTTTGGAGCTCATACTGTGGCAGCGAAGTTTTATGTTTTATTTTTTGCACCAACAACGACTGTCATTTACAGTAGCCATTGCATAGAAAACACACTGAAACGGAACGAACGTTCCAACAGCAGATTGGAATTGCCAGCGTCGAATAGGTTCGATATTTAAAACCGCTTTTGTTTTGAAGCGTTTCTGAAAACAACAAAATTTCATTCACCCGTCTAAATTTAAATAAGAGAATTAAGCTTGTGACTTTTAGCTAACTCTGCCATAATTATTGTCATTCGAGGCAAAAAAAAAGGCAACCTGGATTGCTAAGGCGTTGTGCTGCTGAGCCCAAGGACGCGGGTTCGATTCCCGAAGGCGGCGGCGCCGCTTTTCTGATGGAGGCGAAAACCGCAAGCGCCCGTGTGTTCGAAGATTTCGGTGCACGTTAAAGTTTCCCAGGTGGTCAAAATTAACCCGGAGCGTTAAAACCTCATAATAAATCAAAAAAGGCAACCTGGAAGGGGACGGGACGGTGGAGCTTACTTTTCTATTTCATTCTTATCTTGTTCGCGCGCCTTTTTATTAACCTGAAGGCCAACCAGCTCTGCCAATGTTGTCATTTTACTCAATATACAGATCTTTTAAGCGGCTTAAGTGACGCGTACTCATTAAAATAGGCACATTTTACGTAGGATCGTCTTGTCTGTACATGTAGTTATTTCGAGTGTTTCCCCAGTCTTAGAAATTTATTTTTATACAAATCGGGTTTTTTTATCACGCTTATCTTTAATATATTTTATTTTTTAAATTCACCGCCTGTTACGAGGCACTCCATGAAATTATTTCTCCCGCACCTTTTTTTACCTGGGCATTCCAAGCCTCAACTATTTAGGCTGCCGCTTCTACGAATTATCTTAGATTGAGTGTGGCTCCCCCACCTGAAAACACAGATTCGCAGTTGTATAGTCATTGTTTCTTACATTGGTACTGTTTGACTAGTACAGGCCATAATGACCGACACTAAGAAACCGAGATTGCACTCTCCAAAATTCTTAGGGAAATCTCCCGAAGATAAGTTCACGCTCAGCGCCAACTGCACCTAGTGTCAAATAAAGGCCTGAGAGATGGGGGAGGGGGTAATATTTTACAACCCCCCCCCCCCCCCCCACGTCTGTCCGCCCATGCGAAAATGACTGAAAAATTTCTTGGTCAAGAAATTGTCTTTTCCACGAAAATTCAAGTGCTCCTCCGTACGAGCGTGGAGAGTTTGACACACTGCAGCTTCCGCGCTAGGAATGATAACGACGTCTTGTCTGCAATCTAACCATATAGCTACCGCCATTTTTAGAGGCTGTCTATTGATGCTGATTAGTCTAGTTGAGATCCATCTTCCAGTATTGATTGCAGGTATTCCCCCTGTTTTCTCCAGTTGTCATTTTTCTTGGTTGCAGCCTGATGCATGGGCGTCTTTGCGTTGCCGTCGTCCCCAGATCAGGCGATGCGTTCAGTTTGTTCGGGGCTATCTCAAGTCTATCTATACCTTGAATAGCGCCGCACATACGCCTTATCGTTGAATAGCGAAGGTCGCCGTAAATTTTCACCTCTTCCCCAACTTGCACTCTGCGCTAGCGATTCTTTTGACGTTCTGGCGAATTGTGAGCAAAATCAGCTTAAAGCTCCTCTCTGCGGCTTTCCCTTCGGGTTGCTTGCATAGTTTTTTCTCTGTACTATTAGATAGAACAGTGGAGACAAAGAACACCAGATTTTAACACATTTTTCTTATCTTCTTCAACAGATGAGTCAACTCATTGTCAATAATTTCTATTCTTCTTCGCTTATCACTAGAGGTGCTGTTTTAACCCGTTTAGCCCTGATTTGTTTATTTCAAGCAAAACAATGTTTTTGTGTGTTTTCCTAAAATTTAAGGTACCATAAGCCCACAGACAAAGAATATAGTTGCAAGTGCAAATAATAACCGATTTAATAATGAGGCAAATAATTAGAACATCTGGCAATTAAAATTTTCATGATGAGCAGAGACATCACTTTTGCATATTTTTCTATACCTTATGACTAAATGAACCTACAAACAAAAAATTAGCTTCGTAGTGCACGTATTTATAGATTTACAAGCTTGTGAATAAAACTCGGAACGCCATTTTTTTCAGCCGCAATCTCGTAATTTCGTCTTCACCGGAGCTTCTGCTTTGTAGCATCCAGCTCCACTAAAAGGAAACAACAGTGATATCTATCGCAGTACACTTCACTGGAGAACAATTCCTCAGAAAACTGGCCGTTTTGGTTTCGTTCTCTATGCGCTCGAGGAACTTTTAGGTGATGACGTCAATTGACACCAGCAGGGCCAAAACGGTTAAGACTACAAGTAGTCTTCCCCTGCGTTCATTTGATGTAAGATAATTGATGGTCGGGTCGTTGATGTCGTTATGTTTTTGCTGTGGTCTCACTGGGCTGTAACCATTGCATTTTGCTCTAACATCGCCTTTCGCTCTGACTTCGCCTCGTTGAGTCGCATGAGCAGGGAAGGGGCCTCTCAAGGGACGTCACAACCATAGCTAGCGTCAGGGCATATGGTAGTTGAAAGAAATGTCAGTGGTTGTATATAAGTAACATACACAGGTGACATGGCATACGCCGTCACCCCTATTCATAAGCTAAGCATATAGTACTCAGCATCATCGTCATCATCAGCACACATGCGCGTCTGTATCACCGAGTAAAGAAGGCATTTAGCGCGAACGTACTTTGCTCCTGGCTTAATGACTACTTCTGTAATTAGCATGCTGGAATTGCTCACGTAGGCGTGAGTGCATGTCTCTAACACATGGTTCTAAGTCGAAGTTCGCAGCGCTTTCACTGAATCCCCTTTTAGTAAGCTAAAGCCACGACGCTGTGGCGTGATTGGGGAGGCGTTCACTCGTCTTGCGTCCTGCAGAGGCCCTGTCTTCGATTCTCACCAACCCCCTAATTTGCCCAGCTTTCTTCTCACGGCAATTATTCAACGTTTATTCACTTTGCGCAATAAAAAATGAGGGAGAGAGAGAGAGGAGTAACTGTATTTGAGCCCATACTGGTAGGCGGAAAGGGGCGAGAGGGAGGAAATCACCTGGCCTTCACTGTTAGATGGCAGCCACAAAACTGTGGGCTCTAGCGGTATCTCCCGCCAGTTGGAGAAGTTGCTGCTGTGAGTCGCGGGTGAGAGCTCAGCAAGGCGGCCTCCTATTGCTCTTGAGTCCTGAAGTTTGAGGATCCATTACGTGGGTTAGGTTTCTGTGGGCATGTCCGTATGATACGTCGTATGGTAGCTTGCTCTGCACACCACTTGCACCTGTCTGAATATGAGCCTTGGAAATATCGGTTGTGGAGGACGGGGGAAGGAAAGCATGGCTCTAATTCACCGGTATGTACAACGCCCATGTCAGGTCGGGATGAATGGGACGCAAACAGGCAGAAAACGAGTGAGAAAGTCAAGGCCGAGCATGCATCACCCCAGTCGTGCCATGCAGCGGGGGATGCAGAAAACAATAGTGTGCTATTTGTCGGCAGAACATACACATTGGGTCCAGGCCGCGACTTTCCATTTCATCTACCGTACAGAAGCGGTCCTATCTGCATGGCGCAAAGCATCAATTAAAGACTGTGATAGGCTTCACGTGCCTAACGGCATCTGAAACATACCGAACAACGGATATTTGCGGGAAAATCGGTACAGATATTGATTTATAACATTCTGAACACAAATTCTTCGACTTTGAAAAGAAAAGTAGCATTGCGGGAGCTCGAACCCAGGCCTTTACAATAGGAACAAAATGCTCTACCTAAACGTCACAGAGAGAAAATGGCGGGCCCGCTTTAGCATGTAGTCAGAAGAATGCCCCTAGTGTTGAAAGCGAAGCAGTAGATGGTGCTAGGCGTTTTCACTTCTGTACCGTTGACAAAACGCAATGACGCACCCAGGCCGGGTCAGTGGATCAGCGTTGATGTCGATGCGTGCAAGCAAATCTTCGGGTCAGAAAAGGACATCATTGGGACGGTGCGCATTGTTGACACCTGGTTGTTGTTTGCTAAAAGGCACACAAAAAATTCTGCGACGATATGGTGATCGACTTCGCTGTTGATGCATTACATGCCGTCTTATATTCTTTAGGTGATCCTTTCAACGCAGCCACCTGGTTAAATGGCACGGGAGCGCTTTAGGATCGGCGCGAACAGCAGTAGAGCTGTGAAGCAGAATTGCTTTGTGCATTCGCGTGACGGTGTCATGTCTCGGCTCACAGCACGAAGGGCGAAAGGAAGCCTTTACTTCTGAACCGAAACTTGTGAGAACAGCTGCTCAACCGGTAGAGGATACGCGGTCTCGTGATCACCTGCCCCTTTTTTAACGCGAACGCGTTACCAGGCAAGCATTACGTGATGCCAGCGTGTCCGCCAGCCGTACTCGAAAGGGACGCCACCGCATCGAATAAGCAGAAATGGCAACAGCAACTACTTTCGGGTATGCACCAGATGCTAGGCCTACGATTTTAGTGTAAAGTCTCCCGTCGTCAACTTGGGGGAAAGATCGGCCATCCGATGATGGGATGGGCGTCCCGCACCCATCACACACGCGGCGCCTGTGGACGGCGAGCCAGGACAGCGAAGTAGAGGCGCAGGTACCGTGCTTGCGTCAGAGCCCTGCAGCAACCTAGTTCTCTTTTCTTAGGAAGCGGCCATTATGCTGCTGCCGGTGTTGCTACACACTCAATAAAAATTGTCCAGCAACCTGAGGACATCGTGTACGCCATTTGTTAGCTGCACTGTAACAAAATGAGCGCAAACTAAAGTAGGCATGGGGAAGGACAAATTACAGAATAACGCCTGTCCAGCTTATGTCCATTCTGATGAGACAAGGAACCTCATCAAGCAGGGCACCGAGGTTGTATGCGGCCTTTGTTGGGTATTTTGAGAACGTAATACCTGAAGTAGCAACACCAGCTACCCTTGCAACACTACCAATCGCCCGAGGAGAACCATTATCGAGATTTGAGACGAACGGTTCTCGCAACACGCCAGGCACCGCTTTTTTGGGCGCCAGCTCAGTCAGCGACCCGCGGCAGCCTAGGGTCCAGGGAAGAAACGATGGCCAATTGATGACAGATGCTACGTCCTATGTTGTCTAGTTCCTGGAAGCCCGTTATCGTTAGTCAAGGAAACGACGCGCGTCGCTACACAAAGAGGGTGCCCGCTGCGACCCCGCCGATTTGTCTCGTCCAGAGAGCCCGCAAAGATGAGCGAGCATCTTCCGACGTTCCTCTCCGCGGCCGAGATGAGCAACGATGGGGCCGGCCGCGGAAGATGGGGAGCAGCGGCGGCGGCGCTTCCCTCCTCCATCTAATCCTGGTCCGCCGGCGGGCCGCCCGACGTGCTGCGAGGAGGTAGAAGCACAACAACAAAGCCCGGCCAGACGAGTCGTGTGCCGGCCAGACAGCGAGGAGGCAGCGCCGTCTGTGGCCGTTGCGCGCACTCTCCGTCGCTCATTGATGCGCCCGCGCCCACTCGGAGCGCCAGGACGCAGGGTGAACCGCCGCCGACGCCACCGAAGCCGCCCGCTGCCACGGCTGCCGCCTCGTTGTTTACCCCCGGTGGTCGAGCGCGCGCACGTGCTCTTGCTACAGGGGGACCGTTAGTCGGCGCTCCACGCGCCTTGACCCGCATCACCACCGGTGGATGCCTCGCCGCTGCGGCCACCCTGAACCTGTGAGTAGTGCTCTCGCTGTCGCCGGTACTCCTTTGCCGAGGCAGAACACGATTCCCTTGACATTATCTAGGGGAGGCGGACTTCCAGTTCACGTACTTGACCTGTTCTCGCACTCATGGGATTCTACTGCAAAGCATGCAAACGTGAGAAAGCACAATCTATTTCAAAGGAATGACAATCAAGCTGGGCTCGCAGTGACAGTTCACAAGTTTGATGTTTCGACGAGCTGGCATTCACCTGGATTCCTTACTGCGCTTAACCGACGCGCGTTGCAAGTGGCGCAGCAGAAAACCAGTGGATACAGTTACGAAAAGCGACTCGACCACTCGTGTTTTCTGCTTGCAGCGCTTGCCGGGCAACAAAAAAAAGGCGACCCAATGATGCCCAATTATCGGTGCTTAAAAATCCCACGGGATAAAACTTAAATGTTCGAAGTCCCTGCTTCAAAAAACCTAGAATTTTTGAAGCAAGGAAATCTCGACGAGCGCGAATCACTGCCGCGGGGATGTTTGGCGTGAGCACGTGGCGCTTCAATTCGTTACCCCATCAGCTTTGATCGATCGATACTATGGCGTTCCCACAAGGCTATAATATCGAAGATCCAACGTCCGTACTGACCTCTAGTGCCAAGTGTTGGCCATTCCTGGTGTTGGCAATTGCTGCCGTGGGCCCAGCAGAGAACTTGATTCGGTCTGCGCACGAGAAACCGCGACATCGCGATTTCAGTTGAGCGCTCACTTGTCTCGAATTCCTTGTGCTATGCTTGCGGGCTGGGCAACCGTGAGTGGCGCGCGTTCGTACATCTACGGCGTTCCACTGCCGCCGTAGCGGGTGAGTGACATGGCCTGACGTCAAAAGTGTATAATGCCACAGGTGTTGCAACTCGTTTCACCTTGGTAGACTCCGCTGCACATTGCGTCCCCAGCTGGTGCATAGCGACAGAAGAAAATGTTGTAACGTGTGATGTGTGCGCTAAAACTAGCAATCGGTGACCGCTAACAGCATTCCGCCAAACAAGGGGTAGAAGTCATGCTGCTAGGTCGCAAAGTTTGGATTGCGACCGAGATATAAAAGTGCGCATTGAGTTGTGGTGATTCAGATACCTTCTTGGGGCGTGAACGTGGGAGCACGGTAATCGCAGCTATCCGCGCGTAATCCGAACACACGTGAGCTCATTCCTCACCCTTGAATGCCGGTTATTAAGTTTGAGTTAGCGCGCCTTACATGTATACCTATAGAAAACCTTCATTGCAGCGTACACAGGCAATCACACCAGCCAGCAGAACTACACGTTTACTCGCAACACCCTGCGGAAGTGACAATATCGTCCAGGAATCCAAAAACCATTCAAACACACTTTTTTCTGGTTCTCTGCGATTGGAGTTCCAGAATAATACAATCAACAATAAAATCTTTCGCAGTAGCAGCTGGCGTAGTTTTAACCCGTGCATGGTTGCAAGCTGCAGTCTTTTTCTGTTGTAGCCCCACTTGACTATTATCTGGGGAAACCGAAAGCACTGACATGGAAGGGTGATCACGGCTCATTTATAGTAAGACTACTCCCGGCATATCATGGCAACGTTTTCGCTCAGGTTGTGCTCTCAGCAGTGAGTCACTACCGTTCGAGCGGGAGCGTGCGACCATGCGGTATACTCGTCGAATGGTCTTGTCACTCGACAGCTAGAGGAGACCGAGTAGCGTCGCCTCTGTGACAGACTGGATGCTGACAGCGTCCCAGCCTGCGTTGTCCGCCTATTTAGACTATGCTTGCTGTCAACGCCACGCTCCCAGAGTGCCGGGAGAAGTGCAACTTAACACCAAGTGCTGGTTCGAGAGTTGCATGCAGACGAGGCTGCTTTATTTTTTGTTTTTACGTACGGCACAAAAGCGTCCTGTGTGTGAGACTTCGGGCACGCCATGCAAGTGGTGCACGTTAACTCTTCGTGCTCCATCACTGCACACCTCACAACCCATGTGCAAGGTGAGCCGCTGACAATCAAATTGGATTCGTATTCCTTACGTCTCTCCACTGGGTCTCTCATGCGTCCCTATAGACTCACAAAAGCGCTCGCTACTGTAAAAGCTGCTCGTGAGTGGTGAACACCTTGTCCGGCATCGAGGCGGCCAACTGCACGATTAAAACGCGTGGTCCAATAACCGGACAATCACGAGCCGTGTTTTCAAGCGAAAATTTACGCAATTTTGCCGCCAAAACTTTCGTGGACTTAGTCACAGGTCTTCGCCATTGAAGCTTTTATTTATTTATTTATTTATTTATTTATTTATTTATTTATTTATTTATTTATTTATTAATATATTTATTTATTTATTTATTTCAGAGCAGTAGCGGCGCTAAAGGGAAGCAGTGAACGCAACCCGCAATCAGTGCCCGTCGGCCTGTTGGAACGTAAGGGGAGAGGAGGCGGGGGGAGACGGTACGATGGTATCGCGCGCTCCGCAAGATCTGCGGCTGCATGCCGAACCGTCGAAGGGAAATAGTACCGAGGAAAACAGGTAGTCACCTCATAGCGACAGCACGAAGCACGTTCAGGTGCAAAGCCGACCTGAATTGCCATTTAAATTACGAGCGCTATCGGACAGAATGGCGTGCGAGCACAAATCGCGGTCAGCATGCGCAGTGGCCGAAACTTCGCGCCACTCAACTGCATTCAGAGTCTCCTGTTGCCACGCGATGCGTGACAAAGTGCGGCTGCACGTACCACCAGTCTAATCTATGCACTGCTACTGATGGAAAGGCAAGAGAAAGCAACCGAAATTCATTGCCATATCACGCAGTAAATATCGCCTGATAATTATTCTTCCTATAAATGGCTCAGCAAAACAAACAAACAAAAACAAAGCAAGTTACATGCGCGTCAAAATAACATCCTGCTCACGTAGGGTAGGATCGACAACTTCCACAGCTATTTACTACGTTGGACCTGGTAACTGCACGCTATGCGCAGACAAGTAGTAAAAGAACGGATTTGCGCGCCTGCAGGGCAGTGACACTATACGTAACATACTTATGACCCTATCTTCCTGATTACGCCCTGAAGCAGATAGCGCGAACAGGAAAATTATGGTACCAATTGCGTATTCCTGTTCTGAGTAAACATTCCGGCCTCCTCCCCTCTTTCCGAATAATTAAAAGAAAACTGCATTCCATTTTACTTCTAGTGCCTCCAGCACCCGGATAAGGTGGTTTAGTGATGATCTGATTGTAAATGTATGCAGTTAAAAAAAATACAGCAGCTTGAAGTTGTAACCTCTTCAAACTATATATAAACTCAAAGAACAGTACAGTCCTCCGGACGGGTTAAAATTTACTCGAATTTAATCAGATAAAATTGAATGTACTGGATCGGAGTCGCTGGCGCCGTCACAAGCCGTGCGTGGTAAGTACAGTTAACTTTACGGGATTACGTTTTGAGAAGTCCGTCTGGTTTTAACGATGATGGTCTTTCTTGGGCTACTTAAACACGAAAAGTTTGGTCTGTCCGTCCGTCCGTCTGTCTGTCCCTCCCTCGATTCAGCAGCCCGGCCAAAAGTTAAAAGAATTCCAGAACGAGACGTTTATATAGGCAAAGCATTCCGAAACTACTAAATCTGGTGGCAATGTTCGTACTTGTCAACATCGTTCAGCAGAAAGAAAACATTAAGAATATTAGGCATTAAGAAAAAAAGAAGATAGAGGGAATACGTGTGTTCCAAGACAACATTCCGCAGGAAAAAGTTTGGGCGGAGATTGGGGGCTGGGAGCAAATAGACTGTAATGGAGTTTTTAAGAAGGATACTTGCGTATTCCTTTCATGCTGAAAGCCCCCTCATCTTTGGGAAGACCACCAGCGGATGGCCATGTACGAGGGTAAGATTAGGTCGCTGGTATTGCTTTATTTAGATAGGCACTCGTTAACACAAAAAGGGACCAGACGCGTGCAGAGCTGTATGTATTATTCGCCTTCTATGACAAATCTCCAGTTGTGATTACACACTTAGCCGGACATAGCATTACTTTTTCGGTTGAATACAATCGAACGTACAGCACTCAGTTCGGTTTTTCGCTTTAGTGTACCGCTTTTCCTTTCCTTTGGAGGAATGGGGGTGTAAGACATCATTTATGGCTTGTCTTTTTATATCGAGGCTTTGTTATGGAAATGCAGCAACATGTTGTGGAAAAATCTCGCAGGAAGCTCCATGCGCTGAGTTTTATTAAGCAGTGCAGATTCACCCTTTGTGTTAAACAAAAATCTTATAACTGCAAAAATATTTTAGACAAACTTTTTTTCCTTGCAGCGCCTGGTTCTATAAAAATTAACTGTGTTCGATTAATTGTGTTCATAAGCCAATTATGACGGTTTCATATATATATATATATATATATATATATATATATATATATATATATATATATATATAGCATTTAAGGAAAAACAACGATAAAGCATGTGTGTCTGCTTCACTTCAACACACGCGAGGTACAATTTACTGAGATAATGGGGTGAAACTGGTACAATCATAAATCGCGCGATCCTTGGTGTGGTATCCTAGCGCTCAGACTAATATTAAAACAGTATAAAAGTGGTAAAGGATGCAGTAATGTTCGTTTATGACCCTCACCTGCGCACATCCATGACTTCACCACCCGTATGAAATGAAAATCGCACCGGAAATTTTTCCATCAACTATAGTCATTGACATTACAATACTGACACCTCTAATATTTTTAATTGTTCAACTGGTTACAACACAAACACGGACACGCACTATCAGTAGCACCGCTTAATCCACTGGACAACAAAAGAACTGGAATAATTTCTCCAACAAGATGGTAACACGAAATCCAGTGTCGGTTTTTTTAGCTTCATCTGCACAAAGGATGAATCTCTTTTTCTATTGTTTGCCTTTCTGTGTGTTATCCTGCTACGGTTACTTCTAAAAACTTCTTTGCCACCCTGCTGAGATTTTTTGTAATAAAATCGCAGTGTTGGCAAATACAATATCAAAGCTTGCCAGCGATGAGAATCAACATACGATAAAAGTTACAGGGTCATATTGACTTTCGCTTATGATGCGATAACGCGTATCAGTTCTTGTTGAGTTTGGAGAGAATATGTGGAGACAGGCGTCGTTGCCAATGGGAACTGGGGAATGGGCCATGAGCCTCCCGTGGATGGTGCCATCGCCACTGGCCAATCCCCCTGAGGATGTGAGGATTAGGGGTAAGTAGGTGCATGTTGTATCGAAATTGGGAATTCGCCCGCCAGTTTCTCACGGCAGCTGTCATCGTCATTGGCCAATCTTCATGAGTGGACATGTGTGAATTGTCGGTGGATATGTTGGCGTCGCACCTAAATGTAAATCGGAAAATCGGCCGTGATCTTCTGACGGCTACAGTAGTCGTCACTGGCCACCCCACCCAAGTGGGTCTGTTGTCAGGCGTGTATTCAGTCCCAGCCTGTATAGGCGACCTCAACGTTGAGCCTAACAAGGTGCCACGCTGCGCCGCACTAACTTTACATCAAGCTGCGGGTACCATTTGACAATGCTGGACAGCAAAGCATGACATTTGGGCTAGCGGCAGTCCGCCGCACACCCTATGGGGACATCCAGCCGCCGCATACTCCCGTTCAAAGACACATAGGAATTGATGTATGGCCGTGAGCTCCCGACGGTTGCTGTCATCGTCACTGGCCAATTTGTAAGACCGTCGTGCGGGACTTCGGGCAACAGGTTTTGACTGCGCTTCTCTGGGGACGCCGCTTTTTTTCGCCAGCAAAGTCAAGTAATGCGTGCTTGGCGGTTCTACGTCATTGCGCTATGCCGAAAGAGTATGTTTCGTTGCGGGACGTGACCTCACTGCGCATACCTCATTTTTGAGCCACGCGCTGAGATGCCATTTGTCAATTTTGGACCCACGGACAACGCAATTACTCATTCGGGTGCCCTGTTTCAAAGCATACCTACGATTTCTTCTTTATTTTTAGTTTCCACGGCTGTCACGAGTTATCTGAGCCGTAGAATGAGCCGTAAACAAAATTCACGCATTTTTCTTTCAGTGATGTGCCACGAGCATGCCTTTCTAAACGGACCCGTGGGTCTGCGTCACAACAGCGTCCTTAAATATACAATCATTGCGGTGAAACTGGCAAACTAGGCCACAGACGAGGCCCATCGCGCGGCTTTTCTGTAAAGGTGGTTCCTGCGCTGTGACATTATACGCAATATGAGCATGACGTTTTGCATTGCCGCGAATCCAAACCGCTGATCCCGTTTTCACCCAAGCCGCAAGTCGCGCCGCTGTGGTGGCTTAGCGTATCGATACGGCGTTACGCTGCTGAGCAAGAGGACACGAGTTCGATCCCAGCTTTCTTGGTGGAAGTTAGCAATGGAAATGGGGAAGCGAGCGTTTGTCTGAGCGATGGGGAGTATTTAGGTCTGGTTGTACTAGCAGATTTAACCACAACTCAATTTCGGGTCACCCATGCGAGCTCGAGAGCTACAGAACTTGCAGGCGTTCGTGGGGCTCTAGATCACGTTATTGGAGCTACTCCTCAAAAGTGGGATATCTTCTCTTGCTCGAAGGCCGCCTTACAAAGCTTACGCGCAGCCCTGCGCTACGGCCCCCTCCACCAACTGGTGACAGAGATTAGACAGAAATTTCATCAGGCCACCACAGGCGGCCATGACAATATATCCAGTGGCTTCCAAGTCATTGCGGAGTCATCGGCAACGTCTTGGCGGATGAAGCTGCCCGTACAGGCCATTAGAGCGAACGCATCATCCTGCTTCCACTTTCAAGGACCGATGCCGCTAGGACGCGTCCCTTCTTTGCACGTGGGATTACCATGAAGCAATGGAACACACCTAACTTTTCGAATTACCGTCTTTATATTCAAGATTCTCTTCTTTAGCACCGTCTTCCGCATGGACTGTCTCAATCCCAGTCGACTTAGCTTTGTCGACTGTGGTATGGAGTGGCCTTCACGAAAGCCTACTCCTTTCTTAACGGGATGGCCAGCAGCGCCCACTGCGATGCCTGTAGCGCGAAAGAGACAATAGGGCATGTGCTGTGTCGTTGTCCCAAACACTCATCGGAGAGAAATGTGCTTGCCACTGCGCTCAGCAGATTGGACAATCGACCATTTATAGTAGAGACTATCTTAAGTCATCCGTCTCTACCTTTGACTTCGCAGAAGGTGACGAAAGCCCTTCTACGTTTCCTGATCGATACACATTTACATGAACGACTGTCGTGGCTAAAACAGGACAAGAGAATGCGCCTTCCCGCTCCTATCTTTTCCTCTTCGTCTGCCCTCTCTTTTATCCCCTGAACCCCATTTCCCAGTACAGGGTACCAAACCGGACTCTACACCTGATTAAACTCCCGGCCTTTCCAGCTTTTTTTTCTCCTGGCTGCTTTTCGCGAAGGATCCAACTTTCCTGCATATTCGTTAGATTCTGCGTCGAATAAACTGTAGTTGGGAGTAGCACTCATCCTGTTTACCTTGTCTGTCCGTGTCTCCATTACTGGCGCCTTAACCAAAGCTGAAAAAATGATTGATCTTCATTTTGGAGAAATTTGTAACGACATGAAACGTGAGGACGCATGTTGGTCATTTACGCTGGGGAAAAACCTGTTTATTGCTATTTTACGACGTAGGAGGTAAGCTCAAAACCAACCATTAGTAGGAATTTAACGGGTCAGGAATTTATAATTGACCCCAGTGTTTTACATCTTCTCCGTTTCCTCGTGGAGCTCGACAACGCAAGCGGACCCCAGAAGGCTAATCATTGCTGATGCAAAAACGGAGCTCCTGCACACCCACTTAACCAAGTAATCGAGTCTCTTCTTGTAGGAAAACGGGATGGAACACTAAATGAAAGTGTGGGACTTGATATTTTTTCGAGCGTGTCCGGTCGATACAACACAACGAAGCAAGCGCTCCCGCTCCGCATATGTTGGCTTCCCTGCTACTAGCAATATCGAAGGTGGCCTTGCAAAGCGGCAGGCCTGTCATGCGGGTAAGTTATGTGGTATGTGAGTGCGTGCGTGCGAGCTATTTGCATTCATCACACACTCGGGAACCCCGGCATCTAAAACAGAAATAAGGGGGGCGGAAACACAAAAGGCAGCGTGTTTTGGTCTTAATGGCGTGCCGTCAAATCGATTACGTGCCTCGCAGCATTTCAATGAGGGCCAAGCGGTTCCGGCGCGCGAAACCGCCCCGAGTGCGCTCACGAGCGCTGCACGACCGGAAAACGGAAGAAGGAAGAATGATGAACGGCGGCGAACTGGGCGCACTTCGTGCACTGCTTTAAACGGCTCGCGTCGAAAAGTATCCGCGCACCGCCCCCGCCACATGAGCCGCCCGCAGCCACCGTCACTAAAGAGCGATGGTCGCACACCGCAGTCCACAAACTGATTATCGGGCAATAACTCAAAACTGCTGCCAACCGCGACCCGAATTCATCTCGGATGAGTGGACCCGCCGTTCGCGCACGCGCATTTTTCATGCCATGCCGTTCCCCCTCTGCCTCGCAACCAGCACGAACCGTGTCAGTCGATCAACCATTCACGAAACTGCTGAGCCCATCGTACGCATATATATATATATATATATATATATATATATATATATATATATATATATATATATATATATATATATAATCGTATCTAGAAACAGATGATGGGCAAACATGATAAATAAACTTTGGACAATGGGCAACATTTCAACACAAAGAGCTTCAGTCGTCAGGAAACCCTCGCTCTGACGAAACCCTCGGGGCAGGATACCAATTTCGTAATAGGCGATAATTTGTTAAAAAAACATGTATGATTTCCTCACGATGGACTGAAGAGGGAAGCTTGAAACACTTCGAAAAAAAAAGCGAGATTTCGAATAAACCGATTGCATAATCACGATGGTTTACTGTGCTTGCGTGCGTGCGTGCGTGCGTGCGTGCGTGCGTGCGAGTGGGCATGGGCACTGCATCTCCGGGGTCATAAAGCATGCCCCAACAGATGGCATGCGAGCAGGAGCGGAAAGTTTTCACTGCTCAGGAAGTTTTCGTGCGATGCGTATACGGGGCCTGATGACGCTATCGTGGTCCACGCTTAAAGGCGAAGCTTAGGCGTCCTCCGAATTTTCATTTAATCGCTCCGATGTCCATTTGAAACTTATGGAGCGCCTCAAGGAACCGTGAATCAGGCATCTTCTTTGCGATAAATTGCAAGAGGGTTTATTGCTCGATGACACAGAAGGCCAGAACCGCACAAGGAGCCGACAAACGATTAGAACGAAAGCCGCGCAGACCGAGCTTCTTCTTCTTCACGTGCGACTGGTTGTATCCCAGGAACATGGCGATGTCTGATGGCACATGACGATTATGGGGCATTGTCCATCGTTCCTTATCTATACTTTCCGCTCTACCTCATTACAACTCCCCCCCCCCCCCCCCACCCCCCTATTGGCGTGGTTTTTCCCCGGAGAAAAGAATACCCCACGAAATACTCGAGACATGAGTATAGTGAACTCCCGTTAAGACGAACTCGGTTAATACGAATTTCCGCTTATGCCGAATAACGTGGGAACATTTGCTTGGTTTTCCATAGACCCAAGGCAAAAAAAATCCACTTAAGACGAACAGCCTTCCACGTACTCTTCGCTTAAGACGAACAATTTCCGGCTGCCCACCCCTGCTGGCGATTCTGGGTAGCGAACCTGGCAGTCTTGGTGAGGTGTGGCGGGGCATTCACGGACCAGATTGAAAGAAAAGTAAATGAAAACCACAGTGGCAAGAGAATTCGTGCCACGGAAGGAAAAAAAGAGCGAGAAAAAAAAATTGGCCGTGTATCTGCTCCTTTCGTTGCAAATGTCGTCAAAAGACGATAGTCTTTATCGACTTTTGTCAAGTAAATGCCTCCCTTCGCTTTCCCGCTCACCTCTCATGTTGTTCCTCTTGCGTCGCGCTCCTCCCAAGGTAAAGACGCCGAAGGTTTGCTTAAATCATTTTTAATTTCCCGCGTTCCACTGCTCCAAACCGGGTGTCCCGATGCCAACGCTGCCGTACGGCGAAGAGGCGCGTGAATCGAGGCGCCCTACTTCAACGTTTATAGAACTGCGTTTCTCTACTCCACGTGCGTTGCAAGCAGAGCGTGGAATCTATCTAGTGGAACCTTTCGTAACTGTTGCCGGTTGATTTCTGAAAATGCCGCCAGAAGTTATAGTGGCGCGGGCGACAGCAGGCGACGGCGGAGGGATTTTTTTTTTCTGCAGTTGATGGAGTATTTAATCTCGCACAAATCGAACATGTACGATTTTTTATAAAGGAACACTGCAAATATCACTTCTGTATTACTTTGTTGTCTTATATTTGCGTAATTTCTTGTTGTTCTTCACCAATATTGACAAGTATGAACATTACACCGGACTTAGACAGGCACATTTAGCTGTGACTATATAAAACTATTGCGCAGGCCTTGTTTTAGTTTGGCCGGGTGGCTGAATCGGGTCACACACAGACAGACGGACAGATATACAGACAGACCAAAATCTCTGGGTTGAAGTAGCCCAAGAAAGACTATCGTCTTTAAAAAGACACGCGGATAAAGCTACCACTCTCCCACCCTTTACAGCCATCTTTTGGAGTTCGTAGTTGACGCTGGTGACCGCGTCCCTCACGCTTGGTGGGTGACCGCGTCCCCCACCAAGCGTGAGGGACGCGGTCACCAGCGTCAACTACGAACTCCAAAAGATGGCTGCCGAGCTCGCGCTCGCGGCCATCGAACGCCAGCGGCCGAAAGTGCGACTTTCCACCACCCCTTGCACGGGGTCCGGCGAGTAGCGCCAGTAGGTAACCCACCGGGTTTACGCAGGCCTGAATAAATGTTGTTTCTCTCTCTCTCTTTACCCGTGGAGCCAGTGGAAAAGCAAAGAAAGAAAAAAGATTGATGGCGATTTTTGTGGCCGCTGTGCTCTGGAGGAGAGAGGCGCGAAACAAGGAATAAAAATGTAAAAAAAAGTGACAACGGAGACTTCCTATTTGCGACGTAGCAGCTCTCCTGATCAAATGTTGTTTCTCAGCGGGAGCATGTGAGTTCGCGTCGGTTCGTGTCGCGAGTTCCACCGCGTCACCGCCGAGAAAGCGAGGAGTTTCCTCTCTGTCGCTGCTGCGTTATCGCTTGAGGTAGCGGGTGTACGCTATCCGTCGCCGCTTGTACTGGATAAAACCAGGCAAGAGCACTTGAAGACAGTATTCTGTCAAGTTGCGCACTCAAATAAATTATTGTTTTGTCTTTTCCTCCATTGTAGGTGTACTTCCTTTACCGTCTTGAAGCAAGATATTGCATGCACCTGGGCGTGTTGCCGATCCTTTCTTTGGGGGGTGGGGGGGAGGGCTTCTGATAAGACGAACTTTTGATAAGACAAACAAATTATCGTGGTCCCTTCGAGTTCATCTTAATGGGAGTTCACTGTGTATATAGATGCGTTCGCGCACCGCTTCTTAAACTGACCATGAAAGAAAAATAAAAGTTTGTTCCATTTAAAAGGACTATGCTTCCGTGCTCAGCTCCATTCTAGCCCCGAAACATCGTTTTAACAACTATTGAAAAACTTTCAAATTTCGCGCTTCAGTGGAGTGTTACAGGCAGGAGGGACGTCATATGAGCCAGCACTGAAATCACAACTTTCAGTGTGCTATGTACACGTTAGCATTCAAGTGCTGTGATCAAACAGAACTAGAGGCCCCACTACAAACGTCCAGTTGTGTGTCTTAGCGATGGTTTCGGTTGGCGGCCGCCAATCGCACAAACAAGATTCCGTGACGTTATAGAAGTGTTGCCGGAAAGTAGCTAGGGAGTCGCCACTGTTTCACACGTTTTCTTTATTATCTCCATTGCTCAAAATTTGATATAAAATTGGTATTATCGGGACAAAGCGGCCCTTCTAATAAACCAAAATCGTATTTTACCTTCGTGGCCCCTTTAAGAGCTCCCAAACAAGCCTTGGCAGAGACACGGCTGCTTTCCTTTATCAAGTGCTGGGTAAAAAAAGTACAACCACTTGCCCTGACCACTCGAGCAAGGGCTACCTAGATATGTAATCGGTTTTTATACATAAAAAAACGGAAATAAACTCTTTGCACCCCTATTGTGGTCCGAATGTTTCAGGAATTTAGAGAGCACAGGGTTGCCTTACCTTTGCTCATCCCTACCAAAAGGTCACCGGTGTTATTGGAGCGCACGATGAAGTCTTTCGGCCTAGAATGGTATTATAAAGGCCAAGAAGGACTCCAATACAACTTCAGGGGCATTTTTTTTCGGCCAGCTGAGCTTTAAACTAGCCATTTTTTGTAGCTATACACTTAATCATGGCAGTGGCTTACCTTTCCAACGGCCAGAATTCGGTGGATCTCACCAGTAAGCCAGCGTCTCAGGTTATTCCTTCAGGACAGAGCGTGTAAAAAGTAAGGCTGGGCGTAGGTTTAAAAATTTAATCCGATTAATCGGCAGGCTTTAATCAGTTAATTGATCGATTAATTGGTTGCGTTGGTTTAAGAAGAAAAATGCTGAAAGACTTTAATACTAATTATATAATATAATGATAAAAAAGTAATGTCAATATGCTGCTCGGCCTCGTTGTTATCGCTTGCTTTTATGCAAACGATAGGCCTGTGGCCGGCGGGGTATGGATGCGAGGGGGAGGTTATCAGTCCAAATGGAGGTCGTCGCCTTGAAAATGTATCATTTATAAGTCATGTAGACTACGGCTCTCGACCTGTTCACAGACATTTCAGATTATTTAAGTGGATCATCATCATGACACTGAGGCGGGCGGGGCACTTATGACCGAATTCGTCTCTCGCACTATTTCTAGAAACAGAAGCATCAGCACTCGCCGTAATTGCAGGGAGCGCCGAATAATCTTAGTTTATTTATTGCATGGTTAGTTAATACAACTGTAAAACGTTGTGAGAGACCTCTCGCCGTTTTTTGTGTCGTGTATATTTAAACTGAGAGTTTCTATTTTCCCCTCTGTCTTGGCTATCACCTCACGGTTTTAATCACTATCATCTCTGAGCATACTTGCATCGTACTATAGTGTGACGTTAGGGTGAGTTATTTAAAGGAATACGATCCTCGACACGCCTGAGCGCCCTTGTTTCATTTTGCTCACATGACATCAACCGATTAACCGGTTAAAAAACTAATCGCGACTAAGGCATTAATCGATTAATCGGCACGTTAATCGATCAATCGCCCACCCCTAGAAAAAGCAAAATCGACAAACTCTGGCTCAATATCACTGCAGGCATTCGCGGCAACGTCGTCCTCGGGAAAGTTCTCCCGCTCTCTCGCTCTTTTTCGTCTGGCTCTCTGTGCCCAACCCATGCAGGCATGGAGTTCTGCCTGCTCCGGAGGTAACCGTCATCCCGGATACCTAAGGGGCTACACTAGGAAGGCTCAACCGTGCTAGGAAGGCCCTTCGGGACATAAACAGCACCCCCTCACTAGAGAAGAATCTGGCCACCCTGGTGTAGTAGTTGGCCGAGATTTCCCATGACTAACCGACTCATCTCTGGTCCGTCAGTCCCCAGCAGCTGTAGAGAACCTGTCCACGGTGGCGGTCAGGACAGCGATACAAGAGAGGGTACATAAAAATGTCTACTTTCGGACAGGCCGCCTTTGAATCTTGGTTCTGGCAACGTTCAACGCGCACACCTTGTCTAGTGAGGAAAGCTTAGCTGTACTACTAGAGCAGCTCTCGCACATTACGTGGGCTATTATAGGGTTACGCGAAGTTGGGACAGGAGAACACTTCATGGAGTTCTCTAGCGGGCATATTCTGTGCTACAATGGACCCCAAGAGAAGAAAGAACACGGGGTGGGATTTTTAATTCACAGAGAAATAGCAGGAAACGTGCAGGAGTTTTTCGGCATTAGCGAGAGAGTCGCGGCTGTTGTTATCAAGATAAACAAGCGCTACAGGTTAAGGACAGTACAGGCCTATGCGCCAACAACCAGCTATGATTACGAAGTTGTAGACACCTTCTGCTAGGACGTCGAATCAGCAATAAAGAAGGCAACAGCAAATTCACGATGTGATGGGAGACTTTAACGCAAATGTCGGTAAGAAGTAAATGGGAGCAAGGTCAGTGGGAAACTTCGGAATAGACAATCGCAACAGCCGAGGAGAGATATACTGGTGGGATTTGCAGAGAGAAATAACCTGAGGTTGATCAACACATTCTTCTACGAGCAAAGCATAGGAAATGGACATGGAAAATTCCCGATGGTAGAACAAAAAACGAAATTGACATAATTTTAATGGACAACCCAGGAATCGTGCAAGGCGTAGAGGTGCTAAGTAAGATTTGGAGCAGCGATCATACGATGGTTAGGTGCAACCTAAGGTTGAACCTCAGCAGAGGAAGAAGGAAACCCGTGAAAACTAAAAACCCCCCATGGAGTCGTCAGAGCCAGGTGGCAGGAAATAAAAATAACTTTCAAAATAAATTCGCGCTTTTGAACTAGAAGAACGATGTCGGTGTTTACAGTTCATGATTGAAAATCAGCGTGGAAAAAACACAGCACAAATAAATAAGGAACGACAAGTAGACAAGACAGCAGCGCTGTCCTGTCTACTTCTCACTTTTTTGGGGTGCTGTTTTTTTTTATTCGCGCTTATCTTCAATCATGAACGTTCACCAACTCGCCCAAATCACAGTCCTCAATGTAGACAGGCTAAATGATAACCTAGCATCGTCACTCAGTGAATCAGCAGCAGCTGTGGGAGAAACAACATGTAGGGAACAACCTGGAATACTAAGCAAGAAAACAAAGGAACTAATTGTCAAACGTAAGAACTTGAAAGTGTCAAGCACGGCGGATCGGGTCGAACAAGCCGAGCTTTTGAAACTGGTTAACAGAAGTAAAACAAACGACATTCGTGCATATAACATCGCAGTGATCGAGGAAACCCTGTAAATAGGGGGAAGCTTTAAAGCAACTAAAAGAAAGCCAACCATCGCCAAAGACAGGATGTGCGCACTCAGAGATGGGCAGGGAAACATTACGTACAAAACTGGACGAGATGATGAAGGCAGCAAAACTATTCTACACCAGGCTGTATGTAAGCGACGTTAGACCACGGGAAACTGCTGAGAGTACACGCTCAACTCGCAATGTCCCAGTAGTAATCAAAGAGGAAATTGGAAGGGCTCTCAAAGGCATGAAACTAGGAAAAGCTGTTGGTGACGACGGCATAACCGTAGATCTTTTGAAGGAGGGGGGATATATTGTGCTAGAAAAGCTTGCTGTACTATTTTCGAAATGCTTGAAAACTCGAAAAGTGCCCATAGCCTGGAAAACCGCCAACATTATTCTGATTGATAAGAAGGGAGATCCCAAAGACCTCCAGATTTACAGACCCATCAGCCTACTCTCAGTTGTTTACAAGCTGTTTACCAAAGCTATAGTTTGTCGCATAAGGGACAGCCTGGATTCTCAATATCCCGAGAGCAGGCTGGGTTTAGGAAGGGGTACTCAACCACGGTTTACATCCATGACGCCAATCAAGGGATAGAAAACACCGCAGAGTACACTGAACCGCTTTGCGTGGCCTTTTTAGATTATGATGGCCTTTACGTGGCCTTTTTAGATTACGTACTTATCGCAGCCGTGACTAAAAGACCAGGGAATAGAGGAAACCTACATAAGAATGCTAGAAGACATATATATGGAATTCACGTGCAGGATAACACTCCACAAGCAAAGCGATAAATTCCGATTCGAAAGGGACTAAGATAGGAAGATACCACCTCGCCAAACCTATTCACAGCATATCTCGAGGGAGTATTTAGAAAGCTTTAGTGGAGAAACATACGATTTAAGGATAACCGGGGGATATTTGAGCCATTCGAGGTTTGCGGATGACATAGTCATGCTGAGCGAGACTGCAGAATACATGCAAACAATGCTTGAGGAACTGCAATCAGAAAACATGGCCGTGGAGCTAAATGTAAACATAAATAAAGGTAATGTAATAAGCATTAAGAATGCCAAAAACGCCCTCTTCAGCTTAGGAAATGAAAAGCTAGAAGAAGTAAAAGAATATAACTACCTCGGACAGCTGGTCAGTGCTGACCCCAACCACGAGAGAGAAATCCGGCGCAGAAGAGGTGTGGGTTTGGGAGCACTTGACAAGCACTCCCAAATAATGAAAAGCTACCTCTGTCACTCGAAATCAAAATCGACAAGTAGTATATACTGCCGGTTATGCCATACGGAGCTGAAACTTGGCGCCTTACTTAACAACTGTAAAGCAAACTTAGGTCTGCTCAACTGGCCCTGGAGCAGATAATGTTAGGAGTAACACTCAGGGACAGGAAACAAGCTTCCTGGATCAGAGACCAAACTAGAGTAGTCAATATAATAGTTCAAATAAATAAAAACCACCGAGTGGGTGAACGCTCCTTGTGAGGGCGAGCGCTGTGCACTCCTAAGGGAGCGACCGCCTTCCGCGCGGTGATGTGCACGTGCCTGAGCCGAAAGACACCGGCGAAAGTGCCCCTCCAGGGATCCTTCAAGTATAAGGCGGCCCGGGTGTTAAGTTATCTGGGAGCTGGCGTTCGGGGCCCACCGCTCCGATTTGCGCAGGGGAAGGCAGCAGGCGGGGGGTCAGCTTAGCCCCCACGTCAGCGATGCCTTCCAAACAACCGCAACACCACTCCTGGCACTCCCCTCTCAACCCCCCCCCCCCCCCTTATATTCGCAAATGAAAGAATAAGCCACCTCACTCTGTTAAGGTGGATGGCCAGCGGAGCTAGTAAGGCGGAAGCCTTAAGTGCCCCATTCAGCAAAAAACACTCGTCATCGTCGTCATTGTTTTGTTTTTGTCAGGTTAAAAAAATTTCTGTCGCTGTAAACCGTAAATAAAAAAAAAATTCCGGGCCATCTACTCTAACGTGAACGATTACGACCACGACGACAGGAGGCGGCCACAGCTCCAGCCGCTAAGGGGCTACGCCGCCAAATGAAACGGACTTGGTCGGGCCATGTAGCGAGACGACCCGACAATCGATGTACAATTACGGTAGCAGAGTGAATGCCAGGAAGGCCATTAATCCTATGGAGGGATCAAATAAAGAAATTGGGGGGTAAACTGTGGACTCGAGTAGCGCACTACACGAGCGGTTGGAGGTCAGTGGGAGAGGCCTTCGTCCGGCAGTGGACCTGAGTAGGCTGATGATGATGATCAATATCCCACCAGAAGGCTGCAATGGCTCTGAAATCATGAGAACGCCCCCCCCCCCCCTCGCTGTATCAGCCATGTTTATGACGTCGCCCGTGTCCTCGCCAAAGATTGCACCAGAAGCGAGAAATGTCCACGAGACGTCCTGCAGCTTATGGCCATAAGACCTTCAGGAGAAGAATGAATTCAGGAATACTAAGTGCATGCGAGTTCATTAAACAGCTGCTCTACGCATTCTTTGCTTTCTAATCTTTGCCACAATAATCAGGCTAAGGGAAGGAAGTCATTTTTTGTGCTCGATTTTATTTTTAAATAGAGCATTTTGAATAATCTGGAGGGAACGCAAAGTGGTGCAATGTGATTTGCAGCTACCTTTCACAGAGTACATTTGGTCTATATGCAATGGAACCGAAGGGTCAAATCGAAAAATTTAACAGAGGCTACCGATTGAGCCGATTTATTGGGAAAAGGCTCAAATGGCGCACAAACAGTTGTAATTTTAGCTAATTTACTGTTCTTATTGCTTCCATCGTCAAACGTTGTTCTTTCTTAAACGCCCCAGGAAGACAAAACGCAAGCTTGGTTCATTAAAAATACTGCTTTTTGCGGATAACAGTGATACCAATTTTGTAGCATGGCTAAAATTAAATTGTAGGGCTAAAAATAAACATGAATAAACCTAAAGTAATGAGGAGTAAACATGCCAAAAACGCCCTCTTCATCTTAGGAAACAAAACGCTAGAAGTAACAGAATATAACTACCTCAGACAGATGGTTAGTGCTGACCCCAACCACGACAGAGAAATCCAGCGCAGAATGGGTATGGCTTGGGAGCACTCGGCAAGCACTCCCAAATAAGGAAACGTCAGCTACCTCTGTCACACAAAAGAAAAAAATTGGGCCCATCTCCCCGCGAGGGGGACTCGTGTAAATGCGTCGCATAGGGGGTGGGTGTATTGCGTTAACGTTTAGTGTTTGGGGAGTTGGTGGTAGTTAATGCGTTGTATCAGCAGCTTCTTGACGTAGTTTGAATGAGTCAAGGATATAAGGCGCGTTCTTAGCCTCCCATTCTGCGTCGGCTTTGTGGCGCAGTGGGTAGAGCACAATGTACATTGCGTTCCGCCCGCAGGGTCGAGGGATCGAAACCAGGCGCCTGATAGTATATTTTTTATATAGTGTAGGGGGAGGGGTGCGGACTACGACTACGGACGTCAACGCGGGTGACATCGTGAGTTACTGAAATGCTCTGCATTTAAAATGTACAACCAGTGCATACTGAAGGTGATGACATGCGGAGCTGAAACTTGGTGCCTTACTAAACAACTAGAAAGCAAACTTAGGTCGGCTCAACGGGACGTGGAACGAATAATGTTAGGATTAGGAATAACACTCAGGGACAAGCTACCTGGATCAGAGAAAGAACTAGAGTTGACAATAGTTCAAATAAAGTGGAGGGGAGTTGAATAAACTTTATTATGAGCCTGCAAAACTCGCGTGCGCGTGCGCGCACGCTAGTCGACCGAGCCTAGGTCACCGTCGGGGGGACATCTTGGCTTGGTTTCTTCTCCCCCACGTGCGGGGTGTCGGATACCTGCCTCGTTATCGCCTCTTGGACTTGCTGGACGGCCCAGAGTTCTTCTCCTTGGTCGTAGGATGTCGGCGCCACTGCTAGTCGCGGCGGAAGGGTTCCTGACTTTGCTTCTTCGGGGTGTGTGTTGCAATTCCACAGCATGTGCGTTAGAGTAGCCGTCTCCCTTCGGCAGACCCTGCACTTGCTGTGCGGGTAGGCATCGGGGTATAGTCTGTGTAGAAGTAGCGGCGTTAGGAGGGTTCCGGTCTGCAGTTGTCTGAAGATTACGGCCTGGGCTCTGTCCAGCTTATCGCTGGGTGGACGAAGAGTCCTGCGAGCCAGGCGATACGCTTTGGTGATCTCGTGGTAGTTGACGAGTCTGTCCTTAGTGGTGAACCAGAATTGTGTGGCCTCTTCGTTGCCAGCGCGGAGAGATAGAGCGTGCGCTGCGACGTGGGCCTACTCGTTTCTGTTTTCGTTTGTCTCTGAGACCTTGCCTTCGTGTGCTGGGAATCAAGTGATGTGTTTCTGGTTATGAAGGTTGGCTCGCTCCAGGATGCGGACCGCTGTGGGTGAGATCCCCCCCTTTGGCATAATTCCGTACTGCTTGGCGTGAGTCGCTGAGGGCTGTGGCGCAGGCTTGGTCGGCAAGCGCTATGGCTATGGCCACCTCCTCGGACTTAACACAATTTATGCTTGCAGCGGATCTTGTTGTGCCTGCAGCGTCAACTACCGTCACGGCGTAGCGGCTGCCGCCCGCGTATTCTGCAGCGTCGATGAATCGAGCGCCGGGGTCCTCGCTGTGTTCGTCCGTGAGGGCCTTGGCTCGGGCTTGGCGCCTGCCTTTGTTGTGTTCTGGGTGAACGTTCCCAAATATTGGGTCTATGCGTAGGGCTTGGCAAATTTCGTTGCTGAGCGTGCTCTTGTTTCCTTGCTGTCAGTGGTATCTCATCTGCAGTTTTTCGGGGGTTTTGTGGCCTGTCTTGGCGGCTGATAGCCTTTCGAGTTGAGGCACTCTCTGTGCTTCTGCTATCTCTTCGAATGTGTTGTGGTCCTTGTGGATTCCTAGTTGTAGCAGCAGATCGGTGTTCGTGGTGTCCGGTAGGCCGAGGGAGATCTTGTGAGCCTTGCATATCAGTATGTTTATCTTTTTTCTTTCACTTTGGTACCAGCGGTGATATGCTGCCACGTAGGTTACATGGCTTGGGCTTGGGCTTGGGCTTGGGCTTGGGCTTGGGCTTGGTCTTGGCTTGGTATTGGGCTGGCCATGTAGTGAGGCGAACCGACAACCGGTGGACAATTAGTGTAACAGAGCGGATACCAAGAGATGGGTCTAGAAGAAGGGGAAGGTCGTTAACTCCATAAAGGGATGATTAAGAAATTTGAGGGTAAGCTGTGGACTCAAGCAGCGCAGGATAGGAGCGGTTAATGGTCAATGCGAGATGCCTTCGTCGTGCAGTGGACCTGAGCAGGCTGATGATGATGATGATTATTGTG